>NW_022987418.1:0-23657 GCF_902827165.1 Trematomus bernacchii
TCTCTCTCTCTCTCTCTCTCTCTCTCTCTCTCTCTCTCTCTCTCTCTCTCTCTCTCTCTCTCAGGATGCCCTCCCTGCAGCAGACGCTCCTGTTCTCTCTCTCGGGGGTCCTGGCCCTCTCGTCAGGCCTCCTCTCAGCGGTGGTCTCAGGTCTCCCCCTCTGGGTGGTGGGGTCGGTGCTGTGCCTCACGGGGGCCGAGCTGGTGAACGCCTCGGGGCCCGAGCTGGAGAAGTTCAGGGGGGAGCTGAGCTATGGCCTGCTGGGGGGGAGGAGGGTGAGGCAGTGTGGGCTGGGGGGCCGCGCCTCCTCCTTCTACTGTGAGTACTAATATATATATACTTATATATACATGTAGAGGAGGCTGGGGGGCCGCGCCTCTAACTGTGAGTAATAATATATTGATATATGTATCTTATACTTTATATTATATGCAGTAGGATGTGAGCATCTCCCCCTGGGAAGCGAGGGTCTCATTGTGTGACTTCCTGTGTTGCGGCTCACCTGTCTCTCATTCATTCAAAGTGTTTCTGACTCTTCAATCATTCAGATCCTCCTGCTGCCTCCTCACACTCAGCTTCATATCATGACACAAAGTTGCTTATTATATATAAACAGGATGAAGTACTCTACATTATATATAATACACGATGAAGTACTCTACATTATTATAATCAGGATGAAGTACTCTACATTATATATAATACCAGGGAAGTACTTTATATTATATATACATATAGCCGTTTGTTTTCAGGGACAGTATGAATGTTTCTCTGTGACGCCGAGTCTCATTACTGAGAGCAGCCGGCGGAAACAACTGCTGTTACCGCTCCACTGCACACACACACACACACACACACACACACACCACACACACACACAACACCCACACACACACACACACACACACACACACACAGAAATATTTCCTCTGATCTGGAATGCCGTGGTACACAAAGTACACACAGTACACACAGTACACACAGTACTGCAGTACTCCTCATGCTTTGGCATTGAGATGTTTGGGGTATTTTATTTCATGAATTCAAAGTTCCCTCGCTCTCAGTTTTGAGTTTCTCGTGGTTGGTCTGAGGTTTTATATTTGTTCCATTGTTGTGTTCTATGGAAGATAATGTTTGGGTTTTTCATTCTTTAGTATTAAGTCTGACGTTCCCTCGGTTACTATCGAGTTCCCTAGCGTTAAGTTTCAAGTGTCCTCGTGTAAGGTTTAAGTTCCCTGGTGTTAAGTTTTGAGTTCCCTAAAGACACATTGGTTCCCTCACGTTAAGTTTCTGTGTGAGTTGAACTGGGTTCTGTGTGGATGTCATGACTCGTCTCTCTCCTCACAGTGTCTGTCCTCCCAGTCTTCCCAGAGCTGCTGAGCGCCATCCCAGTGGGCCCTCCACGTCAGCGTCCCTCTTCTTCTGTGGTGTGGTGGTCCTCTTCTCCTCCGTGGCCTCCGGCTTCTTCTTCTTCAACGCCTTCGGACGGCCCTACGAGACGCTGCAAGGCCCTCTGGGACTTTACCTGTGGACCCGCCATCAGCTGTGAGACATTTTAAAATCACCTGATATCACCTGCTGAGACCTTCCCTGTTCACAGATATCTGCAGGTAGTGATCGGCTGCTCCCTGTGAGGGCGCAGGAAGTTGATAATGGCCGCTTTAGAGAAACACAGTCCGGGGGGGGAGAAGGAACTGAGACTCCCCAGACAATAAGCTGCTGTCTGAGGGGATGTCAAAGCTTAATGTGAGGGAAATAGTACCAGGGAACTGAGAACTTAATGTGAGGGAACATAGTGCCAAGGAACTGAGAACTTAATGTGAGGGAACATAGTGCCAAGGAACTGAGAACTTAAGTTGAGGGAACATAGTGCCAGGGAACTGAGAACTTAAGTGAGGGGAACATAGTAACCAGGGAACTGAGAACTTAATGTGAGGGACATAGTGCAGGGAACTGAGAACTTAATGTGAGGGAACATAGTACCGAGGGAACTGAGAACTTAATGTGAGGGACATAGTCCGAGGGAACTGAGAGACTTAATGTGAGGGAACATAGTAGGCCCAGGGAACTGAGAACTTAAATGTGAGGGAACATAGTGCCAGGTAACTGAGAACTTAATGTGAGGGAACATAGTACCAGGAACTGAGAACTTAATGTGAGGGAACATAGTACCGAGGGAACTGAGAACTTAATGTGAGGGAACATAGTGCCAGGGAACTGAGAACTTAATGTGAGGGAACATAGTGCCAGGGAACTGAAACTTAATGTGAGGGAACATAGTACCAGGGGAACTGAGAACTTAATGTGAGGGGAACATAGTACCAGGGTAACTGAGAACTTAATGTGAGGGAACATAGTACCAGGGAACTGAGAACTTAATGTGAGGGAACATAGTGCCAGGGAACTGAGAACTTAATGTGATGGGATCATAGTACCAGGGAACTGAGAACTTAATGTGAGGGAACATAGTAACCAACATGGAACTGAGAACTTAATGTGAGGGGATCATAGTACCAGGGAACTGAGAACTTAATGTGAGGGGATCATAGTACCAGGGAACTGAGAACTTAATGTGAGGGATCATAGTACCAGGGAACTGAGAACTTAATGTGAGGGATCAATAGTACCAGGGAACTGAGAACTTAATGTGAGGGATCATATTACCAGGGAACTGAGAACTGAGAACTTGTCCGGCAGTGGCTCAGTCAGTAGGGGCTTGGACTGGGAGCCGTAGGGTCGCTGGTTCAAGTCCCCGACCAGACCTAAATATGGAGTGTGGACTTCTACTTGGAGAGGTCCCAGTTCCACCTCCTGCCCTGCCGTGGTGGCCCTTGAGCAAGGCACCGGACACCCCCCTTCCCCCCCACTCCCATTGCTCCCCGGGCGCTGTACAATAGCTGCCCACTGCTCCTAGTACTAGACTCCTTGTACTAGGATGGGTTAAAAGCAGAGGCCAAATTTCACTGTGTGTGCTGTGTGCTCTGCATGTGTGACCATTAAAGAGGGTTTCATCCCTCCCTATTCTATTCTACTTAATGTGAGGGAACATAGTGCCAGGGAACTGAGAACTTAATGTGAGGGAACATAGTACCAGGGAACTGAGAACTTAATGTGAGGGAACATAGTACCAGGGAACTGAGAACTTAATGTGAGGGAACATAGTACCAGGGAACTGAGAACTTAATGTGAGGGATCATAGTACCAGGGAACTGAGAACTTAATGTGAGGGATCATAGTACCAGGGAACTGAGAACTTAATGTGAGGGAACATAGTACCAGGGAACTGAGAACTTAATGTGAGGGATCATAGTACCAAGTTCAAGGTGATATCTCCACGATGCCCGGGGCTGCAGGTGACGATGGATTAATCATAGCAAGACCGATAGAAATTTGAAATTGTCCAATTGTCTCCATTTTCACACCAAATGAATCATCAGGGAGTCTCCATGAAACAGTCCGAGTATCAGCTCCCTGAGTCGATGTATCGTCGAGATACGGTAACCGTACATTTCAAATACCCGAGATCCTGCAGTAATGTATTTGAAGTGTACGGTCTGTGTGCAGGTGTGTGATGTTAGAGTGGTAAAGGTGACTTCCTGTGAGATGTTAGAGTGGTGAAGGTGACTTCCTGTGAGCAGGTGTGAGATGTTAGAGTGGTGAAGGTGACTTCCTGTGAGCAGGTGTGTGATGTTAGAGTGGTAAAGGTGACTTCCTGTGAGATGTTAGAGTGGTGAAGGTGACTTCCTGTGAGCAGGTGTGTGATGTTAGAGTGGTAAAGGTGACTTCCTGTGAGCAGGTGTGTGATGTCAGAGTGGTAAAGGTGACTTCCTGTGAGATGTTAGAGTGGTGAAGGTGACTTCCTGTGTGCAGGTGTGAGATGTTTAGAGTGGTTAAAGGTGACTTCCTGTGAGCAGGTGTGAGATGTTAGAGTGGTGAAGGTGACTTCCTGTGTGCAGGTGTGAGATGTTAGAGTGGTAAGGTGACTTCCTGTGAGCAGGTGTGAGATGTTAGAGTGGTAAAGGTGACTTCCTGTGAGCAGGTGTGAGATGTTAGAGTGGTAAAGGTGACTTCCTGTGAGCAGGTGTGAGATGTTAGAGTGGTAACAGGTGACTTCCTGTGAGCAGGTGTGAGATGTTAGAGTGTAAAGGTGACTTCCTGTGAGCAGGTGTGTGATGTTAGAGTGGTAAAGGTGACTTCCTGTGTGCAGGTGGTGTGATGTTTAGAGTGGTAAAGGTGACTTCCTGTGAGCAGGTGTGTGATGTCAGAGTGGTAAGGTGACTTCCTGTTGAGCAGGTGTGAGATTTAGAGTGGTAAAGGTGACTTCCTGTGAGATGTTAGAGTGGTAAAGGTGACTTCTGTGAGATGTTAGAGTGGTAAAGGTGACTTCCTGTGAGCAGTGTGAGATGTTAGAGGTAGTAAAGGTGACTTCCTGTGAGATGTTAGAGTGGTAAAGGTGACTTCCTGTGAGATGTGAGAGTGGTAAAGGTGACTTTCCTGTGAGATGTTAGAGTGGTAAAGGTGACTTCCTGTGAGATGTAGAGTGGTAGGTGACTTCCTGTGAGAGTTAGAGTGTTAGGTGACGTCCTGTGAGTCAGGTGTGTGATGTTAGAGTGGTAAAGGTGACTTCCTGTGAGCAGGTGTGTGATGTTAGAGTGGTAAAGGTGACTTCCTGTGAGCAGGTGTGAGATGTCAGAGTGTAAGGTGACTTCCTGTGAGCAGGTGGTGTGATGTTAGAGTGGTAAAGGGACTTCCTGTGAGCAGGTGTGTGATGTTAGAGTAGTAAAGGTGACTTCCTGTGTGCAGGTGTGGTGATGTTAGAGTAGTAAAGGTGACTTCCTGTGAGCAGGTGTGTGATGTTTAGAGTAGTAAAGGTGACTTCCTGTGAGCAGGATGTGAGATGTTTAGAGTGGTAAAGGTGACTTCCTGTGAGCAGTGTGTGGATGTTAGAGTAGTAAAGGTGACTTCCTGGTGAGCAGGTGTGAGAGTTAGAGTAGTAAAGGTGACTCCTGTGCCAGGTGTGAGTGTTAGAGTGGTAAACCGGTGACTTCCTGTGAGCAGGTGTGTGATGTTAGAGTGGGTAAAGGTGACTTCCTGTGAGCAGGTGTGTGATGTTAGAGTGGTAAAGGTGGACTTCCTGTGAGATGTCAGAGTGGTAAAGGTGACTTCCTGTGAGCAGGTGTGTGATGTTAGAGTGGTAAAAGGTGACTTCCTGTGAGATGTTAGAGTGGTAAAGGTGACTTCCTGTGAGCAGGTGTGTGATGTTAGAGTGGTGAAGGTGACTTCCTGTGAGCAGGTGTGTGATGTTAGAGTGGTAAAGGTGACTTCCTGTGAGCAGGTGTGTGATGTCAGAGTGGTAAAGGTGACTTCCTGTGAGCAGGTGTGTGATGTCAGAGTGGGTGAGGTGACTTCCTGTGAGCAGGTGTGTGATGTTAGAGTGGTAAAGGTGACTTCCTGTGAGCAGGTGTGTGATGTCAGAGTGGTAAAGGTGACTTCCTGTGAGCAGGTGTGTGATGTCAGAGTGGTGAAGGTGACTTCCTGTGAGCAGGTGTGTGATGTTAGAGTGGTAAAGGTGACTTCCTGTGAGCAGGTGTGTGATGTTAGAGTGGGAAAGGTGCTTCCTGTGTGCAGGTGTGTGATGTTAGAGTGGTAAAGGTGACTTCCTGTGTGCAGGTGTGAGCAGCTGTCTGGTGATGATCCTCTTTGCCTCGGAGGTGAGCTTGAACCACCTGTCGGACCGGATCGTTAACTTTAACGAGGCGAGCTTCGTGTACCGGACGCACAAGCGAGAGATTCGGACGCTGCTTCTGGCCTCTTCTTCCTCGTCCTTCCTGCTGCACGCCGTCAACTTCCTGTTGATCCGCCTGACGGGGGTGCAGTTCCCCCTTCAGGGGCAAAGAGAGCGAGCTGAGCGGGGGGGGGGGCGGCCGACCTCATGTACTGATGGGGGGGGGCCGACACCATGTACTGATGGGGGGCGGCTGACCTCATTGTACTGATGGGTGGGGGGGGGGGGGGGGGCGGCCGACCTCATGTACTGATGGGGGGGGGGGGCCGACAACCATGTACCTGATGGGGGGCGGCCGACCTCATGTACTGATGGGGGGGGGGGCGGGGCGACCTCATGTACTGATGGGGGGGGGGGGGGGGCGACCTCATGTACTGATGGGGGGGGGGGGGCGGGGCGACCTCATGTACTGATGGGGGGGGGCGGGGGGCGACCTCATGTACTGATGGGGGGGGTGACCTCATGTACTGATGGGGGGGGTGACCTCATGTACTGATGGGGGGGGGGGGGGGGCGGGGCGACCTCATGTACTGATGGGGGGGGGGGGCGACCTCATGTACTGATGGGGGGGGGCGACCTCATGTACTGATGGGGGGGGGGGGGCACCTCATGTACTGATGGGGGGGGGGCGACCTCATGTACTGATGGGGGGGGGGGCGGGGCGACCTCATGTTACTGATGGGGGGGGGGGCGACCTCATGTACTGATGGGGGGGGGGCGACCTCATGTACTGATGGGGGGGCGACCTCATGTACTGATGGGGGGGCGACCTCATGTACTGATGGGGGGGCCGACACCATGTACTGATGGGGGGCGGCCGACCTCATGTACTGATGGGGGGGGGGGCGGGGCGACCTCATGTACTGATGGGGGGGGGGGGGGGGCGACCTCATGTACTGATGGGGGGGGGGGGGGCGACCATCATGTCTGATGGGGGGGTGACCTCATGTACTGATGGGGGGGGTGACCTCATGTACTGATGGGGGGGGGGGCGGGGCGACCTCATGTACTGATGGGGGGGGGCGACCTCATGTACTGATGGGGGGGGCGACCTCATGTACTGATGGGGGGGGCGACCTCATGTACTGATGGGGGGGGGCGACCTCATGTACTGATGGGGGGGGGCGACCTCATGTACTGATGGGGGGGGGGCGACCTCATGTACTGATGGGGGGGGGCGACCTCATGTACTGATGGGGGGGGGCGACCTCATGTACTGATGGGGGGGGGCGACCTCATGTACTGATGGGGGGGCGACCTCATGTACTGATGGGGGGGCGACCTCATGTACTGATGGGGGGGGGCGACCTCATGTACTGATGGGGGGGGGCGACCTCATGTACTGAGGGGGGAGGAGCCTATTAGGGACAAAAGACTGATGACAGGAAGACAACGGCCATTTTTACAGAAACCCATGTTGTGTCAGATTGTGATGCTAATGCTAATGCTAACAGACAGAGGTAGTGAAATCTAATCTGGTAGAAAATGTTATTTTAAACTCTTTTAAAAACATAAAATCTGATTTATCTGCAATTTATAAACTTTTATTAACTTGAATAACAATGAGTTTTGTATTTAATACAGATGTAATATATTTTATTTAGCATACTTTTCACTGTTTAGTAAACGTAATGTTTTTATATTAAAATGTTCTGTTACTCTGGTGGTGAATAATAAACTGAAATAACTGATCATCTGAGTGTTTATTCTGACGGTGAGAGCAGAGCGTAGGAACATCTCAAATAATATACATATATAGATTTCTAAATAAGAGCTTTAAAATTGTGACAAGAAAATAAATTCAAATTTACTTTGACTGACAGTAACCCCCCCGTCATTATGTAGTGATGTACACACACACACACACACACACACACACACACACACACACACACACACACACACACACCATTGTTTATGTATTTTAATTTGTGTGTGTGTGTGTCTGTGTGTGTGTGTGTCTGTGTGTGTGTCTGTGTGTGTCTGTGTGTGTCTGTGTGTCTGTCTGTGTCTGTGTGTGTGTGTGTGTCTGTGTCTGTGTGTGTGTGTGTGTGTGTGTGTGTGTGTGTGTGTGTGTCTGTGTGTGTGTTTGTGGTGTGAGACGGTTCTGCCTGTCTGTCTGCAGCCTGTCTGTGTGTGTGTGTGTGTGTGTGTGTGTGTGTGTCTGTGTGTGTGTGTGTGTGTGTGTGTGTGACGGTTCTGCCTGTCTGTTGTTGGGTTCAGAATTCCAGAAAAGACAGACAACTTCTAAGTTTAACTATTTATTGTAAAGAGAGCAAAAGATATATATGACTTCCCAAGGACTCATCACGTCTTTGGGAATCACAATACATTTTATTACACAGGGCGTTGCCCGTACATTTATGATTGGTCAAGACTAGCTGAAGAGATACCGCGGTTTAGACTTGGTTCTCTTTGGTTGGTGCACAGACTCAGATAGGGTCTCTTGGCAACACGATCCTCCAATCAGCATTCGGCCGGCCTGTGGAAGTCCCTCCCTACTCGGGCACCATCATACTCATTGCGTTCCTTCAGATATAGCGGGAAACCATAATGTTGCTTCCTAGCTTTGCGGGGGAGCTCCCATACAGAGTCAAGGCCGGTGCGATGTGCTGACGACCTCTTCGTGTTCTCTCAGTCTCTGCACTCCACCTTGATACTTTCAATATTGCAAGCTAAACACTTTCTCATGTAACTTTTCCTTTTGTTCCTGTCCTCCCCATCAAAACTGGGGGGGGGTGATTGGGTCTATTTATTCCTAAGTCACAGCCACATAAATGAGAACAATAAGCTTATCAATAAGAATCAGTCTTTCTAATGTTATATACAAATAGACTCCACACTGTGTGCAGCCTGTCTGTGTGTTTGTGATGTGAGACGGTTCTGCCTGTCTGTGTGTTTGTGATGTGAGACGGTTCTGCCTGTCTGTGTGTTTGTGGTGTGAGACGGTTCTGCCTGTCTGTGTGTTTGTGATGTGAGACGGTTCTGCCTGTCTGTCTGCAGCCTGTCTGTCAGAAGGATCAGGAGCTAGCATTAGCCGCGGCGCTGAGCGACAGCCTCTGGGTCGCCAGGCAGGAAGTCAGCGCCACTGTTACCTTGGTGACCGAGGACTACTGCATCACTCCTCACCTGGACTACAAGCTGGACAACTTCACAGAGAGGGTACCTGGGGGGGAGGGGTACATGGGGAGGGGTACATGGGGAGGGGTACCTGGCAGTTCTACTCCAGTATAATAAATACAACCCGGTATCACGGCAAGACGTGAACATGTGACGATCTACCACGCTGGGAGACGTGAATATGTCACGGTTTCGTCCCTTCAAACGTGACAGTTACACGGTATTGTTAACATGGCCCAACCAGTGGAGAAATACCCGGAAGTAAGGGGGAATCAGCCCTTAGTGTTAAGGTGGAATCAGCCCTTAGTGTTAAGGTGGAATCAGCCCTTAGAGTTAAAGGGGAATCAGCCCTTAGTGTTAGTGTTAAGGGGGATCAGCCCTTAGAGTTAAGGTGGAATCAGCCCTTAGAGTTAAAGGGGAATCAGCCCTTAGTGTTAAGGTGGAATCAGCCCTTAGAGTTAAAGGGGAATCAGCCCTTAGTGTTAAGGTGGAATCAGCCCTTAGAGTTAAAGGGGAATCAGCCCTTAGTGTTAGTGTTAAGGGGGATCAGCCCTTAGAGTTAAGGTGGAATCAGCCCTTAGAGTTAAAGGGGAATCAGCCCTTAGTGTTAAGGTGGAATCAGCCCTTAGAGTTAAAGGGGAATCAGCCCTTAGTGTTAAGGTGGAATCAGCCCTTAGAGTTAAAAGGGAATCAGCCCTTAGTGTTAGTGTTAAGGGGGATCAGCCCTTAGAGTTAAAGGGGAATCAGCCCTTAGTGTTAAGGTGGAATCAGCCCTTAGTGTTAGTGTTAAGGGGGAATGAGCCCTTAGATTTAAGATGGAATCAGCCCTTAGAGTTAAGATGGAATCAGCCCTTAGAGTTAAGATGGAATCAGCCCTTAGAGTTAAAGGGGAATCAGCCCTTAGTGTTAGTGTTAAGGGGGATCAGCCCTTAGAGTTAAGATGGAATCAGCCCTTAGAGTTAAGGTGGAATCAGCCCTTAGAGTTAAGATGGAATCAGCCCTTAGAGTTAAAGGGGAATCAGCCCTTAGTGTTAGTGTTAAGGGGATCAGCCCTTAGAGTTAAGATGGAATCAGCCCTTACGGCCCCGTCCACACAGTGGCGTGCGTTGAAAGCTTCACCATTCACTTGAATGGGGTGACGTCACTTTTCGCCGAACTGCATTGTGGGAAGCGAAGCGGAGCTTTGCTGGCGTGGCTCACTGCAAAAGTTGAGAAATGTTCAACTTTTGAAGCTTCTGAAGCTTCGGTGGAAGCGTCAGCCAATCAAATCCCGTTTATGCAAATCTACCAGTACAAGCGCTAGCCAATCAAACCGCGTGTATGCTGGGAGAGACACCGCAGGTCATTTCCTCATATTCCAAAAGATGGAGCAAGCTTCAACGCACGCCGCTGTGTGGACGGGCCGTTAATGTTAAGGAGGAATTAGCCCTTATTGTTAAGGGGGAATCAGCCCTTAGAGTTAAGGTGGAATCAGCCCTTAGTGTTAAGGTGGAATCAGCCCTTAGTGTTAGTGTTAAGGGGGAATCAGCCCTTATTGTTAAGGGGGAATCAGCCCTTAGAGTTAAGGGGGAATCAGCCCTTAGTGTTAAGGTGGAATCAACCCTTAGTGTTAAGGTGGAATCAACCCTTAGTGTTAAGGGGGAATCAGCCCTTAGAGTTAAAGGGGAATCAGCCCTTAGTGTTAGTGTTAAGGGGGATCAGCCCTTGAGAGTCCCCAGGTGGACTGAGACCCTGTCCTCTGTCCTCAGGTGGGCTGAGACCCTGTCCTCTGTCCTCAGGTGGGCTGAGACCCTGTCCTCTGTCCTCAGGTGGGCTGAGACCCTGTCCTCAGGTGGCTGAGACCCTGTCCTCTGTCGTCAGGTGGGCTGAGACCCTGTCCTCTGTCCTCAGGTGGGCTGAGACCCTGTCCTCTGTCCTCAGGTGGGCTGAGACCCTGTCCTCAGGTGGGCTGAGACCCTGTCCTCTGTCGTCAGGTGGGCTGAGACCCTGTCCTCTGTCCTCAGGTGGGCTGAGACCCTGTCCTCTGTCCTCAGGTGGGCTGAGACCCTGTCCTCTGTCCTCAGGTGGGCTGAGACCCTGTCCTCTGTCCTCAGGTGGGCTGAGACCCTGTCCTCTGTCGTCAGGTGGGATGAGACCCTGTCCTCTGTCCTCAGGTGGGATGAGACCCTGTCCTCTGTCCTCAGGTGGGCTGAGACCCTGTCCTCTGTCGTCAGGTGGGCTGAGACCCTGTCCTCTGTCCTCAGGTGGGCTGAGACCCTGTCCTCTGTCCTCAGGTGGGCTGAGACCCTGTCCTCTGTCCTCAGGTGGGCTGAGACCCTGTCCTCTGTCCTCAGGTGGGCTGAGACCCTGTCCTCTGTCGTCAGGTGGGCTGAGACCCTGTCCTCTGTCCTCAGGTGGGCTGAGACCCTGTCCTCTGTCCTCAGGTGGGCTGAGACCCTGTCCTCTGTCCTCAGGTGGGCAGCATGCTGAAGACCCCCCTGGTCCCAGTGTGGCTCTGCTGTATTAACGGCAGCGTCTCGGTGGTCTTCAGTCTGCACCGCTCTCTGCTCTCTGATTGGAAGATGGAGCACCTGTTCACGCTGTTCTACTACAACGGGCAGGACCCCCAGAAGACCCCCGCCAGGCTGACTGTAGGTGAGCGGGGGGGGGGGGGTTTATTGTGAAAGGTAAGGAGGATGTAGTTATGAAGGCAAAAGAAGTCTGTATTCTGATCCACCAAACTCCATTCAGAACACCAGCCCCTTAGAGGTCTCCTATCATGCAGAATGCTGTCTCTGATGTCTTCTCTACATCACCATGTGTCCCCGGTGTGTCAGGAGACTCTCTAAGTGATGTCTTCTCTACATCACCATGTGTCCCCGGTGTGTCAGGAGACTCTCATAGTGATGTCTTCTCTACATCACCATGTGTCCCCGGTGTGTCAGGAGACTCTCTAAGTGATGTCTTCTCTACATCACCATGTGTCCCCGGTGTGTCAGGAGACTCTCTAAGTGATGTCTTCTCTACATCACCATGTGTCCCCGGTGTGTCAGGAGACTCTCATAGTGATGTCTTCTCTACATCACCATGTGTCCCCGGTGTGTCAGGAGACTCACTAAGTGATGTCTTCTCTACATCACCATGTGTCCCCGGTGTGTCAGGAGACTCACTAAGTGATGTCTCCTCTACATCACCATGTGTCCCCGGTGTGTCAGGAGACTCACTAAGTGATCTCTTCTCTACATCACCATGTGTCCCCGGTGTGTCAGGAGACATCACATAGTGATGTCTTCTCTACATCACCATGTGTCCCCGGTGTGTCAGGAGACTCACATAGTGATGTCTTCTCTACATCACCATGTGTCCCCGGTGTGTCAGGAGACTCACAAAGTGATGTCTTCTCTACATCACCATGTGTCCCCGGTGTGTCAGGAGACTCACTAAGTGATGTCTCCTCTACATCACTATGTGTCCCCGGTGTGTCAGGAGACTCTCTAAGTGATGTCTCCTCTACATCACCGTGTGTCCCCGGTGTGTCAGGAGACTCACTAAGTGATGTCTTCTCTACATCACCATGTGTCCCCGGTGTGTCAGGAGACTCACTAAGTGATGTCTTCTCTACATCACCATGTGTCCCCGGTGTGTCAGGAGACTCACTAAGTGATGTCTTCTCTACATCACCATGTGTCCCCGGTGTGTCAGGAGACTCACTAAGTGATGTCTTCTCTACATCACCATGTGTCCCCGGTTGTGTCAGGAGACTCTCTAAGTGATGTCTTCTCTACATCACCATGTGTCCCCGGTGTGTCAGGAGACTCTCTAAGTGATGTCTTCTCTACATCACCATGTGTCCCCGGTGTGTCAGGAGACTCACTAAGTGATGTCTTCTCTACATCACCATGTGTCCCCGGTGTGTCAGGAGACTCTCATAGTGATGTCTTCTCTACATCACCATGTGTCCCCGGTGTGTCAGGAGACTCTCTAAGTGATGTCTTCTCTACATCACCATGTGTCCCCGGTGTGTCAGGAGACTCTCAAAGTGATGTCTTCTCTACATCACCATGTGTCCCCGGTGTGTCAGGAGACTCTCTAAGTGATGTCTTCTCTACATCACCATGTGTCCCCGGTGTGTCAGGAGACTCACTAAGTGATGTCTTCTCTACATCACCATGTGTCCCCGGTGTGTCAGGAGACTCTCAAAGTGATGTCTCCTCTACATCACCATGTGTCCCCGGTGTGTCAGGAGACTCTCTAAGTGATGTCTCCTCTACATCACCATGTGTCCCCGGTGTGTCAGGAGACTCTCAAAGTGATGTCTCCTCTACATCACCATGTGTCCCCGGTGTGTCAGGAGACTCTCAAAGTGATGTCTCCTCTACATCACCATGTGTCCCCGGTGTGTCAGGAGACTCACTAAGTGATGTCTCCTCTACATCACCATGTGTCCCCGGTGTGTCAGGAGACTCACTAAGTGATCTCTTCTCTACATCACCATGTGTCCCCGGTGTGTCAGGAGACTCTCAAAGTGATGTCTTCTCTACATCACCATGTGTCCCCGGTGTGTCAGGAGACTCTCTAAGTGATGTCTTCTCTACATCACCATGTGTCCCCGGTGTGTCAGGAGACTCACATAGTGATGTCTTCTCTACATCACCATGTGTCCCCGGTGTGTCAGGAGACTCACTAGTGATGTCTTCTCTACATCACCATGTGTCCCCGGTGTGTCAGGAGACTCACAAAGTGATGTCTTCTCTACATCACCATGTGTCCCCGGTGTGTCAGGAGACTCACTAAGTGATGTCTTCTCTACATCACCATGTGTCCCCGGTGTGTCAGGAGACTCACATAGTGATGTCTTCTCTACATCACCATGTGTCCCCGGTGTGTCAGGAGACTCACTAAGTGATGTCTCCTCTACATCACTGTGTGTCCCCGGTGTGTCAGGAGACTCTCTAAGTGATGTCTTCTCTACATCACCATGTGTCCCCGGTGTGTCAGGAGACTCACTAAGTGATGTCTTCTCTACATCACCATGTGTCCCCGGTGTGTCAGGAGACTCACTAAGTGATGTCTTCTCTACATCACCATGTGTCCCCGGTGTGTCAGGAGACTCACTAAGTGATGTCTTCTCTACATCACCATGTGTCCCCGGTGTGTCAGGAGACTCACTAAGTGATGTCTTCTCTACATCACCATGTGTCCCCGGTGTGTCAGGAGACTCACTAAGTGATGTCTTCTCTACATCACCATGTGTCCCCGGTGTGTCAGGAGACTCACTAAGTGATGTCTTCTCTACATCACCATGTGTCCCCGGTGTGTCAGGAGACTCACTAAGTGATGTCTCCTCTACATCACCGTGTGTCCCCGGTGTGTCAGGAGACTCACTAAGTGATGTCTTCTCTACATCACCATGTGTCCTCGGTGTGTCAGGAGACTCACTAAGTGATGTCTTCTCTACATCACCATGTGTCCCCGGTGTGTCAGGAGACTCACTAAGTGATGTCTTCTCTACATCACCATGTGTCCCCGGTGTGTCAGGAGACTCTCTAAGTGATGTCTTCTCTACATCACCATGTGTCCCCGGTGTGGTCAGGAGACTCTCTAAGTGATGTCTTCTCTACATCACCATGTGTCCCCGGTGTGTCAGGAGACTCACTAAGTGATGTCTTCTCTACATCACCATGTGTCCCCGGTGTGTCAGGAGACTCTCATAGTGATGTCTTCTCTACATCACCATGTGTCCCCGGTGTGTCAGGAGACTCTCTAAGTGATGTCTCCTCTACATCACCATGTGTCCCCGGTGTGTCAGGAGACTCTCAAAGTGATGTCTTCTCTACATCACCATGTGTCCCCGGTGTGTCAGGAGACTCTCTAAGTGATGTCTCCTCTACATCACCATGTGTCCCCGGTGTGTCAGGAGACTCACTAAGTGATGTCTTCTCTACATCACCATGTGTCCCCGGTGTGTCAGGAGACTCTCTAAGTGATGTCTTCTCTACATCACCATGTGTGCCCGGTGTGTCAGGAGACTCACTAAGTGATGTCTTCTCTACATCACCATGTGTCCCCGGTGTGTCAGGAGACTCACTAAGTGATGTCTTCTCTACATCACCATGTGTCCCCGGTGTGTCAGGAGACTCACTAAGTGATGTCTTCTCTACATCACCATGTGTCCCCGGTGTGTCAGGAGACTCTCTAAGTGATGTCTTCTCTACATCACCATGTGTCCCCGGTGTGTCAGGAGACTCACTAAGTGATGTCTTCTCTACATCACCATGTGTCCCCGGTGTGTCAGGAGACTCACTAAGTGATGTCTCCTCTACATCACCGTGTGTCCCCGGTGTGTCAGGAGACTCACTAAGTGATGTCTTCTCTACATCACCATGTGTCCCCGGTGTCCTCCCGGTGTGTCAGGATGTATTTTCTACATCACCATGTGTCCCCGGTGTGTCAGGAGACTCACTAAGTGATGTCTCCTCTACATCACTATGTGTCCCCGGTGTGTCAGGAGACTCTCTAAGTGATGTCTTCTCTACATCACCATGTGTCCCCGGTGTGTCAGGAGACTCTCTAAGTGATGTCTTCTCTACATCACCATGTGTCCCCGGTGTGTCAGGAGACTCACTAAGTGATGTCTTCTCTACATCACCATGTGTCCCCGGTGTGTCAGGAGACTCACTAAGTGATGTCTTCTCTACGTCACCATGTGTCCCCGGTGTCAGGAGACTCACTAAGTGATGTCTTCTCTACATCACCATGTGTCCCCGGTGTCAGGAGACTCACTAAGTGATGTCTTCTCTACATCACCATGTGTCCCCGGTGTGTCAGGAGACTCACTAAGTGATGTCTTCTCTACATCACCATGTGTCCCCGGTGTGTCAGGAGACTCTCATAGTGATGTCTTCTCTACATCACCATGTGTCCCCGGTGTGTCAGGAGACTCACTAAGTGATGTCTTCTCTACGTCACCATGTGTCCCCGGTGTGTCAGGAGACTCACTAAGTGATGTCTTCTCTACATCACCATGTGTCCCCGGTGTGTCAGGATGTATTTTCTACATCACCATGTGTCCCCGGTGTGTCCCCGGTGTGTCCCCGGTGTGTCCCCGGTGTGTCAGGAGACTCTCAAAGTGTCAGGAAATAAACCCCTCTCTCTTCTCCTCCGTACCCACATCTCTAAAAACGGGGAACAACGGAGCTGATCCAGATTTGCTGCGTCATGACCACATTACTAAAATGTGGGCGGGCTTTAAACCCACGGGCCAATCAGAAACGTTGCTGTCAGAAACAATGAGACGTGTTCTGGAAGTAATATGGTCTGTGTTTCATTAGCATGCTAACACTCAGAGCTAACCTGTACTGGAGAGAGCATGTGTGAAGAAGCAGGAAATCAAAGGAACTCACCTTGTGGTAAACCTGAGAGAGAGAAAGAGTTTGAGCTCCATACTGTTTCAGAGAGAATCCTTCATGTGGTTTGGAACATGATATGGAGTTTCATCACGGCAGCATTTAGCTGAGAATCTGCTGGGAGAGTTCTCCTGATGAGATCTACTCTCTCTCTAAAGGCCGCTACACCAAAGAACACGTACCGAAGGCGTCCCGACTTTTACGTCAGCTACGTCGCCTGCGTCGGCTACGCCGCCCGCCTACGAACACACCGCAAATACTTCAGTCGACGAGTGGCAATAACTGTCCTTACCAGCAGGCAGTGGTAGTGTGAACAGCCAATCAGAGTGATTGCTTGTCCCGACTTTCTCTGGCCTCCCGCGGCCGATTCAACATGTTGAAGGTGGGAGGTGTGAAAAGGTGCCGTAAAGAGACGACGGTGCGGGACACACCAACCTGAGTAGGGCGCCGCGAATGCCCGACGGCCTCTGACTCCCAAAATCGGGCTGGTGTGTCCGGGCTCTAAAGCTACTGACCCAGAGTCAGCTCTTTAGTAACAGCTGGAAGAGAGGGGGGGGGGGGGGCTACAAGGATCTGTTTGGGGTTTGGAGCAGGACACTTCAGAGACATGTCCTTAGTAACAGCTGGAAGAGAGGGGGGGGGGGCTACAAGGATCTGTTTGGGGTTTGGAGCAGGACACTTCAGAGACATGTCCTTAGTAACAGCTGGAAGAGAGGGGGGGGGGGCTACAAGGATCTGTTTGGGGTTTGGAGCAGGACACTTCAGAGACATGTCCTTAGTAACAGCTGGAAGAGAGGGGGGGGGCTACAAGGATCTGTTTGGGGTTTGGAGCAGGACACTTCAGAGACATGTCCTTAGTAACAGCTGGAAGAGAGGGGGGGGGGGGGCTACAAGGATCTGTTGGGGTTTGGAGCAGGACACTTCAGAGACATGTCCTTAGTAACAGCTGGAAGAGAGGGGGGGGGGGGGGCTACAAGGATCTGTTTGGGGTTTGGAGCAGGACACTTCAGAGACATGTCCTTAGTAACAGCTGGAAGAGAGGGGGGGGGGCTACAAGGATCTGTTTGGGGTTTGGAGCAGGACACTTCAGAGACATGTCCTTAGTAACAGCTGGAAGAGAGGGGGGGGGGGCTACAAGGATCTGTTTGGGGTTTGGAGCAGGACACTTCAGAGACATGTCCTTAGTAACAGCTGGAAGAGAGGGGGGGGGGGGCTACAAGGGTCTGTTTGGGGTCTGGAGCAGGACACTTCAGAGTCATGTCCTTAGTAACAGCTGGAAGAGAGGGGGGGGGGCTACAAGGGTCTGTTTGGGGTCTGGAGCAGGACACTTCAGAGTCATGTCCTTAGTAACAGCTGGAAGAGAGAGGGGGGGGGGCTACAAGGATCTGTTTGGGGTCTGGAGCAGGACACTTCAGAGTCATGTCCTTAGTAACAGCTGGAAGAGAGGGGGGGGGGGCTACAAGGATCTGTTTGGGGTCTGGAGCAGGACACTTCAGAGTCATGTCCTTAGTAACAGCTGGAAGAGAGGGGGGGGGGCTACAAGGATCTGTTTGGGGTCTGGAGCAGGACACTTCAGAGTCATGTCCTTAGTAACAGCTCCTTCCCTCAACGAAAAAATGCAATTTCTCCATAGGATTTAGGAAAATAGCTCTAAATCAGGTTGAGACACATTGAAGAGACGGATCACGTTTTGTTCAGTCAGATCATCTCCACATGCCCCTAACCCTAACCCTAACCCTATTTTTATAATTTTCGATATAGATATAAATAGATTTATGATTAGAAAATGCCATTCTATAGGAGCCCTTTAAAGAGGCCCTGACAGAGCATCAGATCAGAGGGGTTCCTCCCTCCAGACCTCCAGACCTCCTGCTTCCTGTCCGTCCTCCTGCAGTAACACCTCACTCTAACATGAGTCTGTGTGCAGATACTCACTCTCACCACTGGGAGGCGCCCTGCCGCCCGTCAGAGGGCGACCAGGAGAAGAGGTTCCCCTCCCTGGAGATGACCCTCCGCACCAGGTGGGCCGGAGCCGCCATCGCCTGGAGTGACACGGGGCTGTTCTACTGAGCGCATTAACTCTGGGTTTCGCTCAGGATCCAGATCCAGATCCAGAACCAGATCCAGATCCAGAACCAGATCCAGATCCAGATCCAGATCCAGAACCAGATCCAGATCCAGATCCAGATCCAGATCCAGAACCAGATCCAGATCCAGAACCAGATCCAGATCCAGAACCAGATCCAGATCCAGAACCAGATCCAGATCCAGATCCAGAACCAGATCCAGAACCAGAACCAGAACCAGATCCAGATCCAGATCCAGAACCAGATCCAGATCCAGAACCAGATCCAGATCCAGATCCAGATCCAGAACCAGATCCAGATCCAGATGCAGCAAATATCAAAAGTCAAAGCAATCCAAACTTAATAATCCGAAGAAATATTGAAAACATTTGTTGTAAAAAGCTTCGAAAAATGCAGAACGTTTTTGAAACACAGAAATAAAAATGTTGAAAATTATTAAATACATGTTTAAACTCTTCAGTGTTCGTTTCTGTGTGAAGTACGACTCAGCCTACAGAGGGGACACTGGGGACACTGGGGACATACAAAGAGACTCACTGGGGACACTGGGGACATACAAAGAGACTCACTGGGGACACTGGGGACATACAAAGAGACTCACTGGGGACACTGGGGACATACAAAGAGACTCACTGGGGACATACAAAGAGACTCACTGGGGACACTGGGGACATACAAAGAGACTCACTGGGGACACTGGGGACATACAAAGAGACTCACTAGGGGGACACTGGGGACATACAAAGAGACCTCACTGGGGACACTGGGGACATACAAAGCCTCAAGGGAATGGGAAACTAACTGGGGACACTGGGGACATACAAAGAGACTCACTGGGGACACTGGGGACATACAAAGAGACTCATTGGGGACACTGGGGACATACAAAGAGACTCACTGGGGACACTGGGGACATACAAAGAGACTCACTGGGGACACTGGGGACATACAAAGAGACTCACTGGGGACACTGGGGACATACAAAGAGACTCACTGGGGACACTGGGGACATACAAAGAGACTCACTGGGGACACTGGGGACATACAAAGAGACTCACTGGGGACATACAAAGAGACTCATTGGGGACATACAAAGAGACTCACTGGGGACACTGGGGACATACAAAGAGACTCACTGGGGACATACAAAGAGACTCACTGGGGACACTGGGGACATACAAAGAGACTCACTGGGGACACTGGGGACATACAAAGAGACTCATTGGGGACACTGGGGACATACAAACAGTGTGTTTCAGTTTCAGGACAAAGACAAGTGGATTTAAAACAAAACATGAAATCAGGTCAGATTTATTCCTCAGGGTCACTCATCACATCTGCATTTATTTACACTGCTCTGATTGGTCAACTGCCCCTTAGACTTTCACGTACAATGTGTAGGAGCGCTAGCCAATAGGAGCGCGAGGGTTCCACAGTGATGTCACTATGAGGTAAACAAAGGAGTCCAATGGAGTCGGTTCAGGCACATTAATGTATTTTTTTGGGGGGTGGGGTCTACACCATGCCGCTCCACTGCAGCGAGGTGTACTGGACGCCCCCCGCGCCCCCCGCCCCCCCCGGGTACTGGACGCCCCCCGGGGAGCACAGAAGAACCGTCTTCTTCACGTTGGAACCCAGCCGAGCGATGGCCAGGACGTCGAGCGGAGACAGAGACGAGTCCAGAGAGAGGACGACCGCGATGAAGTGAGCGTGGAACCGCAGGGGGTCACCTGTAGGGGGGGGGGGGGGGGGGGAACACCTGGTTATTAAACATCTGGTTGTTAAACACCTGGTTATTAAACACCTGGTTGTTAAACACCTGGTTGTTAAACACCTGGTTGTTAAACACCTGGTTGTTAAACACCTGGTTGTTAAACACCTGGTTATTAAACATCTGATTGATAAACACCTGGTTGATAAACACCTGGTTGTTAAACACCTGGTTGTTAAACACCTGGTTGTTAAACACCTGGTTGTTAAACATCTGATTGATAAACACCTGGTTTTTAAACACCTGGTTGTTAAACACCTGGTTGTTAAACACCTGATTATTAAACACCTGATTATTAAACATCTGATTATTAAACACCTGGTTGTTAAACACCTGATTATTAAACACCTGATTATTAAACATCTGATTATTAAACACCTGGTTGTTAAACACCTGGTTATTAAACACCTGGTTATTAAACACCTGATTATTAAACACCTGGTTATTAAACACCTGATTATTAAACATCTGATTATTAAACACCTGGTTGTTAAACACCTGGTTGTTAAACACCTGGTTATTAAACACCTGGTTATTAAACACCTGATTGATAAACACCTGGTTGTTAAACACCTGGTTGTTAAACACCTGGTTGTTAAACACCTGGTTATTAAACACCTGGTTATTAAACACCTGATTGATAAACACCTGGTTGTTAAACACCTGGTTATTAAACACCTGGTTATTAAACACCTGATTGATAAACACCTGGTTGTTAAACACCTGATTATTAAACATCTGGTTGTTAAACACCTGGTTGTTAAACACCTGGTTATTAAACATCTGGTTGTTAAACACCTGGTTATTAAACACCTGGTTGTTAAACACCTGGTTATTAAACATCTGGTTGTTAAACACCTGATTGTTAAACACCTGGTTGTTAAACACCTGGTTGTTAAACACCTGGTTGTTAAACATCTGATTGATAAACACCTGGTTATTAAACACCTGATTGATAAACACCTGGTTGTTAAACACCTGATTATTAAACACCTGGTTGTTAAACACCTGATTATTAAACACCTGGTTGTTAAACACCTGGTTATTAAACACCTGGTTATTAAACACCTGGTTGTTAAACACCTGGTTATTAAACACCTGGTTGTTAAACACCTAGTTATTAAACACCTGATTGATAAACACCTGGTTGTTAAACACCTGGTTATTAAACACCTGGTTATTAAACACCTGGTTATTAAACACCTGATTGATAAACACCTGGTTGTTAAACATCTGATTATTAAACACCTGGTTGTTAAACACCTGGTTGTTAAACACCTGGTTATTAAACACCTGGTTATTAAACACCTGGTTATTAAACATCTGATTATTAAACACCTGGTTATTAAACATCTGATTATTAAACACCTGGTTATTAAACACCTGATTGATAAACACCTGGTTGTTAAACACCTGGTTGTTAAACACCTGGTTGTTAAACACCTGGTTGTTAAACACCTGGTTATTAAACACCTGGTTATTAAACATCTGGTTGTTAAACACCTGATTGTTAAACACCTGGTTGTTAAACACCTGGTTGTTAAACACCTGGTTGTTAAACACCTGGTTATTAAACACCTGGTTATTAAACACCTGATTGATAAACACCTGGTTGTTAAACACCTGGTTGTTAAACACCTGGTTATTAAACACCTGGTTATTAAACACCTGGTTATTAAACATCTGATTATTAAACACCTGGTTATTAAACACCTGGTTATTAAACACCTGGTTATTAAACACCTGGTTGTTAAACACCTGGTTATTAAACACCTGGTTGTTAAACACCTGGTTGTTAAACACCTGGTTGTTAAACACCTAGTTATTAAACACCTGATTGATAAACACCTGGTTGTTAAACACCTGGTTATTAAACACCTGGTTATTAAACACCTGGTTATTAAACACCTGATTGATAAACACCTGGTGTTAAACATCTGATTATTAAACACCTGGTTGTTAAACACTGGTTGTTAAACACTGGTTATAAACACCTGATTATTAAACACCTGGTTATTAAACATCTGATTATTAAACACCTGGTTATTAAACATCTGATTATTAAACACCTGGTTATTAAACACCTGGTTGTTAAACACCTGGTTGTTAAACACCTGGTTATTAAACACCTGGTTATTAAACACCTGATTGATAAACACCTGGTTGTTAAACACCTGGTTGTTAAAACACCTGGTGTAAAACACCTGGTTATTAAACATCTGGTTGTTAAACACCTGATTGTTAAACACCTGGTTGTTAAACACCTGGTGTTAAACACCTGGTTGTTAAACACCTGGTATTAAACACTGTATTAAACACCTGATTGATAAAACACCTGGTTGTTAAACACTGATTATTAAACACCTGGTTGTAAACACTGGTTGTTAACACCTGGTTATTAAACACCTGGTTATTAAACACCTGGTTATTAAACACTGATATTAAACACTGGTTATTAAAACCTGGTTATTAAAACACCTGGTGTTAAACACCTGTGTTAAACACTGGTTATTAAACACCTGGGTATTAAAAACCTGGTTATTAAACACTGATTATTGAACACTGGTTATTAAAACACCTGGTTATTAAACACCTGATTGATAAAACACTGGTTGTTAAACACCTGGTTGTTAAAAACACCTGGTTATTAAAACACCTGGTTATTAAAACCGGTTATTAAACACTGATTATTAAACACCTGGTTATTAAACACTGATTGATAAACACCTGTTAAACACGGTTGTTAAACACCTGGTTGTTAAACACCTGGTTGTAAACACCTGGTATTAACACCTGGTATTAACACCTGGTGTTAAACACCTGGTTATTAAAAACCTGGTTATTAAACATCTGGTTGTTAAACACTGATATTAAACACTGGTTGTAAACACCTGGTATTAAACACCTGGATTGTTAAACACCTGGTTATTAAACACTGGTTATTAAACATTGGTGTAAACATCTGATTATTAAACACCTGGTTATTAAACACCTGGTTATTAAACACCTGATTGTTAAACACCTGGTTGTTAAACACCTGGTTATTAAACATCTGGTTGTTAAACACCTGATTGTTAAACACCTGGTTGTTAAACACCTGGTTGTTAAACACCTGGTTGTTAAACACCTGATTATTAAACACCTGGTTGTTAAACACCTGATTATTAAACACCTGGTTGTTAAACACCTGATTATTAAACACCTGGTTGTTAAAAACACTGGTTGTTAAACACCTGGTGTTAAAACACTGGTTATTAAACACCTGGTTGTTAAACACCTGGTTATTAAACACCTGATTGATAAACACCTGGTTGTTAAACACCTGGTTATTAAACACCTGGTTATTAAACACCTGGTTATTAAACACCTGATTGATAAACACCTGGTTGTTAAACACTTGATTATTAAACACCTGGTTGTTAAACACCTGGTTGTTAAACACCTGGTTGTTAAACACCTGGTGTTAAACACCTGGTTATTAACTCTGATATTAAACACTGGTTATTAAA
>NW_022987419.1:0-457055 GCF_902827165.1 Trematomus bernacchii
GGGTAGGTAATTTTGGAGAAACCAGCTCGAGTGCGCTAGAATTTGAAAATACACAGCCGGAAAAAATCTGCCACTTCCTTACAGAGCCCCTCCTCCAACACACACGAACGCGCACATGACCAATGAGGGCACGAGATAAGTTTGTGCACAGATGGAAGGCTGACAGGCAGGTAGGCCATCCAGTTATTTTAGCCGGGCCAGCTAAAATGATTGGTCGTGCTTTTTACAGTACTACGGCTTCCACAGATGACATTTTTTATGGATTTATTGTCAAAGCATTTAATATTCATTGCTATCAGGATGTTAAGAGCATTCCATGGAATATAACAAAAAGTGTTAAATAAATTACATACCCCAAATTACATGTTCATTTCATCAATCAATCAATGTTTATTTATATAGCCCAATATCACAAATGTTACATTTGTCTCAGTGGACAGTTTGTACAGAATATCAGTAGGACAATACGACACCCTCTGTCCTTAGACCCTCGCATCGTACAAGGAAAAACTTCCAAAAAATGAAAGAAAATCATGTTTCCACACTTAACTTATATACAGTACCATAGTCCTTTCAAAGTATTTGTCAACAACACACAAAAACTTATATATGACATTATGAGAATATCCATCCCTTAAATGTATATATATATATTTTCAATTATTTTTGTTGGGTTTTCTTTCAAATTAAATCAAATCAAAGTTTATTTATAAAGCACATTTAAAAGCGATTTTTGGTCGGGCCAAAGTGCTGTACATGTAATAAATAATACAATCATAAAAACACATTACTACAATCACAATAAAAGACAATAAATTACAACAGATATATAAAAAAGAAACACAGGGAAAAGTCAGGAAGTCGTGCTCCGCTCTGACTAAAAGGCCAGGGAGAAGAAGTGTGTTTTAAGAGTAGATTTAAAAACCCCTAGGGTCTGGGCCGACCTCACATGGAGGGGCAGAGTGTTCCAGAGCCTAGGGCCAGCTGCTGCGAAGGCTCGGTGACCTCGGGTTTTGAGCCTGGTCTTGGGCACTATCAGCAGCAGCTGGTCAGCAGACCTTAAGGCGCCGTTTACACGAGGAGAAAACTGCTTGCATCTGCATAGTTTCGCGTGCGTATAGCCCTATTATTTACACGAGGCCGATAGAAACTGACCCCACAAACGATAACGGGTCCCAAGGTGGATAGATTTGCAAACGAAACGCTCTGGGGGGTCAACCGAGTCCGTGTAATCACCTCTATACGAATATTTCCTGAAAAAATAGCGATAGCCCCACCTCTCCCCACCTCTCCTGCTCACTGCTGTAGCAACTACCAAAAATAGCTGTGTTAATTAAACGCACAAGGGGTTCTTGAATGAAATAATATTATAAAAGGCAAACCAGAATTGTTAACGCCCAATATACTCCTTAAACAAAATAAACAGAGTCAGATTTCATGCATTGATCCATTATATTGACAAAGGTGCGATCTCACCCGGTGTTTGTAGAGAATATCTCTCTTTCTGAGCCGTCCTCTCCACAGAGACGTGCTTCTTGGTCGGTCGATGCAATATCCACAGATTCGGTTTCTTTCAGTTAACTTCCCCGTTGCATTTATCCATATGCTGAGGAAATTACTATATCCCGCTGAATACCAGCAATCACCACACACACTTCCTCCTGTCAGTAGCTACTGCTAGTGCTACTGCTACTGACCATGCTACAGATATTAGTGCAAAATCTACAGCTCCTCTACCACAACCATCAGCAACAAGTGGACATGGAGAATTACATGAACTACATGTTGCTAAATACCCCGCTGGGCGTAAACAGAAGGGTAGCCATGGCAACATTGCGGCGGGGCTGCTCGGGCTGCTCTTCTTCGCGGCTTTTGGTGTATTTTGGCGGAAGTTACAGCGCCACTTACAGTCCCGGCATATGTACTACAGCGTTCCAGCGGTCTCGTTTGAACAGACACGTTAAATGAAACGAATGCATGTGAACGGAAGACTTTTTTGAATACGCATACTGTGCATAAACGCAAACGGTCCCGTGTGAGCGGGGCCTAAAGCTCTGGCTGGGGTGTAGCGCTGGAGGAGTTCAGCTATATAGGCCGGAGCCAGCCCATTTAGTGCAACCACGGGGTACAACCACCCAACCTCCCTTCCCCCTACCCCATGTTGATAATAGACACTGTGACATGGTGACGTGATTTATGTCACACAGGTGAAATTGAGCACAATTCAGGATATTGTTACCTTGTAATTTATATCATTATTTCAGCACCCTTCTGGATGAAATATTAGAAATCTTATTATTGGGTGTCTTCCTGATTTGACTAGCAGTCAATGCAACAGCAGGCCTATATTGACAATCATTTTAATAATAAAAGGGAATGTGATTGATGTTCATCCCTCTCTACACCATATAAAGGAATAAGGTATTGAATTGTATTTGTCACACTTTAGTTGTATTGCAATGCTGAAAAGAAGGAGCCTTATTCACACCCTCAGAATATTACGAACTATAATGAATGACATTTGCATTCTTCTGATAATTCATTAAAATGGTGTATCTTCACTGATTTAATTCACACCCTAGCTAACCCTCAGGAGACCTGCTGATTATAGAGATGTGTTAACACATTAGAAAAATCACAATAGTTAAACCCTTAATATATAAACAAAGCATACAATAACAAACTAATCTATAGAACAACAAAACCGCAGTTTGACTCGAAGTCAAGTAAAAACAATCAAGACACAAATGAAAATAAGTGTATTTTGTTTGCTACAGATGGACATCAGGACATCATAAAGCGTTCAAGCTACCCTTATGGATAAATAGATTATGAGAAAGACTGTGTTGTCACAAGGCAGCTGATTTGATTTAGGCAGCAGATGGTAAGCTCAGACTCGAGCTGATATATAAGTGTTGATTTTAACTGTAGCTCCAGACAAAAGCTTTAAGGCACCAGTTCAATCCACCAGGACTCCTTATGGGACAGTCAAACAGCTTTAGAACCCTCTATGTTTTAATAATGTCACATCTCCCCTCTCTCCTTAATGGCTGACTTTCACCCTGCCTGGCTGTTCAGGAACAAACACTTCTTAAGCTGACGCGATGGACCACATACCAAGCAAGCTATTTCTTTCTGAGCAAAACTGGCCTTAATCTCCAGCATGTCCGTGTGTATCGACCATAGTGTTAGGGAATAATTTGCTTAGGTATTCAACCTTTGACACAGTTCATCGTTTTTCTCCTTTCACTGTCTCTTTTCCAATGGCATAGGTCTACAGCCTCGGGTATTGCTGCTATCTCTCTTAAGTAGGGGCAGCTTGGGCGCATTGTTGAGGCTATGACAGCACAAGCTGACATGAGATAGTTTACTGTTCAGGAAAGTAGGTTCCCTGGCGCACATTCTTTTCTATGGACGACAGCTCTAGTTAGATTCAGGGTCCATATTTGTTCAGTCTCGCTGATGAGGATTGTTGATTATTACACTCCGAACTAGTTAAAACCTCAAATTACAGAAGAGTTCTTCAGAATTGTTTTGGCAACCGCTGTGACCCCTCGTGGCGGCATCAAATGTCTTGTCAATTCTCCGGCCATAACTCCATAATAAACCATCAGTGTTTGCTCTCTCCGTGTCTCTCGGAGTCCCGTCTCCATTGCTTCAGAAGTTTCCATCACACATAGGATGCATAAAAGAAGTGGACAAATAATCGGGACAACAACCATGGCTTTGTGGCCCACAGTATCGAAGTCTCGTGGTTGGCATTTTGGCCGTTGCCATCTTGTTTTTTTGCATACGAGAGGGTAATACAAAGTACAACTAAATACTGAAAAGACATTTTTAAACGACCAATATGTTCCAATTAACTTTCATGATCTGAAAACACTTTGACCCAGACAACAGCATGGTACTGACCTGTCAATCACAAGGTATCCTAGCCCTTAAGCATACCCTGCTTTGTCGTGTATTTTTACTCTAAATTGGGACTCAAATTAAGCGTAACGTTACAAATATTGAACAAGACTTGAAACATGCAATATAACAGTAAACTCAGCAGGGATTGTTTTTACTGAGGTAATAAATCAACAGAGAAGTTAGGTAATGTTCTTATAGACTTGAATACAACAGGACTGTTTTGCAGCCTTAGGAGTTGGATATGAGGGAGAATGCAAGTTAAAGGCATGCATTGTCTTCACTTAACAGACCCGAAGGTTGCCGCCTTGTATCCAACAGCACACAGACGCATTATGGTCTGTTTGTTTGTGAGGGGTCAGAGACTTCAACAGGACTGTTTAAAAACTCAAGAGCTATGAGACAAAAGTTAGTTTAAATTGAATTAAGTTAATGGATACTGTCACTAAGGCAACATGCATCTTGAAATAGATATTATAAGATTGCCTAAAGCAGACTTTTTTTTAATAGGTTAGGTTAGAAATAATTGAATTAAATTATTAAAATGCGACCCTGGCCATCAGATAGAAAAACGTAACCGTGAAATGAATGTAATAAATGTCTTGTTCACATTGTATGAGCCAACCCTTATTTTATTGTAGGACATTATTTTTGGAGATCGCAACATATTAGATTTCAAAGCTTCTAGTAAGTGTACTAGAAATCTGATTTGGGGCATTCAGTAATATATTAGCAGTGCATTTCAGAACAATAAACCTCCTTTTTTCTGTTTCAGTCACACTACAGTCAATGGGAATCACATCTCTTCAGGAAAGTTATTGTGAAAAAAAGAATAGGAAAAATGAAAACCTATTGAATTCAAAAGCCTATTAAGAGATAAAAGGCATTTTCCATTTTTCAAAAGGAATTGTATTTTAGTGCCTTCATGGGAACACCATTTCTCAAACGCTCTCATACCCAGCATAGATATAAAAGGGGGAGAGTCATTCTTTGTAAAAAAGTCTCTTGAGGGTTTCTCTACACTTTTCCTGTCATTAAGATTAAACACAATTCATTTTTCTGCAGCATTTTGTGCTCATGCAATTGTCTCTGCACGAGGTTAAAAAATACAGACATGATAATATTTTTAACTCTATAAAGTCAGTGGATATGTGTAATCCTTACATTTAATTAACACCAGTGGAAACATTTTATCTTTTTGTATTAGTTATTTTACTAGTATTCACAAATGTATGGTTCAAAAGTATTTTTAAAATAATCAAGAAATTGAATTGAATTGGAAACCCATAGAAAGAAAACAATATAGTTTGGCATTAAGACAGAAACTATACAGATTCAAATTATTTCCTGATTGAATAGTGTGTGTTTGTGTCCCGTGTGATTCTGCAGGTGTTTCCCAAGCGGAAGCCTTGAAGGAGGAGAACGACTCTCTGCGCTGCCAGCTGGACGCCTACAGGAACGAGGTGGAGCTGCTCAAACAGGAACAAGGCAAGAACCAACCAATCATCAGCGAGGAGGACAACACACGCTCTCAGCAGCTCAGCTTCCTGCAGCAGGCTCTGCAGGGCATGCAGAAGGTACGTTTCATACAGAAGCATACTAAAGATGGCTCATACATTAGGAAGGACCATTTTACTAAATGATTATAACTACTAAACATCATGCGAATCTAACTCAGATTTTCGCGTATTTATTACATTATATCATCTCACTGGCTGTATCCTTTGATTCAAATTAAAGCACCAAACAGATGACTTGAGTCAGTAGTTTTTACACATGCATTATTTTTAAAACGAGCAATATATTATTGAGTAATATGGTTCCAAATAGAATACAAGCATCTAAATCAAAATAAATGCATTCCTAACGTTTTTGTTTCGAAAAATATCCACCCGATCAATCAATCTATTATTTTGTATAATATATACCGTACATAGTATAATCAAGTTTTTATTCCCTCCGAAACAATCAACAAATATTTGTTTCCTGTATATCATTTTTTCTTTGAGAATTTCCATGCTACCAGAATAATAAGAAATCACTTAGCTGTTGCACTTGATTCAGAACACTCTTGAAACATGTTTGTAAAAGGTCCTGGCCTAATCGTACTTCGAAATGATTCCATTATCAGCTAAAGAAGACGTTGTACAAAAGCCCCATTTTAGTCATGCAGGAAGTTTGTTGGCATTCTGAGTCGTTCCAATCAGCATGATTACCATCTTCTTGCTGTTAAAGCAGCTTCAATCTTTGCATTCCTGTGCCCTGTGTGATATTGCAAAAATCATAGGGAGTGGACTGATTGGACGACTGTAAATGGCAGCTTTGGCTTATCATAGCTATTAGTAATCAGGGATTCAAGAAGAGATCAGACTTCACGGCCCCAGGCCATCTACAGGGCTGTTGCACAAGAAAAAGTTTTTCAGTTCACTGTATAACAAGTATTAAAGCAGTTGACATTAAGACCTTTACGCTTTTTGCCCAGCAGCCGGAGGGATATACAGTATTTGTGATGGAAAAATCTCTTTTCACTGATAAAGTCTATATTAGAGTAACCCTAATTTTTTCAAGATAAGAAAAATAATGTTCCTTTTGCAGGGAACGTTGGTCAAACTAGATTTTAAAGATCTCAGGGGTCAGGGCTTTGGTTTCAAAAGGCAATGACACGATTAACAGAAGAATACCCGCTCGCAGGGGCGGTTCTAGTGGGGGCCAACAGGGGCCAGTGCCCCCGTAAAACTGACCAGGGACCCACCTGTGGCCCCCCTTAAAAAAAAAGGTTAGAATATTACGATTTATGGGAACTAAATCAAATCAGACACCCGGATGTAAAGTGGAGATTAAACTGTTCATAACTTTATATAAAAGCAAATACTGTTTTTGTTTTTTATTTAAATTGTCACTTAAAGTTACTAAAACAAATACTTTAAATGAAAAATAACTACTAAAACAAAGGACTGTAACGTAAATGTACTAAAACAAATACAAATGACTGTATTTTATGTTTATTTCACTTTATTTTCACCAATTACTTTATGCTGTCTTTGTCTTTTTAACCCGCTTTTATTGTCAATCCTCAAATTGCCACTAGCCACTCTGTGTTCCTGTTAACTTTGTCATTGTGCCAGTCTATATGTTTTGTGCTGAAGCTATACACCTGGCGTTGCTGCTTCCAGGTGTATTTAAAGGCCCTGCACATCAGAGGTCGCGTTAACCAAATTTCTTTTTTTTAACAATGACGGAAAAATCTGAAAGCAGTTTTAATTAACTAACTAATTTTGACAGATTAGAACAAACTCAGAACAGCGCCAAATCTTCCCCGCAGCGAGGCTACGGTGTTATGCCGTGTTATGCATGCCCGCCAGAAAGGACATTATATCGGTTCCAAACCGTACTTTGCCGTACAAATCATTGAAATGTCTGCGAGATTTTGCTTTACGCTGTGTGCGCTCCCAGCGAGGTGCATGCATGACACGCTGATAACACGGCATAACACCGGCGCTAATACTTCACGAGGGTGTTGACAGTGCACGAGGGTGCTCTCCCCCCCCCCTCGTCAGCTCGTTGTTAAAGACCCGACGGGTAATGATGGATTATGACGGAAATGTTACGATCCTGTCCGTCAAAATTACAGGCAACTAAAAAGTCTAACGCAACCTCTGCTGCACACCCACACAGGTGTTTTCACTCTGCCTGAGTAGACCTCTGCTAGGAATGCTGGGAAATATGAGTTCACTAAATGCCATGTACCAATTAGAATGATAAAGACATTGATTGTCCCGTCCAAACAGATGCATCATCCTAACGATTGTGTCTTCTCGCCCACACAGTGCTGATAGTCTGAGCTCTGATCAGGTACATTCAGTGAGAACACCTGAGTGGGTGGACGATGACTGTGTAGGAGCTTTGAGGCATGAAATGTTGTAATTATTACATCCTTCAGGATTCAGGATTTAAGATATGTTTAAACCCACAATTGTACCCTTGCAAAGGGTTGCTTTTTTATCATGAAATATTTAATATCCCTTCATTATACACTGTTATTTGAACAAAATCATTTCAATAAGGTGCCATGGGGCCATTGTGGTAGGTGTTTGGGAGATGGTAGACTAAACAGTGAATATATTATCAGATGAATTGCTAATGAGTATTATTTTAGTGCTCGTGTTAATGCATTTTTCCTCAGTAGGTGATTTATTTTATTTTCATTTTTTACATTTAATACCTACTCCCTACTTTTAAGTAAGCCTACAATAAATAGTTATAATAGTCATTAAAGAATGGCTTCTCAGCTGCAGTAAATTCAATATTTTCAACCACACAACAACTTGTGTAACCTGATCAATCAATACTATTTATTTGATGTTTAATAATGTCTTAACTGTAGTTACATTTGGAGAAAAGGACACCTTCAAATACAACATTTGCATTATTTTCTTACAGTAACACTTGTGCCACAGATACTAATCCAATATTTGGTAGCTGCAGGCATGTGTTTATTGTGGGGATAGGATATAATGTATTGTTGTTTTGTTGAACAATAGAATTTGACATTTGTACAGAAAGCACATCCTTAAAATGGCTTGATTAAAGAAAACACATTGTTCTGTGTCGTAAGGACCAGCTTTGAGAACTTCAGCTGTAGGCTATGTTAAATAGAATATTAGCCTCAAGAACATAGTAAGTAATCCACTTGAAATAATAACATTTCTTCAGGCGGTTATCCACTTTTACTGATCACCTGCTGTGTTGTCAAATAGCCCCAGTAAAACATCAGTAGATAATCTGAGCACTTCTCTTCTGTATAATAGATGTTCTTTCAAAGGCCAGTGAAATATATTCAGCAGGATATAATTGAATTGATAACCCTTACCCTTGAAACCTTAAGTCTGCTAGAGCCCTTTGCTACATATAACAATACATACATGTATATGCAATTATATAGCACTATGATTGACAACAGTTTATTTTTATTGACAAAATAGCCTCCGGTCTGATATATCATTTACATCTGACTCTGAACTACAATCTGTTTAAATCTAAATATGTTTTCTGATTTGTTACATCAATTTGTAGGCCTTGTATTTACATCAGGAAATTGTTTATTGTTTGTTGTTACTTGCATTCTGTCTGCATCACTATAGAAAATTGGATAAATAGTTTGGCGGGTTAGACAACATCCGATGCCAATACCTGCTTTACAGATTACATTTACACCTTCCTGAGATTCAATCATGTGCTGTTACTTTCACATGCTAAGTGTAGTATGTTATTTTACCTGCTTCCTTCCCAAAACAGATTGAATGCCAGACTTTAAAGCTGATCAGATTCGGTTAATTACATATTTCATGTTTCTGCTTTTTAGCTTGTCATCCTGTTAACATATCAGACTAATATGAACAGTAATTATAGTAAATTAGCCAAATAAAACTACACAGTACATTTAAAAAAAGTATCATTTCTACAGAGACTGTTCAAAATAACTTTAGACTTTTTCCTACACTGAGGTTTTTGAAAATGCGTCAGTGTATAAGTTGGGCATACAGTATATAAACTTTCTTTGCTTTCACCTTCCTCATGTCATCAGTTTTTTCACTGGACAACCATTTTATTGCCAGATATCATTTCCATTTGTTTTCCCTCCCACCTGTCTATGTTTCTACACTGCAGTGTGTGTTTACCAAAAACTAAAAATGATTCAGACAAAATACAGGTAATGACTATGCACCATGTCAAAAATATTACATTATAATGTGATCATTGCCATTGTCTTGACAACATAATAAAAACACATATTTGAGTGCTTGTTATAAATGAGGTCCCTGATATGCAGGTGAGCTCATTATGTGCAGGTCTGTGTCCAGTGCTCGCTCACCTCAACTGACACGCCAAGGTAACTGATGCATTATTCAGCACAACATTCAAAAAAGAAGCTGATGAATGAGTTTTGGTTTTGTTTCTTTCTAAGTTAAGGTTGGGACCCTGCATCACAGGAAATGATTATCCCTCTGTCAAAGATCAGCCTGGCGAAACATTAACAACTGACCCATCTTCTGCTTTGTGTTTAGCAACTGCTGAGGATGAGAGACGAGCTGAAGGAGCGAGAGGCAGAGCTACAGAAGAGTATCGAAGAAAAACAACAACTCAAGAACCAAATCCATGACTTCAAGTCAGGACTGCACAACCTGCAGCCTACACACACATCACAGGTCAGAGGAACACACACACACACACACACATGCTAACTCCAGGTGTTCATGTTTTTGTCTAAATGGTAATAATCAATCTTTTTTTAACCAGCTTCATTTCTGGTCTATTTATGAAGAAAAACTACATAATGGGTCTCGGTGTATGACAAATATTGCATATTAAGGAAGTTATTCAACACACCATTGGCTTCATTTAAAGGGGACCTATCATGCAAAATGCACTTTTGTACGTCTTTTATACATGAATATGTGTCCCCGGTGTTCCAGGGAACTCACCAAGTGTCAGAAAACACAACCCTCTCTATTTTCCTCCATACCCAAATCTCTAAAAAAGGGGCTGCAACGGATCTGATAAAAACTGATCCAGATTTGAACACTGTCCTGACGTCAGGACGGTGGCGCTACGGCTATTGGGCCAACTCCACCAATCAGGAGGAGACAGCCACGGCCATTGCCGTTCGAAAGCGCTGGAGACGCTGTAGTACATATGCCAGGCCTCTAGATGGTGCTGTTGCTCACAGAATCAACCCTTGCAAAAACAGAGCTAACATTTTTCAAATTGAGCGAAATGAGGCATGGCTAAAATGCATGATCTGTTTGGTATTTTGAAAAAAAAAAAGTATAAATATGCCTTATATAGGTATGGTCCTACACTATATTATTCAAATATAGCATGATAGGTCCACTTTAAGTGAATATTTTGGTGCAGTTAAGTGGTGTCTGATGATGAATCAATCGGAACATAAGATACAAGATGGACATTTTCCCGAAAGGATCTGATAATGAACAACTAATCAAGACCTTTGAACATATGACAACATCAAAATCATGTCAAAGCTTGCATATGGAGATAGTCCTTAAGATTTCAGTCAGGGTTAACTTTTTGTTTTATGAAAGAAATCAGTCGGTTTTTCCTGTCCTGCCATGCCCTTCATCTTGATTTGTAGACTCTGCACTATCTGCTGCTTCACGATGAAAGCAACACGATGTTTCGCCAGTTGAATGCTTTTAATGTGAACTTGAGAGCAGGAGAAAAAAATGGTTTGCATTAGCAGGAACTCAATACAGCTCTTCTAGTCCGTAGAAAATATAAGAAATAAGTAAACTGAGATGCTAGTATCGAGAATTTACAAGAAATGAAATAATGCGGTTATAGTAGGCTTTATCCAGTAAGCTGATTTCTTAAATGTCATGTAAACGAATAATGGTTAGCGTAACTTGAAAAGGGATCAGCGAAACTTCATTAGTTTAACTTAATGTTTCCGAGATATTGCTGTATCTCTGCTATGTATACATGTAACCACATTTTGTATTCAAGTGAGTGCATATGGATAGCAAAACACTCCAGATGGGTTGAACAGCAGCTGGATGAAAGGAGAGATCCCTTACAGAGCATTGATTCTTTTTCCATTTGAAAAAAAATCAATCATATATCTGGCTCAAAATGAAAGAAAATAAACTAGCCTGCACCATTCAGAAAAGTCAACAGTGTCTTCTACAGTTATGTAAGAAAGCCATGTCTAGTAAACTAACGTCAGGTGAGAAATATTATTCCTAACCTAATGACTTTACGGTAACCTGGTTACTTAGAGACCTGTACACACACTAAAAGGGTTGAATTAGATACACCTATTGACATTAAATCACAAACAGTAACATGTGTGTAAATGCAATTTAAATCTTGTTTGAGAAGGACAAAACACGGCACTAACAATAGAAACTGCTATATAGAGACAGTGTTAATGCATTCACTATTACTAAATATGTTCAATGTTCAACATGATAGCAATTTGAAAATGAAATGCTAAAAGTATTGAATCTAAGAATGCTTAATATTTCTAAATTAAAACTTTTGCTGGTTTTGAAATGTCTTTCCCAGCTACAGACTCAAATCCTGATACAGCCTAAAAGTGTTACCCGTGTGGAAGAAGGTGGTTTAGGGCGCATGAAATCCTTGAATGAACTTTTACACCTAAGGGAGATTTATTTTACAGTATGTAATTCTGAAGCGGAAAATGTTTGCACATCTTGGGAAATTACCCCGTGAAGGATCATTGCCGTTCCTGTAATGTTGATGTTACATCATAAAATAGCAAAGGATGGAGGAAAGGCAAACCAGAAGGTAACTGACTAACTGTTTCTACCACTTTGTAGATGCTTAAATAGGGAATATAATCAAGGTGCCCTTGACTGAGGGACTTACTTGATGAACAATGCTAATACGGCTGCTAATGAGACATGACTGTGATAATACAGAGTAGCTCAAAAGTTGAAATGCTTGTTGAAGCCGTTTCTGGCTGTGTGAGGACTGTCCTTGACTTTTAGGGCAGACAAAAGCTGTGTAGAGACCAAACTCTTAACCCTACAGTAAAGGAATTACTGAAATTCACTGCTTTTCTACTCTGTAAGAGCCAGGCACATTTTTTAAATCACTCCAAAGAAGTCATTTATATTGCAGGACATACAACAAAGATCGTATTCGGGGGGTAGTGTGCTCCTCTTGTGTCTTCATCTCTTGCTGGCCTGTTTTGTCTCGGCACAGTAAGAAGGAAGAGGGCAGACATGAGATTGAGTTTCAAGTTCAATCAGCTATGTAATTGGATAATTATAATACTAAAATGGCACTGTCAAGTGGTGCTGGATGACTCTGGTGGCTCGCTGTCGGCTCTAAGGTCGTCTTTTTGATTCACTGAGCTGCTCAAGTTAGTTTGCTGTGAGCTGATGGAAAGTCGCTCATCAGATATTCACAACTATTTACAAACAGCCGCCACATCTGCCACTTCTGGATTTATCTCCTAGTTTTGTTCAGAACTGATGCGGCTCCTCTGGAGGAGCAGTATTTTTGACTAGGAAGGATTAAAGAGATGGGATTTTGAAGCGTTATTACTTTAGCTTGCTGTGGCTGACGCTGGAAGGTGAGCCTTATCATAGTTTAAAGGCTGCCTACCACCCTCAGCTGTATTGCTCTTTTTTCAGGATCCAAGTAATGTTTCCGTAACGCTTTATTTTATGTCTCCTAATTAATATGAAGAATAAATTGATGTTATTGTTGTATTTTCAATTTAATTCATTTAATTCACAAACAAGTATAATTGAAAGACAAAAAGGAGATATGTAAAATGGGACACCCCCACAAAACTATCTGAAGATTAAGACACTAAAAATAAACGAATTTTAAATATATCTTAATAACTTATCTAGAGTTTATGTATATTAACTGAAATCCCCCTAAAATTAACCAAAAACCCTAAAACTGAACTAATACCTTAACTACTAAGTGGTCCCAAGACATTTGTTCTCTTAGTCAAAGTTGTTTAAGTAGGTTAGCTATAAAAACACATATTAGACAAAGGGAAAACATTGGTTCAAATTGAATGCATTTCAGAGTAGAGTAAACTGTTTAAAAGTCCTATTTTCCCCAATAATTAGGACCATAATTAGTAGTTTATAGTTCATAGTGTGACTGTCCTCTGGCTTGTTTATTTGTTTGTGTTAGTTCTGTTCCTGTTATTCATTTTGTGAGAACTTTATGCTATTAATTCAAATCAATGCATTATTCATTTGCCCTCACACGGCATCTCCCACTTTTATCATGGCTTTAGAGCCAGGTTGTAACAATAATAACTGGATGAACCGATAACATAAAGAGTTATTCACAAGGCTGTGTATGTCAGTTACCATGTAGATTAGACCACTTCTGTGTAATGGACTACAGTTTACAAGAAAAGGTGGTTTTCTCCAGGGATAATACATTTTTTTCTTTTAGATTCCCTAGTTGTCCTCTTTTATCTCTGCATATAGGTATAGCTGTATAGTAGCAGACATGTTCTGGTGAAAATACCACAGTGCTCTATTTGGACTCAAGCTGATTTAACATTGTTTCAAACAGTTCAGCAGGCTTCATTATTCTTTATATGGTGTATTTCTTCCCCTCTACCCTGACCTGACACAACACGCCGGGTGCCAAAAGTTCAAAAGTTATCTTTCAGTTCACCAGACAGAACATAAGCAAGGATGCCAGGTTGTAAAAGTTGCATGTAGCTGGGATCAAAGTAAGGGCACTATCTTTGATTGAGCTATAAATAATTTAATATCACTTTTTTAATTTTTAAATAATGCATCTTCATCAACTATGATTTTATCTATTTATCTATTTCCAGTCTTAGGCATTCAAGAGATAGAGGTGTGTGTATGGGAGATGTGAAAGTGTCTTAGTTGGTTGGGAAAAGCAGTAGAATTTCAACTTTCCAAGAACCCGTTGTCAGTGAGTGACTGTCAAATAAAAACACGTGCAGCGCTGGTCAGCAGAGACAAGAGCAAGATGGTGTTCTTCTGCTGGAGATTGTCAAGTTGCTGCTTCATCACGCTCCCCTACCTCTCATTTCCCAGCAAGTGAAAGAGAACCTGGACTACACATGCCCACCACTCACTCCCACCATGCAACACTGCGTCAGCCTCCAACACTACCAAAACACAAGGATAAGCCCAGTGAGTGTAGCCACAACACACACTCCTACTTTCCCTTTAAATGTGGCACTAAGAAGGTTAAAGTATTTGCATTCTCTTGATCCGTTTCAGTTTTAGGAAAGGTCAGGATTTGCCTAACAAGGAGGATGACTTTGAAGTGTAAATTTGGAGTCTCAAGCCACTAACGAGTAGCAAGCTTGAAGTTAGTACTCATAATTAAAGCCTAAATAATGAAATAGCAGGGCCGATTAGGGACAATACAAAAACATGTAAGATGTCTGCTGTCATTTCAAAACAGTGCTGATATTGTTAAGGATGTCAGTCAGAGAGAACCAAAGAGGTATACTTAAATATCTTATAATGATAATGTATTTATTTAGAATGTGAAAACAATGTGGAAGCTTTTAGTTATCACTTTACCGAGAATTATGACCTGGATCTGATGATCCTCTCAGCTTTACGGAGCTTCATAGTGAGTTGCGCGACCCAGCACTTTACTTTACTGTTTTGGTTCACTCTTGTGCGGTCTTTGGCTGCGACAGACAGCTATTTTTTGGAGAGAAAGCTCTTAAAATCCACTCTGCACTACCCGATCGGCACCAAACACTAGTCGGGCACATTAGAGATCAGCTGGTAAACATAGTGGAGCATACTATGAGCTTGAAAAAGCCAGCTATTTACCTCAGGAGTTAGTACAGACCAAATACATAGCTAAGTGAAGATTGAATGCATGACATTCATCAGGTAGACAGAATGAGTGATCATGTTCCTCCATAACTGCTGCATGTGTAAATAACCAAACTTTGCTAATAGGGGACAATATGTCAATGCTGTCTTCACAACGTTTTTTTCTACACTCAAGTGACCAAGAAAGGTGGTTATGCAGCCAAAATTAATCACATAAAATAAATACTTACCAAAATGTTCTCGCTATTAAAAAATTAACCCTTACTACATAAACTCACCTACTCTGATTCTCGTTGTTGTTAAAAAGCATTACATCTATGTCTTGACCTTTCTCATCATCTAATGTAGGAACATTTCTGCATATCATACACTGTAGGAAAATGAAATTGGTTGAAGCAGCATAAGTATAAGAATGCAATAAAGAACAATACAAAAGGATTGGCATGGATGTAATAAAGGATGCCAGTTTTTATTTAGATTTGTAGGTTTATTCACTGAAAACTCTTGCTTATATTATTCTATCTGGTGGAGGATAATATAATTAAAAAATGTCCCTCTTGGCATACAGTAGGTGGAGAATACATTAACATATATACACTAAGACATTGTGTAAGGCCTCCGCTGCTCTCACACACTGACAGTTCAGCTGTGTTTGCGTTGGATGGTAGATTACACATTCATTCATTGTGTGCATTCACGCTGGATCATAGCTGTCAGAGCTGCATTATGTCCTAATACTGGGTATCTGCCTAATAATGCAGTTACCATATCTGTCCCATAGTCTCCTAAATCCACTCTCAAGATGTCATCTCTCATCACACACCTGTCAGCACTGCTTTCATGTTTTCAACGCCTTCCGCCATGAAAGAGACTTTAATCATTTTAAACAGTATGTCATCATGTCATCTTAAACAACGTGTCTCTTTTCATATGTATTTATAAGGTATTGTTTGAATACAATTGTTACTGTGCTGCAGATGCAACTTTGATTCTACAAATCAGCTAGTTTCAAAGCAGCACTAAACCTCAAAGGGTCCAATTATTTTAGGGTTCTATTCTTGCAGGTGTACATACACTAATTTTAACCGTTTGACGCTGCTTCATCTGATTTAATCTCCAAAACCTCACCTCAGAAAGCCCCTCTGCAACAAGGCGTGTGTGTGTGTGTGTGTGTGTGTGTGTGTGTGTGTGTGTGTGTGTGTGTGTGTGTGTGTGTGTGTGTGTGTGTGTGTGTGTGTGTGTGTGTGTGTGTGTGTGTGTGTGTGTGTGTGTGTGTGTGTGTGTGTGTGTGTGTGTGTGTGTGTGTGTGTGTGTGTGTGTGTGTGTGTGTGTGTGTGTGTGTGTGTGTGTGTGTGTGTGTGTGTGTGTGTGTGTGTGTGTGTGTGTGTGTGTGTGTGTGTGTGTGTGTGTGTGTGTGTGTGTGTGTGTGTGTGTGTGTGTGTGTGTCTGATTGCATTAGTGGGTGACTTGTTTCTCGTTGACGTTTCCTCTCATTTTTCTAATTGACTCTAGCCGGAGACGTTGAACCAAGATGACAGAGGGAGCGAACAGAGTGCTAATCAAGTCAGTGTAAGTGCAAGATCCTTGAGCTTTCACTACTTTACTCAAAATATTTGTCATTCCCTTTTATTTTTACATATTTCTCCTCCTCTCCTCCCCTCCATCCACTGACGCGGCACCATTACAGGAACATCTTCATAGGGGCGGCACTTGTCACTGACTGAATGACCCGAACAAAACTGGGTTAGAAAATCAAAAGATCCAGCCTACATTGAACATATAGAGTGAATATGCACACATAAATACATAATTGCACTTTCAAATCAGATCAAAACCTGAAGACAAGGCCAATGCATCCTGATGTCACTCTGCTATCAGACATTTCACTCAAATAAGATGCAAATGAATGTCTTTTACAGCCACACACAAACAAACATGCAAATGTATTTTCCATCTTTACGTCTGTGTATCTCAGACACACAGTGAACACCAGCTTGATCATTAGCAGCATCGTTAACACTTCCTCTCCTTCTGTTTTGTTTTGCCCTTTGGTTTAACTTCATCCGCTGGCATCATTCTTTCACTTCTTCATCTTGTTCTCATTGTGATGTTTTTCTTCTTATGTGGATTAGTTAGTGTTTAGTTTCTATTTTTGCATTTGCTTGTAGTGCAAAACTTTTCCCATGCTTGTTAAACACTCTAAAATAAGTAAGACTGTTACTACCCAGAGCCCTGGTTAGATTTGTTCGTAGCATCAGTGTTTAAGGGAGGTTTTAAGATGAAGAGTGTTTTGTGATCTCTGTCTTTCCTCAGGATGTAACGGCATCATCAGTGGTGTCGTGCAGTCAGGACAAGGAAGCTCTTCCAGAGAAGAATCCACTCAGTCCTGTAAACTCTGAGAGGGACGCACTTCTCATCGGTATGCTGCCTTACTGTATCTCCATCTCATTCCTACATTATCAAATCAGCAATATGCTTTTTACTCTGGTGGAAATGTGTCTCTTTGACCACATTTTCACAATAAAGCCAAACAATGAAGTACAAAATTACAAGAAAGGTGCAGAACAATGCGTAGTGACCTAAATGACTCTCAGGTAGCCTACAGTATAGGAGTGAGGTTATTAACATCCCAACAGTTTGTATCTTTTATTCACTCGTTGCAGGTGCCTTAGTGTACCAACATCTTTGTTGTTATGTTATGTTGTGTTTTGCTCCAAGTGCAAGCAACGCTTTTAGCCGTGTTAGCAGTTCGTCTCTAGGGACGTCACTCAGTCACTCAGTCAAACATCTCAATATCACACGGATTACCATGGAGTGTGAAATAGATATTCATAGAGCCCAGAGTGATAATGCAAATTCCCTTTGGTGAGTTTTTGTCAGGTCATACATTTTACTTATTCTAACTCTTGTTTTTTAACCAAATAACTACATAACTCCCATAAGCCCCAGCTGTTCATTAATTAGAACATTTTACAATTCTAACAAGCTAAACTATTCTGCTAATCATTAGCATGTTAGCAAACTGATGTTATGTCTTATCATACTTATTATGCTTTAATGTCCTGTACAGTGATGGTGCTCTGATATTCTTAACTTGTTGTTTTTTGTAGGGTTGAGATCTGAGCTTCACACAATCTTCAGCAGGCCTTTGTTCCACTACAACACTAACAGGAAGTTCACGAAATGACACCTTTCAATATAAAGAAATCAATACCACAATGCTCTCAACAGATATGTTACATCATTAGTTTCACAAAGGGAGTACGCACTACACAGCTGATGAATTTGATTTGATTTGAATGTATTGCATTGTACTTATTGTCACCCCTTTGTGTAAAATAACCACAACGGGCACTACCAATGCCACTTCTGCAGCAGTTTGTTTCTCCGATCTGCTTCAGTCACTTCGACGTAATAACTACGCATAATTACATAGAAATTAGAGCATGAGAGAAGGAAGATATGAAGAGAGAAAGAGCCCATTTTAATCATTAGATTACATAACACAATGTGACTTCATGATGATGGGAAATATGGCAAACATCTATCTCCCTTGTGTGTAATGAACTACATTATTTATAGAAGTAAACAAAGCCTCGTCCTATTTTGCTGCTTGTTTTTCCGGCACGCTGCATTTTCACATGTTAATTGTCAGAGACATCCGTTGGCTCAAAGCATGAAAGATAAAACTTGCTCCTTTTTGATTGGGAGAAAAAAGGAAATGCAAATTGTGCTTTACCAAATGATATACCCTTCTGCATTGGTCCATCTGGGTCCAGTTTTAGCATCTTCCTCCAGAAACATGTTCTGTCTCATCGCAGGTAGTTAGGTAGTCAATGGTGCTTGTCCTCTGTTCATGCCCACTCTTGATGTTTACTGAGGCGGAGGCGGGCCACAGTTAAAGTTCCCGACACCTTCTCATGTCAGAATCACTCCTCTTGACGTCTCGTTTGATGCTGAGTTGAAGTGAGCACCGCAGGGGAAAAAAGGGACTCTCGGCTCCAGGAGGAAAACGTTTCATCAGGAAACAAAGGGTTGAATCTCTTTGCCTTTTCTTTTCCTGCACACAGGGAATGTAGATGAACACAGTTGTGTTATCTTTGAACTGTTTTCTTCTGGAAAACTGAGAGGCAAAAATACACAAGATGAAAGCGTTTTTCGTTTGTATTGTTAAGCTGGAAAGGCTTTTTCAGGACAAGATGTTCAAAAAGAATCAAACTCTTATTGTGCTTCTGAAAACACCATTACTATCGTCTGTTATATCCTGTTCATGTATTTCTCTTTTTCTTCCTATTGCTAGATGTGGCCCTTGTTTGTACACAGTTACAGGATTTTACTAAGGGATGTTATTAGAAATACTGAGGTCAAGAGTCAAAATTATTCCAGTTTAACCCTAACATAAGAATTTTTGCTACGACCAAAAACCAAAATCAAATATTCAAAGTATTAAAAGACTATTCAATAACATAATATAGTCTAAATGTACCTTTAAATCCCTTTTACACTACAAGGTAGTAGGACATTTCCCTTGAATTGTAATTCATGTAAGATGCCTGAAAAAATGTATCATCAAATGAAAAATCAAACTTTAAAGTCTAAGAAAAAGAATTGAGGACTTCACTCATTGACCACAAAGTGGGAAAACAATTCAAAAAGCAGGACATGGGGAAACTAAATGGTTCAGCTAAAAGCTACATTATGTTTATATGACTTTATACAATATTCTAGACAATGTTTGCAGTAGCTGTCGTTAACTACATGTGATGGGATTTGTGCTGTCACAGTTCAAACTAACGACAGTATATGATAAGTAGGTCATCAAAATGCACGATTGCTAACCTGTCATCTCCATCTTTTAACATTCATTCGATTTTGTCAAATAAAGTCACACGTTCCAAGCAATCATGAACTATCCCATATGTTCGTCTTGTTGCTCTGTATAGTCAGATCTTGCATGTTTTGCCGGTAAACATGAAGACACACATTGAGGTAAGATCATCTCGAGAAGCCCCACCCTAATCTCAGCTGTCGATTTGGTGTCTTCTGTTCATCTCGTGATGCTCAAACGACAAGTCAAGGTGCAGGATTTCTCTCCCCTGGTCATCATCAGAGAGTCGTTGAGCAGATGATTTGTTCAGTTTGTGGAGAGTTTCAGAATCAGACAGCTTTGATGAAAGATAACGGCATCAAAGCTGCCATCGAACACTCTAATCTGGAGCCGTGATATACAAGAGGCTCTCAACAGTGAGTCTGACAAAAGCGACTCGATCATCCCCGCTTGTAATTCAGTCAGAAGAATAATACAAACTGATTTCTTGATTATTCTGCAGTGGTTTGAAGCCATGTTTGACAGGCGACAGAAACTGAAAGGCGGGGGCTTTGTGACAAGGTATGTGTTTGCATTTTGACAGTTTAATTAACATGTGTGCCTTCCCTATTTGTGTAACCTCAGGGATCATTTCAACCTTCCTGAACGTCCACCCGTTTGGAGCCAGTATGGAGTACATCTGTTCCTACCTGCAGCGCTTAGACACCAAGGTAACACACACACGGTCACACACATTCATACCCTAGACATAGTGACACAGATTAAATTCCCCTGCAGGGCTGACATATGGCCTGCTGTATGCCAGGGCCCTGCTGTGCCATTTTAGTCTCCTGGCATGCAAACAAGCCCGGAGTCAAGGAAAAGACATCAGTTACTCTGAGGGTTTTTTCAGCCTTCATTTATCTCGACAGAGCTTGGTGAACAGGAACATCAATTTAAAGCTTCACTGCTTCACACTCATATACCTGTACTTACCGGGGCTGTACAGTGTTTAAACAAATAGGCTGAATATCGAAGGTGTACGTAGGTTTTAGAAGTAGTTAATCTTCACATAATCAATTACTTGTTATCGTTTTAACCAGATAAGCTTTGCCGTGTGGAATAATGCTTCAATAATGTTCCACGGGTGTACTTGTACCTATCTGAAATCCACAGGAAAATGATGGGAATAGCTTAAAAGTCCATGGCTTTCTTTGCGTGATACAAATCAATTCAAGAATTAAAATAAATGGTCAAAAATCCTTCCAAAATACCACATTAAGAAACAAAGACCTTGAGAACACCATAGAAAAAGCCATGCTGTGATTTGGAATTAGAAAGTGAGGATTTCTGTAAGAATTGATATTTTAACTTCTGGATGTTGAGCGCTTGTGTTCTGCTCAAAAAGCCCTTATTGTCAATATTCTTATAAAATCTACTGAATGCTCGTGTTGTTTTTAATTGTAACGTTTTGATGAGGCTATGAATAACCTAAAGATCCCAACAGGTCATTTTATTCAGTGGACAAGATCCATAAAATGATCTCACTACAAGGAAATGGCTACTATGGGGATTAGCATCATCACACATGAATGTGATAAGGCTCATTGCATCCACAAGAGTCTTCCCTCTTTTTTCCACTTTCGAGTCCAAAGATCATGCAGAAATGTTAAGAAACACAATTTTTTTATATGCGAAAATAATACTTTTCTACTGCATGCAAAACACTGCATGCTTTTGTCCCAAAGTGCATGGGATAAGCATAAAAACCCATTTTCATTCTGATATTTTGATGTCAAGTGACCACTGTGAATGTACCACACCAGTTCTTCCCTTGCTGAATGTAGCCTTACTTTGCAGAATTATTGCCAGCTAGCATGATATTATTGGTAGCAATAGATTCTCACTTTAATATGACAATATTTTATTCACTCCAATTTAAAAGTGAGCTTGCTTTAAAACAGTGAGGTCTGCCGAGGCTCCCATCGATCCTGTGGGTCTCAGAGGGTTAATAGCAGCAGCCTCAATATACAGTGAAGCGATATTTTCTTTGCTCTGTTCGAGCCTCATTGCTTCTGTCGTGTTGCCGTTATCACTTTATAATTTTATCACACATCCCCAGTTGCACGACTTATTGATGAATATATTCATGTTCTGCGTCCGCCTGCTGCTGCCTGCCTCTGCTTGCCTCTGCCAGTTTAGGCTGTTAGTCAGCCTGATTTCTGGGAACAAGGCGGCGTGTTTGAGCTGATTCCTGGAAAATAACTCAGCCTTGTTCTCATCATCCCTATAAGACCGTTCTTAATTACTAAATGTCCTATCATTAACTAATAATGGTTTCTAACAATGAACTCGTAAAACAAAGTCATATTAATGACAGTCAGTGTCATTCAGTTGGATATGTTTTAGGGTGTCCTGCCCTCCTGAATTATTTACAAACAAATTGATAATACATGACAGGGATTAAACTGGTTTACTCAGCATCAGTCTGTTTTAGGGTGTTGTAGGACTGGAAGTCATTATATTATACGTTTTCTATTGTATACATTTTTTTAAATGTAGACTCGGATTGTCAGAAAAACAGTTAAGAAATGCCCATCAATATTATGTTGCGTATTTCTGATTGATGGATTACTTGATTGCTGGTTAAAAACATTATGTTATAGACAGTGATGTCACGCAACACATGTGAACATTCAACCAGCAAGGAGAATCAAAAGCTAATTTCAGCATGCTACAGTTGACTCTTTATTCACTTATCAACCATGTTTTGACTTCATTTCAGCACTTAAAGGTGGGGTATGTAATTCACTTCCGAAACACTTTTTGTTATATTCCATGGAATGCTCTTAACATCCCGATAGCAATGAATATATTAAACGCTTTGACAATAAATACATAAACAAAATGTCATCTGTGGAAGCCGTAGGTCATGTGCGCGTTCGTGTGTGTTGGAGGAGGGGCTCTGTAAGGAAGTCTGAAGGAAGGGGCAGATTTTTTCCAGTTGTGTACTTTCAAATTCTAGCGCACTCGATCTGGTTTCTCCATTCTTACCTACCCTACCTTTAAATGAATATTAAAATGTGGGTGATCGTTACTTGAGTTACAGATCTTTAATATATATATTCTAGAAACATTGAAACTCATTCTTAAACAAGTATACAAGAAGCACACCATGTAAATGTTAAATTATAGTTCAACATTTAGGATAACATGCTTATTTCGAAAAGTGATACAATTTACAAATCAGTTCAACTCTATTTTTCACTCACTTTGTGTACAGCTTAATCAAAAGGGATGTAATGTTATAATTACAGAGCTGTGAAGTTTATGATAGTCAGGTTGTTGTCAAAGCAAGGCAAGCTGTTTCCAGTCTTAATGCTTGATTTGTATCTTACAGGCATAAGTAGTATCAATCTTCTCATCAGACTCTCTGCAAACAATTAAGTGGCCCCAATTATTATATTTTGTTCAGAATATCCCTGTGTTTCTTGCCAAATCATTCTTTGAACAACTAGTAATCCTCTTAATGGAACTACAAAACACACATATTTGGCAAACAAAAACATCTTTGCTTATTAAAAAAAAGAAGGAAGCTTGGTATTTCCAAAATGCTCAAACCATTACTCTAAACCTAATACAAAAATATACATGTTGTGTAGGTGTGGGTTTGGTGGGCATGCTTTATTCATGATTGTGTTGCGTGATGTTGTCAAAGGGGCCCTATTATGCTTATAAAAATAAATACCTTTTTTACAACATTAAAGCATGGAAACATGTCACATTAGAGGCACAACATTCATATATGAACCGGAAAATGAGCATTATATGTCCTCTTTAAAGTCTGTGTGAGGCTGTTTGCCTGTATATCTCCTTTTTGACACTGAGTCTGCACAACAAGCAGCCCACAGAGTTTTGTCAATAGTGCTGGCTGGACTCCCCAACAACAACCCCGCTTCTGTGCTTATCTACCGGCTCCACACTCACACAGCTCCATGTCTGTAATGATACAGGAGTCCTATCTCCATGATGGACCTTAATGCATCCTGACATCGGTACACGGCTCAAACAACATAGCTTTTTAATACATGGCTGTGTGGGTGGTCCGCAGCAGCTTGTAAAGTAGATTTCTGTCTCTCCTGTCACCTTCGCCTTTTTGGTGCCCCTCAGTCCACACGGTTGGTGTGAACCAGCGGAGCTCCTGTCATTTAGCTCATATCATGGTCTTGATGCTTGCCCTTTTCATATGGTTTAAGAGAAGATGTGAGAATTAAGTGTGAGCATTGTGAACATGAAGAGCAGAGGCGAGAGAAAGTAATTGTGTGTGGCATTCAAGTCTCTGCCTGTCTGACATGTGTCCGCAGATCAACACCAGTGAGGTGGAGGCTCTTCTCTCTCGGCTGCCCGGCACCTTCAGGCAGGAGCTGAGCGGAGTCGGAGCGAGTCTGGAGAAACGCTGGAGCTTCTGCGGCTTCCAGGGCATCAAGAGCACATAAACTCTGCCGGAGACGCTTCTGAGAAGAGGGAGAGATGACAGGCCACACAGGTACACGGAGGAAACTCTAGAAGACGCACAACACTAATGGAGATGTGGGGCTCTACCTGCTAAGACAAGAGCCCAAATTATCCACCGCACATCTCAGATCATGAGGGGGTGTTTTGTGTAGGTTGCAGAGAGATAAATATGCAGGTTTTTGTGATGGCAAATAATTGGCTGCATCTCTATGGTGATCAGGAGATGGATATATTTTTACCCATGGGATTCAGCTAAAGTCCCATCAGAGAGCCAATCTCAGCGGACTCACGGCATTGGTTGTATTTTTCTACTCCGGCCCCCGGTTGGCTCAGTGAACTCGCAGACCCGGACTAAAGGGCTTTACAGGAAGGTCACCAGGGTCACCTCTCAACCTCAAAACTCTCCTGGCTTCCTTCGTGGCCTCTTTTGGATTTTGTACAATAAATAAATATGAAATAAATGCTAAGGTACACGTTTTATCATAGCAGTGATTTTCTTGTTATTGTAAACAAAGAACAGGTTTGATATTGGCTATTAGACGACATTCAAGCGGTGCCTTTCAGCTATTCAAACAGACAGTCGATTTTCCTTTTACAATTTTATTTCACATTTTCTGAATGTCAATAACAAACCTTTCTTCTGCCGGATTCATGCCTCAGCCACATTTAGACACAGAAGATAATTGTCTTTGTAGCCAAATGTGAAACAGAGCTTCCTTTTGTTTGTCTCAAAAGCTCAAACTAACAGTTTGGTGTTTCTGTTCCTGCAATATGTGCAAGGCACCCGCTACATACATCCAAGGCAAACATTGTTGATGCACTTGTGGAGGAATACTATAGCAGTAAAATACATTTAAAATGAAAGCATCAGGTGGTTTGTGGCTTTAATATGTGGCTTTACAGAAAGTTACAGATGAAACAAATTTTAGAAGAAAATATCTTACGGTTGTACATTTTGTTGAAACTGTTCAAGCTTTCTGCCCACAGAATTATCCCAGCTTATTGTGCTGGATGATATAAATCTGCCTCATTTTTTCTGTTCTGTATGTCAGCCAAGTCTGATCCCAAACCCTGCTGAAGACGAGCATCTACTGCCATCTATTGGAGACACTAAGCAGAAGAGCTTCACAGCTGTCATTCCCCTCGTGAGGCTGGCGTTGTGCTGTGTGTGACGGTATTTAAGAAGGGGCTTTCCTGTTACCTGCTGTATTGACTGATGGCACATTTAATTGTATATTGAGGACAATCAGTACAATGAAACATTTGCATTTAGTTCCTTAAAGGGGCTTTATTTGTGTAACAACAGTTTGATTTAATCCAAACATTACAGTGCACAGAACATATTTTTTATACAAACATACTTTATCATGTCATGTGTCTCTGAACATAGCAGTTATTCACGGCTAAACAACTAGAATATATATGTTCAACATCGGTGTGGTTGACACACTTTGTCAAGTTGTGGTGACACTTCACTCCACATGTTATCAACTGTTTCTTGAAATGATCATGTATATTCCACAGTGGCAAAATACTGTAATCCCCTCATCCACATTGCACTTTACACACCAAGCAGCTCTCTATCAAACACATGATGCCAAAATTATTTGAAATTATTAACATGTTTTTTAAACATTACAACCATTTCAGTCAAGTTACCAGCTAAGGGTGTGTGTGTGTGTGTGTGTGTGTGTGTGTGTGTGTGTGTGTGTGTGTGTGTGTGTGTGTGTGTGTGTGTGTGTGTGTGTGTGTGTGTGTGTGTGTGTGTGTGTGTGTGTGTGTGTGTGTGTGTGTGTGTGTGTGTGTGTGTGTGTGTGTGTGTGTGTGTGTGTGTGTGTGTGTGTGTGTGTGTGTGTGTGTGTGTGTGTGTGTGTGTGTGTGTGTGTGTGTGTGTGTGTGTGTGTGTGTGTGTGTGTAAAGAATAAGCGAAACAGAAGACACTCATTCAACACTGGTAAATACAATAAAGATGCAGGAATGTTGGATATTAAAATGGCAGCTACATCGATGGAGAATGTGTGATGAACAATGAGAAAGCTTCTGAGGGATGTAAATGTCGTCCGGTCACGAGAGAGTGCTCACATCCACATCTTGCAGTCCGAATGCATTTTGTTTAGTTGTTGACACAGTCATTGAGTTCTGAGTCTGTGTCCCTCCCAACAGGAAGAAGTGAATCTTTCCATAAGGTGCGCTCTGTCCATCTATATGTACTGGGCGTCCATGATATCCAGATACTTGGCTTCGATGACTCGGGGTAGAAGGGTGGTCCTGAAATAAAACACAAAGAGATACCAGATGATGTTGTGCAGTTACGTGCATGCTAGTATGGAAAAGGTTTCTTAATGTATTAATCCTTCATACACAGACACAAAATGCTTTACAAACGTTGTTTAAAACTTCATATAGGGCAATACAAAAAAGTTCAAAGCTGTATGCTATCTTTCAAACGCTGAAACTCAAATGTTAAATCCATATTCAAATGCTGCGCAGCTTCTTTTTCTTTCATCTCCATTCACTATGGTCTCTCTGCACAGTTGCAGATAAAGATTAGGCTTTAGTTATATTCTATAAGAAGTAATTGTTTTGATGTTGAATTAGATTTCAGTGAACGCTTGTTGGAAAGGACTGTTTCCGACTAGCTTGATCAAATCATTTCCAACAACGTTATTGTATTTCAAAGTGCAAAATTCAATAAAGTAATAAAATATAAATGTAATCATTTCTCAAATTCAAACCATGGAAAGGAGTTTAAAACGGTTTGCTCTCCTACACACAAAGAGGAGCATACAAGGATGAACTGAAGTTTAAAGTAAGTTGACATTATAAAAAAGACTAGTGCATATACTCTGATGACTTTGCATTATCCAAATTGAGGATTTTGTTCAAAGACTTGTTTCTTAGGATGATGATGTCATAAAATCTACATTATAATAATATAACAGCCATTTGAGCATTCAATCCAACATCTCAATACAAGCTTTATATGTTAAATAATTACACGTTGTTCAGCCTTACTCCTCATCCTGAGTTTTTATAACTTTGTGGTTTGGTTTTAAAGATCAAGCTAAAATGATATCACTCGGTTATTTCCTCATATTTCAGAAAGTCCCCCCCAGAGCCACAGCACTTCATCTACCTGTTTCCAGAAGTAAACTGAACTTCATATGAAGAACGAATCTTAGCCAATATAATGTCAACTCTATGCAGACATTGCAGCAGTGTGTTGGTTTCCACGGTGCCGCTCTGCCCCCTGTTGGCCTGGCTCTTCTTACCTGACAGGGACCAGCAGAATCATCAGGAGGGGGAAGACCATCTTCATGTAGGGCAGAGGATACATCCCGAACGCACACAGGATGATCAGCTGGAGCATCTGCAGCGCCGTAAAGTAGTGGACCTTCTTCTGAGGCACGCGGCGAATGTAGTGTGTGGGTGGATAGGAGGTCTGGACAAAGAAAAGTGAGTAACATGTGGTTACAATGCTTTTAGATGACATGTTGCATTACATTTAGTTTCCTAAAGTAAAAGTAGTTTACTTTCAAGTCCATTAAAGTTGGGTAATATGTTCTTTGCAGGATGAATGAAACATCTGGTGGGAACATTTTATAATAAGGTATTTTATTATTATCAAATCATGTTTCTATGAGAAATGTTTTAACAAGATATCCCCTGATCTTGTTTTATAATTAAACGTTTTAATAATTTCACAAACTCAACATGTGTCTTCATATAACCAATCTTTATCTTGATAAGGAAATACAGAACTGTTAATAGAAGCGTCTTGTTTTTATAACACGATAGGATTGTATGTTGTTCACCAACTGTTATGCATAGGTGTCTTGTAATTATGACATAGCTACCAGTCATATTATAACAAAAATAGTTATTTTTGTTCTTGCTTAGGGGTATAACCATGACACTGAGCAGGATTCTTATATGTCAAGGTAGCAGCAAAGTTGGCGTATAACCTTCGCCCTTAATTAAACATCTACCATTGAGGGCCGTTTGGAGCAGACACCATGTGAAGTTTAATGGATAAACAGGGAAAAAAAGAGATCAACCAATCACACCACAGTGTCCTTGCTGCTCACCTGTTCCTTTAGCAGCAGGGCCATGCGGTCCACCATCTGGTTCCCATCAAGCGACGTGGCTGCAATGTAGAGGAAGAGGCCGTAGAGGACGGGCTTGGGGATCCACTGCAGAGGGATGGGCAGCATGAAGGCAGACAGGCCGATCAGGATGTTGGCTACCAGCGAGGTCAGACGAGTCTCCTTCACACTCACTATACTGTTGGACACAAAGCCAGAGAAATACTTTAAATATCCAGATAAACACTTCTTATCTGATGAGAGAAAGACATAAGTACAATAATTTACATCTATGTGGAAGACATGATTGTCAATCAAAGAGTGTTCTTCCTTTAGGGGGCCCTTAACAACATGAACAAATGAGTATATTAAGATTAATAGTAAGGAAGTCCTAGTTTTACTTTCTTATCCCTTTTATCATCTCAGCTTAAAGTGGACCTATCATGCTATATTTGAATAATATAGTGTAGGACCATACCTATATAAGGCATATTTATACTTTTTTTTTTTCAAAATACCAAACAGATCATGCATTTTAGCCATGCCTCATTTCGCTCAATTTGAAAATGTTTAGCTCTGTTTTTGCAAGGGCTGATTCTGTGAGAACAGCACCATCTACTGGCCTGGCATATGTACTACAGCGTCTCCAGCGCTTTCGAACGGCAATGGCCGTGGCTGTCTCCTCCTGATTGGTGGAGTTGGCCCAATAGCCGTAGCGCCACTGTCCTGACGTCAGGACAGTGTTCAAATCTGGATCAGTTTTTATCAGATCCGTTGCAGCCCCTTTTTTAGAGATTTGGGTATGTAGGAAAATAGAGAGGGTTGTGTTTTCTGACACTTGGTGAGTTCCCTGGAACACCGGGGACACATATTCATGTATAAAAGACGTGCATTTTGCATGATAGGTCCCCTTTAAAGAAAATTATTTACCTCAGAAATCTTCAAGGGAAATGGAAATATCAAAAACTATCCAATATACTTGCAGTATATGACTAAAATAATGTTCAAATCAGGATCAATATTTATATATTTAAAATAAAATGTACTTTTAAAATAATATATATACAAAATAATGTTTTTTATTTAGATATATTTGACCCAAAAACTCAGAATTAGATAAATAGATCAGTTTTTTTCAAAATAGAGTATCTCCACTTCACTAAGTGACAATGAAGATATTATTGTCAGTATGCAAATCAACAACATTGTTACAAAGCCTCCAAACACTCGGATAAAAGGGTTAAGATCCGCTGGTGTTTTCAATCTTTGAAAGCCCCACTCTGGTTTCTTCTTCATTTGAACTTTACTCACGTTGTGTAGACGTGTCCGTTCTCTACGTGCTGTTCTGTTTTGGCCAGCTGACGGGCGTGCAGGGAGGAATGTGGGAAGGCAGCGTGCATCCACGGCAACCCCAAACAGGACATGAGGATGTTGATGCAGCCCGTCAGCACCAAGTCCCAGTGGAACGCCGTGCCTTTTAGCAACCTGGTAACACACAGGTGTCAAGTGGTTTGTCAATGCAACACAGCAGCAGAACAATATAACCTCTGTATACTGTAGATGGCAGAGGAGCAGAGGAGCAGTAGAGCGTCTATGAGATTTGGACACTTTAAAAACTAGAGTAATGTTACATTTATAGCCTTGGTTTGGCAAGTACACCTAAAATCGAAGTCTTACTTGTGTTCAGGCACATGTGTGAGTGAGATGACGATGTTCTGGTCGATGAAGATGAGCAAAGCGAGGAGGAAACCCAGCCCGACCGCGCTCAGTGTATTCAGTCCTGACAGCTTATCAAAATGAGGGAAGTTGAAGACGGGGCCATCGTGGACATTGAACTTAGGAACTAATAGCACAGAGAGCATAACATTGAGTATACACATCTCAAGCAGAGACATCACACTTGCAAGGGAAAAGATGATAACATTATATAAAGAAATGTCTTCATATTTAACTTTTCTGCTTGTGTTATAAGCAACGTTCAACCCCGCGTCTTTAACCCACATTGATTCAGGAGCCACGCTGAGTTGAAAGCTCCCTGAAAGCAAATACATCCTTTTCTCTACCTCCAACCGAGGATTTATGAACAGTGAAATGTGTTCTGTGCCAAGGTTGTGACTTTAAGTCTCGAGGGTACTCTTCAATCAGTTCTTTTATATGAGAGATCTTTACTCACGCTGTATGTCGAGGAAAAGGTAGGAGCCAATAAAGGAGCACACCACCACAGAGATAGGCAGAGCGCAGTCAGACACCACCTCTCTGACTCTGCCATTCAGATACGGACTGTGGGAGATAGATAGAAGAAGATATTTCAACATTGTGCATTATGTAATCAATTCTACAAGTTTTACTACAGTGATGACACTAGTTACTCTCTTAGCTCAAAATAATTCATATCGGGTGGTAAAAAGTTTGTGAGATATCCTAGGAGACATTGAAATACATACATTTATCTACCTCATGTATTACATTACTACACCCGAAGGGTGGAAATCGTTGCGGATAATTTGATACATCCTGCCTGACTCCTGGGAAATCTTCCATCTTTTTCACATCTTTCCACCAACTTCTTACCAGTTATGTGAGGAGGACATATATGCAACTACTGTTCACAGAGGTAGAAAGTCACTAATAACATGGACCTAAGGGCTATACACAAGTACAATTACTTTCATTTATGTCCCTTCATATTTAAAGTTGTGATCCTTTATTTATATAAAACTAGCAAAACAACAATGTAAAATATACTTCAGTACATACAGTATGTAAGAACTGCATTTAAAACAGTGCTTTCTTCATCTAATTAAATTAATGAGTAATATATTAAGTATTAAGAAGTTACTTCAGCTGTAAGATACATGCAGTGGGGTACAAAGCACACGTTTTCTTCTTAAAGGTGAAGAAAAGTCATTATAAAGTAGCCGAAAAAGTACCTCATCATGTTACGTAAGTACAGTACTAGAGTGAATATACTTAACACCAATGCTTACTCCACATTTCAAAGGGAAAGGCTTATTGTGTTACCTGCCCAACAGAACTGTCATGCTGACAACAATATCACATACAGTATGTTCTCTATTTGTTTTTCATTGCATTGCATTAAAACACATTTACCCAGCATTACATTTTGGTATCTTTATAAACGTTAGTATCTCCACCATACATATGATGTGGCTTTGAGCCGCATACGTAAAGACTGAAAGACAGTCACGTCACTAGATGCTTATAATGTTTAAGTCTTTACTTGAACTAATATTTAAAAAACGAGGCAATTTTACTTTGTGGTATTGTAGGATGTTGTTCAAGTTATTGTCGCACTTCTTGCAGTATACATGTCTAGATAAATTGAATAAGCAGTTCAGAAAGGGAGCGTACCTCCTCTTGACGAGGTAGAGGGCGTATCCCAGCCACAGAGTGCCCAGCATGAGCAGCAGACAGAGGACGGGTCTCTCTCTGGTGGTCAGCACTAGAGACTCGGGCAGGAAGACATGCTCCTCTGCGTGTCCCATCGGCGACAAGGTCCCATTAGGAGACACCAGCATGTTCCCCGTCTGGTTGTTGGCCTTCTCTAGAATCTCAGTGATCTGCTGGAGCACGAACGTGGTGTTTGTGCTCGCCAGTGTGGGTGCATGGTAGAAGTGGTTAAAAACTAGTGAAGGGGAAGAAGAGAGAGGGCAAGCTTCTTGTTATAGAGGGTCACCTTTCTGATTTTTAGAGAAACCATTTCACATGAATTTAAATGTTGCTTCTTGTTAAAAAATGATTCCGATGTTAACGTAAAGGGATTGCTACCAGCCTTGCTCTTGTTTTTACCAGATCTTTTTAATGTAATTTTATGTATCAAGTGTGTTTTAACAACAAAAGTACACTGTAAGGTGCAGGTGTTACTACAAGAACATGTTCCCTGTCAAATTGATATTATTCAGTTTGTTATTTGGGATCTTGTAAACAATTAAGAAGTTCCTTGTTGTTATGAAAAACATGTTTTGCCATGATGGCAGGAACATGCTGCTGTACAAAATAAAACTGTACTTAGAAACTGACACATTTAAGAAGTCCTTAGATCTCGGCTAGATAGTGTCTATAAGATATTCTACTACCTTATTGATATTATGTACCTTCTATGTATTCATTATAAGTATATTTACAGGCATTAAAGCACTGCTCTGAATTGAAGCTTTGCTCGGTTTGATGCAGTTTAGCAGCTACAACAGCCTGAGGCTTAAAAGAATAGAATACATCTAATGCATTTATTTCCAGTCTTGTGGCAAACCCTTGTATAAAAAAAATGATATAAACAGAAGCTGTGTGACAGACTACATTATATTTAAATTACAGGGTTGGGAGCCTGTTTGATTTTATGCTTGCTTTTCCTCTAAAGACTCTGTGATGGATCTGAATATTTGCTGGGCTTCATTACCTACAACAAACGATGTGAGGGACGTTTAGTCATCCCCCCTGCGGTGTGGGGAGATAGCTCTGCTGCAAAAACATTCAAAACATGTTTAATGTAGTCTAACCTTGTCTTGACTTACTTTTAACGGTGCCTTTCACTGCATCTCCAACAAAAGCAATCGAAATAAACAATGCAATGACTTCTTCTGTTGAGCTGAAAGATAAAACATGTAAAAGAAAGTGTTCTAAAAAGCATTGCATGATCATTCATGTTTAAACAGATTTGTGTTATTAATACAAACACAGACATAACAGTTCGCTCAAGGCGAAATAATAGCCCAGATAGCGAGAGTGCATATTAAACTAAATGTATAATTATGTCTGAAAACAAGTCATAACAGATGCGTCTTCTCCTATCTGTAGCCTCACCTCAGTGCACGGTTAGTGACAAGCTTCTGTCTGTGATATGGCATATTGAAATATATTTGTTTTTGTGTACTCACCGTTTGAACAGTTTCATAAAAAGGCTGACATTGAATAAGCCTCCGAGGATGAGGAACAGGCTGTTCCATAAACCAATGCAGGCGTAGAAAGCTTTAAAGTCAAGGTCGTAGTCATCGCAGATTCCCCTGATTACTGAAAAACATACATATTGACACAAAAATAAGTCAATCACAATATTCAAAAATAATGTTTTCACAGCAACTGTCTGGTAAAATGGCTACTTGTTGTTAATTATAATACTTTGTTGGAGTTTATCTGTTGTTTTTTCAAAGTTAAAGCCCTACATATTATCCACCTGATTAATCCATTTGTTCCCGAAGTCTATGTTCAGTATGAAATGCAACAACATTTGGTTCAGATTTGCCTTAGGCCTGAAATCTGTTACAACATACTCTAGGCAAATATCTAAACAGTACAACTTTGAAATGTCTAGATCACAGTACATTTAACCCTTTAATGAATAGTCAAATTCAGGACTCCTGATGAAGATAAATTAAAAAATGCCAACATTGTATCCATCAAATGTCTCAGTATGAAGAACATGTATACACTGCGTACTGTTGTGCATATCTTTGATATTCAATTCGCTCCTCCTTGAGGTTTCTGAGGTACATGCATTTTCTAATCATACTATTTTGAGTCAGTTTTTGTCCTAGAATGAAATGAAATATATCTAAATAAACCCTGAGAGACTGAAAACAGTGAAAGGAAACATAATGGTTTGACCAATGTTGAAACTTGCTACAGATTTGTGCCAGAGAAATTGGAGAAGATGCAGCCTCTTATTAGTGAAAGGTCCCCTATTATACTGTTTTGCATCAATATATTGCAGGTCTCAGATATATACAAAACATGTCTCTGAAGTGTTGTCACCAAACAGATCATTGCAGCATCCCATAATCCCCTCTGTTTCAGCCCTGTTTCAAACGTGCTGATTCTCTGTCTGTTACTTTAGATGAAAATAAGGAGCCCCTCCCCACGCCCCTCTGAGAGATATTTGGTTAAAAAGAACACAATGGTGCTCTAGGAGGAGATTCAGGTGATAAGGTGGGGGGGGGGGGGTACCTTGGTTGGTGATTGGCTAATGGTTACACAAGCCAAACAATTGTTATGACATCATAAAGTGGCCAAAATCTGATCAGCTCATGTTCAGACAGGTTTTTATATAAATGGATCAGGACAAAAAGTGAGAGAATCTTTTTTCCTGAAACTTTCAGAATCTCTTTACACAGAGGGGACACATGTTGATGTATAAAAGACATGACAAAGTGGATTTTGCATAATAGGTGACCTTTAAATAGTAATACACAATACACACCGCTTATGAAGATGGCCAGGGGTGCAGTGGTCAGTGGAATGACGAGAGGTGAGCCGGCGAACAGAGAGTAGATCACTCCTCCAATGCTCTGCCCAACAATGGTCTTCTGAACATCTGTCAAGAAAACTGACTTAAGTACTTTTGCATGCCATACATTAAACAATGTTGCAGATAAAGACAGGGGTGCACACCTATCTCTCCTCTTGTGCTTTCGTCATTTAATGATCCAAAGGCGATAGCAGGCAGGAGAATGGCTATGTAGAGGAAGATGGCAGTGGTGGTGTACTTCAGCAGGCAGCGGTCCTTCCCAGTTATTCCTTGATGGATTATTTAAAGGGTTATGAAAGATATAACAGCCGAAACCTCAAGTTATCTTCAATGTGTTAGGCTTTTAAATAAGACGTTTTATGATTTTGCAGCAGAGGCAATTAAGTCAAATAGATTTGTTCTTATAAGGCAGTGTTTCAAGAAAGGATTAATACCATCTGTGAAGTCTGACGGGTAGAGAGGGAGTCTGCGCCGGAGGTCATCAAAAACACCTTTACCGAATTTAAGGAATTCTTTGAACTGTGGAGAAAGAGACAGGATTTATTCATTCAGACTTAACACTCCAGTAATTATTCAGATGCTGTAACTCATGTTCACTACATAGAGAGCCCTAGAAGGGGACTATTGAGACTTATAGTTGTGGAATAAAATCAGTATTAAAATACTGAAAGCACAACTATGTGTTATGGCTTGTAATTCTGATATTCCTTAATCCTTCAAAATGGTGTTGGTAAATTGGCACTAAATTGGAAACATGTAGACAAGTGTAAACTAAATACTTTAGTTTACTCAGTTTCAAGCGTATCAGTTGCAAACACAGTGCAGCACAGTGATCTTTGATATGTTCAGAACATGTTTTCTAGAAAGTTATTAAGATGTAACTTTGGGTAAACATTTGCGATGTAAACAGTAGAGACACACAAAGTAATCTAACAGGCTTAGTGTTTGCAGTAGAAAGTCACTAAGTATATTTACTCAAGCGTGACAATTATCTGACAGCTATTGTACATTCATTTCTAATTCTTGTTTCACGCTTCTTAAAACGTTATTCTGCATGTTTTTATATATTTTTTAATTGTATTTATATAGCACATATTATATATATAGTATATATGTATTAAGTATGACATGTCGTAAATTATTGTGAATCTTTCCTGATTATACCTAACTACTTTTACTTTGCAAATGCAGGAGTTTTACTTCCAACAGAGTATTTATAGGAGTATTAGTAGCCTACTTTTACTCAAGGAGGGATTCGAGTTCATCCTCTAGTACTGAGGACGGTGCATTTGCATTTATGTGTTTGGCCTTGCTGTGCTGCCGCAGTGTTCCTATTGAAATGAATGGATGACCTGAGCAACCTCCTGTGCTTCAGATGACTATGTTGAAAGATTCCTCTGACTGGGACATTCCTTTCGAATAACATTAATTTTCATTAATTTGCTGGTTGTGTAAAAGGTCTTTTGAATGAGCATAATAAAAATAAATGTTTAATACATTTTTGTGGAGGAATTTAACTCGCATCCATTATAAAATTGGACATAATGGCACATCTAAGGGTCCATCATTGCTTGTTTTTGTATTATGCAACTCTGTAATTGCAGAACCGGTTAAAAGGTTGGTTTGGCAGCAACAACCCTACATTTAAATTCTGTTATTAAAGCATTCAGGACATCAAGTGCAGCCACAACCTGTTGTTAACTCTGCTCTTTTACAACCCAAATACATGCTTTCTCTCTAGGCAGTATCTGGGTGTTCCCTCTTCTCCGCCCTCCTGCTGGGCGCAAACATTTCCTTTCAATTTAAACACAAGACATAATGAAGTACTTTATCATTACATGGAGCCACATTCTGCTGCCAGAGCCATGGCAGACCTGGCAGCGCTCTCAGTTTGTTGCCCAGCTGCTCGCTCCTCGGGCCTGGCTGATGGAGTGTGGAAACAGGATAATCAGATAATCTGGCTCAACTACTTTACTTTACGGCCTCACATCTTTATGCGCCTGGATGGAGGGAGAACACACGGGTGGGTCCCACATGTGGAGATCTAACAGTTGGTAGAGAACATAAGTGTTGGTTTTACAAGTACAACTCCTTTGTTTGTGGAGTTAAGTATCGTTGTATATTGGCTTATAAGCTCTGTGCTTATGCAGTTATACAACAGTCAAAGGGCCACTCTGCACTGATAACAGTTTGTCTTTTACATCTCCTATTTGCTATTCTTTCACACCTCAAGTGGTTTCCCTCTCCGTGGATCTGAGTCCTCCACTTCCGTTACGATCGGCTTCTCAGAGCCGACGGAGAGCTGCTCTCTGTGGTGCACCAGCTCCTCTTTGAACTCCTCCTCAGTCTTGGCCTCCAGAAGCTTCTGTCTGAAGGAAATGTCCGAGAACATCGTGGCAAATGTTCTACCGAGTTCCACGGCCGACTTGGTGCTTTTCTGGAGAAGAATGGTATGAGACATTCTTTTAATTTGGCTTTAAACAACAACTTCTACACAGTTTCAATTGTTCATAATATCACAGAGAGAGAAAACATTTTCAAGTGGGGCCCATTTTTTTACTTTGTATCACATAACAAAAGAGTGAGGATAAAACAACAACGAAGGTCATCAGCCAGTTCTAAACCTCAAAAATGACTTCAAATGTTGTTTTTTTCCAAATGCACCTGATTAAGGTGGCACATACAAAATCAATTGTTATTAGTTCCTCTGTAATTGGTCAATAAAATGCCTCAGAAAAATTATGAAAAATGGTTGTTTTCCCACAACCTAAGGGACATGTTCAAGTTGCTTGTTGATTAACAGTTCAAAATGCAAAGATTACAAGGTTACTAAAATGAAAGGCTAGAAAAACCTGCGCCTATACACTTTTAAGATGCTACAAGGGGGACATTCCTGATATTTCCTCCATTATATCATTAATATTAAATAGCAGAACTGATAATTGTCCCTACCGTCCGTGGGGGGGCCAGGATGAGGATGACGTAGCGCGCCTCGCGGCAGTTCGCTCCCCAGTTCTGTGGCCTGTCCAGGCGGGTGATGCAGACATGGCGTCTCTGCAGACTCCTCACATTGGAGCTGAATCAATGGGAAATTAATTTACGTGTGATCAGTGGTGTATACATGATTGATTGTGCAGCATTCTGTATTGGCAGGTGTAAATTAGACCCCAGTTCGGTTATAAAAAGCCAACAGAACATTGCTTTTCCAATGAAATGATTTTATGTTTGCTGTCACTGTACAGTCAAATGAACTCTACTGAACTGATGCTAGGAGTCAAAAACATTCTCTAAAATATTATAGTGGAAGAACTCACAGAATACAAAGCCAGGACTGCTGGTAGCGAATGCCGGTGGAAGTAGCCATCACACCCTGAAGGGTCTCTGACAGGAGGTGAACTGTGGGAGCATAATACAATTAACTGAACTGCCAAAACAAGTTGATATTACAAGCATCGTTCAAAGTGCTTATGATATATTTAGCTCACAATTCAATTCTTCCCCTGTTGTGTCCGTGAACAGCGAGTTCATGACCTCGTCCACATCGCAGTCCCCGTGGCCGTCCTGCACCACGTGAGTTAACATCCGCCTCAGGACCTCGTCCAGAGTGGCAGCTTTCTCGTCCAATAGGATGCTCGCCTGCGCCAGGAAGCTGTCCAGGTCTCTGTGGGCGCGTACTTCCTCATGGAAGTTCATCGGCTTCACATACTAGTGTGAGCCGAGAACAAAGGGAAATTAGCTTAATGTCAAAGTGCAAACCGGTGTAATGTTCCTTTTGCTGACTGTATATCCCCCCCAAAGGCAAGTTAATCCACACATTTCCTCCCAGTTTACTGCTTTCAGATTCACCTCAAGGCTTTTATTGTCATGTGTGCATAGCTACAGTGTAGTCATGACAATGGAAATCTTAGGTCACAGGCTCCTCCAACAGTGCAACACAATAACACAGATAAAATAATTAATTAAATAGAATATAATAGAAACAGAATATAATAAAAGTGCAGAATATTCTATCTACAGTTCTTATTTAGTATAAAATATGAAGCATGCACTAGAAAATGAGGATTATAGCGTTCAAATTGAACAGTTGAAAAGCGAGAAGTGTAATAGAAACTGTAAAATACAGTTTCTTTTTGCAGTATTTTACACAAAATGCATGTTTGTGATGAGGCACAGAGAGGGTGACAAGAAAAACATATCTTACTTTTCTTGTTGTGTTCAAAAGCCCAAAGCCAGGACAGTCAGGATCTGCAAATAAAAACCACATAAAGAATATATCATTGTACACACTGTCTCAGCCTCCAGCAACCGAATGGTTCTTTCACATTTCTAAAGTTATTCTTGGAACTAACTAATACATCTAGCAACCGCATGTGCATGACTCGCTAGCACACATGATTTCCCTAATTGCAGAGGCGGCAAATTATCCTCAGATGATAGAAGTCACGAAAGACAGCGCCACTTACATCAGCTTATTAATGTGTATCGGTAAATAATGGCTCTGTTCTCTCTAATGTATAATCTTAGAACAAATCACACCACAGGCTGAACATGTTATAGTGAAATGATTATTACCTGACGCACTGATCTGGACCTGGCTGTCATAGATGTGGTCTTTGAGATCATCCTCACAATCCTTCTGTTCCCCATCCTTCAGCTCTGTGAATATAAAAATAAGGAGTGACAGTCAATACATCTCAGTTTAAAAGTTACATACAAACTTTATTTTGAACAAAACTGAGGGATTCGGTGTCAGACGTACTTTTCAATTGACTTGACGATTGAGAAATCAGAACCAGAAATAATGTAATAATCCCAGGAGATAATTGGTTTTAGTAACAATTGTTCCATTTAAAAATTCATAGAAGAAGAACAAACTAAAGATTTTAGCATGTGCAATAAAATATCAAATAAACATAAGAAATTAATGTAATAATAATGATATGATATATAACAATGAAGGCCATTTTATAGCTGAACATAACAGTGAGATAAAACTGTTAAGTTTAAGATGCAGCTCCAGCCACATAAGCAGTGTCTCCAGTAAGGGACAATTTATTTTTTCCTCCCACCACTCTGCCATCTGTTGACAAGCACACAGCAGGCGGTAGAGAGAGAGAGACCCAATAAAAAAATTCCCCTTACACCAGACACGCAGCACTTTAACAATAGCAGCCGCTCATAAATTCCTTAATTGTATAGAAGATAAATATGGCATCTCCATCGCCACTTTTTATGAGGGGGGAAAGGAACAGCTACAGAATTGGAGAATTAACCTTAACCCTTCAAGAGCTACGCTTCAGCTATGATTATTCCCGCTTCCCGTCATCGACCCACAGATGATCTGCCTCATTATTTACCCATTAATTAATTAACCTCTAACACGCGTTGTGCTCACCAGCATGAGGAATGGGTCATCAGTGAGCAGCGAGGAATATTAGCATTAGCACATTTCCATGTGAAAATCTACATTATTCTGCCTCATATCCTGAATAATGTAGAGCATATCTTGCACAAAGGAGCAGGAACCATGCTGAGAAAAAAGCAATCAGATTAAATACAGATATATATTACTGCTACGCACCCATCTCTTGGAAAACATATCCATTCTTGGACCTCCCGCTGGATGGATCCTCTGTAGAAGGAAAGACAAATGTGTTATTCACTGCACGTTGAATTTTTACAATAAAGTGTTTTATATTATCTTTCAACATTGTTTTTTAAGTTGCAACCATATTATGGAAATGATAGCTCATAAAAGCAAACGTTATTTGGTCCAACATTTATTAAAGTCATGTTTTCAGCCGTCTAATGAAGGAGGTCCAATTGTATTTATCTTTTAGCTATGATTACATTTTCAGGGAAAACCTGGGGGAAATATCTGGCTTTTCAGCGGGTAAATTCTCCACTATCTTTACCAGTGCAGATAAATCAGTTTGTTGTTCATTGCAGAGCAGATAGCTTACAATAGTTTTATCAAAGTTCCTCAGCCAAGAACAGCTGTCGGCTGCAAACAAGGTTTTGGTGAGAGTGGGAATAATGGAACAAAAAGTCAAATTGACCTTTGTTAACCCATAACAATGAGCTGAAAGAGCTAAATGCTCCAGAGTGCTAAAACCTCCTGTCATTACGAGCAACCCCTTTTACGAAACACGTTGTCACAGATACGAAGTGACCAGCAAAGGGTGATAAAACTGTGTGAAACTCTCAAACTTACACAGTTGTGCCATGCTGCGTCTGACCTGTGCAACAGTAGCATAAACTTAAAGTGACCAAAAGTGCTGCATTCACCAACAAAAAACGTTCCAACTTCTCTCAGCGGCCGAGCGGAAGGCACCTCTGTATGAATGTGTGAATGAAGAAATATATATATATAAAAGGCCTTTGGGGGTCGCAAACACTGGAAAAGCGCTATATATAAATACAAACCGTTTACCGTCAGATAACACATTTCCTGGACGAAGATTGATATTTCTAAACTTGTTAGAACATTATCTAATGATCTAACAGTCTGTCCTTGAAGACTTTAGAAGCATAACACATGATATGATGTAAGGAACAGAGCAGTAGGAACTGAAAAGAGACCCTTTCGCTCTCTGTTACAACAAAAACCTGACACCAGCTGTGCCTGATGTTTGTATAGGCGCTCGTGTTTCTGTGTTGAAGCTGCACGGATGAGCTTTTCCTCGCCTGAGGCAGAGATTGGCTCTGGGGGGCTCCCAGCAAGAATACATCTCAAAGCAGATTAGACAGAACATTCCCAGGCCTCGTCTACTTCACAGGAGCCTGCACAGACAACAGGGGGCCTCTCAGCTTATAAAGCAAGCTGTTTGTACCACAGAACGTGTAGAGGGAGGACGATGATGTACTCATCGAGACCTCTTCTGTCTCGGCTCATTAAGATAAAGGTCAAGTTTGTTGGAAACACTTTCCATTACATCTTATCATCATGATCAACAGTAGACACTGACTAACACTAAACAGTAACTCTTTTTCTCATTTGCTGCAACGATGAGATTGGCGACAAATGATATTTTAGCTTTAAAAGCAAAACTGTGTCCGTGGGAATTTCCCCCCTGATTGCTTTATCTATCCGTCCCTGTTTGTACTACCACAGTACCACCGTCTTTCTGCAGGCCTGTTTTCTGTCTTATTCTTTTCTTAAAGGAAGGTCAAACTGAGGAAAAGTGAATCAAAACAAAATTCATGTGCAGGTTAGGTAGAACCAAACTACAAGCTTATCTAAAAACTACACCTAAAAGAGAGAACAAATTAAATATATATAAAAGTATCAGATATCAATGACCATACATATCTTTAACATGTCCAATTACTTTGTAAATTGTGATTAGCTGCTTATGATAAAAGCCAGCACCTATGTTAAAAAACAAACAAAATCAATAACTTCTAGAGGATATAGGCATGGCCATCAATAATCACATGTACTTGAATGTATTTAGTTTACTATAGATAGTTTTTGGAGACAATAACATGATTGTTCAATACAAAATACTGTTGGTTACGATGGCTCATGCCTGTGGGTTTCCGATTTCCTCACACTCTTACTGTGCACTCGTGTGACATCGCAGTGTAAGAGAAACTCTTTGGTCCAGCTTTGACATTGACACTGCTCCTTTAAATAGTCTGCTGAGTCTGTCTGTGAAACTATCACAAGACACTTTCCAAGTTATAATCCTGTGTCTCTGTTTCAATTTATCGTTTTTGGCAGCAGTGATGCAAGAATTACTCAGATCTTTTATTCAAGTGACAGCACCAATACTCAAGTAGAAGTTACAGGTTAAAAGTAAAAATCCTGCATTTAAAACCTTACTTAAGCAAAAGTCAGAATTGGTATCAAAATACACTTATAGTACCGCAAGTTAAAGTACTTATTGTAAGAACCCATTTCAAAATCATATATAAGTATGGATCAAGACTATTGAGGCATTAATGGTTCCATAACAGCCAGCAATTGTGGAGCTAATTTTAGTATTATGTAATATTTTATTTATATTTGTCATTAGCTCTTTGTCTGAATCTATAAAGCAACTAATTTTTTCAGATGTAGTGGAGTAAAGGTATAATATTTGCTTCCATAATGTAATGGAGTAATTGTTAAAAGTCGCATCAAATATGAATACTGAACTGAAGTACAAGTACCTCAAAATAGTACTTGAACATTTTAAATGTACATATTTACATTCCACCACTCTATGCCATATATTCACAAATATGTAAATGTATTCATATCCGTATCCTTATATTCTTCTCTTCCTACAAAGCGTTGAACTCAGTGCCGCTTACATTTGTATTTCCAATCAAATGTGATTTTAGATGACTAGCCAACTTTACTCTAGGTTTTAATAGCTAGCAAAAAATGGTAATGTGTCTGAGATCTTTGTTTGGTTCTCAGTTGGGAAAAATACATGTTTCTGCATTAAAGGAGAGGTGTCATGGCCATTTCCACTGATCATAATTCCATTGTTGAGGTATACTAAAATAGATTTATACTGTGCATTTTTCCAAACTCACATTGGTTTCTCATACAGCATCTCTGTAAACTACTTGTATTCACTGAATTTCACTCTCTGCCTTTAACGGCTCGTTGTAGCTCCCAAAGCTCCAGCCCCCACCCTCCCTGTGAGCACAGTGTGCTCTGATTGGTCGGGACGTTGTGAATCGCGCTGAGCTCCGTGGAGGTGTTGTTTCCTTGTTTAGGATACATAGCGAAACACAGCCAAACTCATCCTGAGCACACACAAACTCACAGCCGAAGTAAAAACAATAAGTGTGGCTTGATATTGAGTAAGAAAAAGGTTGATAAACGCTGTGAGAATGGGTCTGCAGAGAGAATTTCGCCGCGATCCCAACTGTCTGTTATCAGCCTGCAGCCAGGGAGGAGAAATCAGCTGAGCTGCCTGCTCCCTGCACACAGATGTGTGTGTGAGGAAGTCCGTGGATTGGTCAATTTGGACCAATCAGCGGGGGAATAACGTAACTGCTCCGCGGACGTAACGTAACGGCTCCACGGATTGGTCCATTTCGTTCCGGGTACGGCTTGACATCATGCCGTCCCGGAAGAATCAAATGGACAATGACGTATCTCCAAGGAGGCGTTTTGGGGAGGTGTTAGAGTTTTACTCGCTACAGGGTGTACTTTGAGGGTTTTGACTCTGCACACCGTTTACATGCATAAAAACCTTCATAACACACAAGGGGACGGGTAATAACCGGAAAAGCATGACACCTCTCCTTTAATGTATTCACTTCTGCTTCCTCATCCTCTTTATATTGATCTACCAACACAGATGAGAGAGGTGTGAGGGAGGCGAGCAGAAATTCAAAATATGTGGAAAATACAACACAATACTCAAGATAATAACACTGTTTCTGCATTTTCACCAGGATTAAGAAACTGAATGTTTATGTATTAATATTTCCCGGATTGAATATGTGCAACCGAGAATGTAAATATGAATGTCTTTGTTTTCAACAGTTCTTTTGCTCATTCCTTTCTCTCAAAAATATTCAATTAAACATGTTTCTGTATCTCCTGACATACCCGATCTCCGATCTAGCAATGCCGTCTCTCTTCTGACAAACAGGACTTACTTAAAGCCTCAGGCATCTTTGTATTCATCCCTGTCCCAGTGCTATCTGTGGGGAGAGGACGTCCTTGAGCGATAGAAAAAACAGAGGAATCTTGTTGGGTCTCTGGGAACAAAAGTTACAAAGCTGAGAAATCTGTGCTGAACCGAACAAGGTCAAATCATCGAGGCAGTAGGGACGCGCTCCTTGTGAATTGACTGCTACTTGAACCCTTGACTTTTAAACATAAAGACAAGCTTGTAATTGTGTCCTCTCAGTAAGTATACCAAACTCTTATCAGCACTGAAATTGACCACGGTTAGTGTATGCAGCTGTACCATGAACAGTGTGTACTCTGTAGGTCACAATGTACACATTCATATATTGAAATAAAGCAAATAACAGGAAGGAGGAACTACAGCTCATTCCACTTCAACACCTCAACGATAAGGACGACCCGATGTTAGTTATCCAGCACCGGAGCAACAGTAATCACAGGTTGTCCTTCACTAGCCAAAGCACACATCTGAAGGTGCTTTCTACTCAGGTAAACTTCAAAGTGTGACATTAATCCTCTGGGAAACTGAAGTGTTTAAAACTTGTTAATAACATTCCGTTTTTTTGTTGGATGATGTAAAACTTGAACAACGTTTGTAAGCCTGAAGATAACCGCAGCTAAGAAAGGGGATGCTGTAGATTTGATACAACTTCTTTATTATATCCAATTGTATCATATTATCTTCAACTTCAAGCAGAGAATGTCTTGAACAAGAATGGAAAGGCCAGATTAGAATATTAGACATTTTTCTGGTAGATAATCTTCTTAATCCTTGACCTGAGACAACTCAAGTAGGACTTTTTAACCCATTAATGGCACTGAACAGAAAAACATGTATACCTGTTGTAGTTCTGCAATTGCTTTTCAGTATTGGTTAATAAGCCAATTCTCAATTAATTGATCATAAGTTTAAAATAGTAAAACAAATAACATGGTTACAACTTAAAACCACTAGGTTTGTCCGACCAACAGCCCAAAACCTAGACATATTCAGTTCACTTTATATAACATAAAGAAAAGAAGCAAAACCTCACAATAATCCAGACCCATTAGTATTGGCCAGATTTGTAATACTCTAAAACAATAATCAAAATAGTTTCCAATCATGTTTGTGTTGAATAATTGTCTTAGAGCTCTAGTGAGTTGTTTGATAGCCAGAGTAATAGTTATATTATACAAGTGACATTGTGAGTTGTGTAGCTATGAAGATAATATATGACACTATAGCAACATAAAAGATAGTCTTTCTAACTTAATACACACTGAATGCAATGTGCTTTTCTGAATGATAACCCCAGCAGTGTGGCTTTATAACAGTGTTAAAACATGCCAAAATCAATTGAAGGTTAGCTGTAAAAAACCTATCTATGACAGATAAGTGTGCCGTTTATTGCCACATTGTAAATATTAAGCCATATCCGTTTGACTTCCTGGCTTTCCTGGCAATAAAAAGCATTTTGCTCATATTCTGTGCTTTTAAAACAGAGCCCATAAAGACATAAAAAAAGGAAATAGCACCCACAGAACCTGGCAAATAAAAGATAATAGAAATTATTGTACATACAACGATAAAAGCCGGCACTATAGATAACTTTTACACCTTTTCCAGATGCTATCAGCTCACTCACTCACACACACACTCACACACACACACACACAGTCTGTAGAGAGGATTTCTCCACGTGTTGGGCTCTGTTGGCTCATGTTTCATCATGAAAGACCTTCTCACAACCCTCCACCCCTGTATACTTACCAGATGGCACAAAATGGAGGACCTTTTTGGCTTCCATGTTATCCAGGTTATTTAGGTGAGACGCTCTCCAAAGGTCAACCCATCATCCTTCTCTCTGCCCCCAAATCACCCTGCACTCACCAGTGATGTGCTCTCAATGTATTTCATACACACACACACTTACACACACATTCTGAAGTGAAACTGCCCCTCCTCCAGCAGCACATTGGTTTGAGGGAGGAACTGAGAGGGCAGGAAGAGGGAGGCATGTTTCTGTCTGCTGGGTCCTTGTGCCTATGAACTAGTATTTCAGTTTTTGAAATATGTGTATTGTGTTTGATATTTCTGGAAAAAAATATGTGTATTGTGTTTGATATTTCTGGATATTGTTGTCCTGATTAAACTTTAAAAGAAAGGTTACCAAGTAGCTAACTCTGTAAAATGTGTACACACCTTAACTCACCCACTGCTGTGATTCATTCAGTGCTTTTGTCTTTGAAGCGTCTTGTGAAACATGATACATGTCATTCTGCTGAATCACCAGACGTCCTGTTTGAGCCTGCTTTTTGGAATAATTTAAACACACATTTTGTTCTCCTTTCTTGCCTATATGTCATTGTTGCATTTCTTGGCACGTTACTGCCACCTATTGTCAATCAGGAGAATTGCATCAAACCACCCTTTGAAAAGAATAAGAAATGTGAGACCCATCCTTAAAACCAGCTCCAAATCCCTTTCAGTAGGCAACACTCACAGTATCACTTTAACAACAAATATTACTAATACTAATAGGTTTTCACAGAAGGCATCAGGGAGTATCTGAGACCAGATACCAATAAAGCAAACACAAACAGACCTGGTCAAAGTAGTACAATATAAATAAAACATATATTGTTTTCAAGGCTCATGACACACTAGCTGTTTCACTATCAACCCACTGCACCTGCTGCTCGGCAAAATTGAAAGAGGAATGAAATTACTCCACTGGTGGTCACCACCTAAGAAGAGGAACATTACCTTGTATTTTTATAACGTAAATGATGCATTTCTTCTCACAGTATTTGGCACTTTCCTCAGCAGAAATCAAACGACACATCATAACAAATTGTTATTGTGTTAGATGGGTATATCAGATATGTGTTGTTTCGATTCCATGGTTTGAATATATTTTAACGTACTATAATTTGTCGCAGCCTGTTTGTCTCATCATTATCTATAAATCTTGATTCAGACTTACTTAGAAACCATTTAGCTATTCATTGACTATAGTAACTTCCTGAATTGTTCTTCACTCATTCATTCGTTCAAATGTAACTTTCTTGAAAATTGTTTTGACCAATTTGTTTTGTAATTATTTCTATGTACTTGCCTATTGTTGGAGGAATTGAATGTATGTGATTTCCTCTGACAATTTGGGAGAGTAATTTAGTTGCTCATGTTGAAAGTTATTATTACTGGCATAAACGGGAACAAAGAGACAACCTCTGCAAGAGAAAATTACTTTCTAAAGGAAATAATGTAACATTCAAAACAAATAGTCTTTGTATAAGGTGATAACATTTCCTTGTGGATTCCTTGTATTTAATTACTAATAGTGAAATATAATTACTGACATTATATCTGCTTGTTATTTATGATAGAAGTTACAAGCTAAAACCTTACAAGCTCTTTCTTGGAGCAACTTTGGTGCTCAGTAAAATTGTATTTCTCAAACGGACTGGTTGATTTTGGATTGGTTGGTGGATGCAAAATAATAAACCATGTCCCCAAGTAGAAAAAGTTCCTAGATTTTTAGTAAGCTGGCAATCTAGTGACCAGAGGCAAGACAAAGGTAACCAAATAAGTACATGACTCTTCCCTCCACTGCCATGAGAGGGCAGCACAGTCTTTTGTTAATTTCAGCCAGAATCTGACTCTAATTTAAGGATACAATCAAAAGAGTTTCCATTTAGGAGAAGCAGCTATTCTTGGTGAAAAAGGCCAGCTAAAAACAATGAATAGATGTTCCTATCAGTGTAGTGCATCTGGTTTGAAAACGCAAGCTGCAGTTTTTCTATTTGTATCTACCAGTTTGATGAATGTTTGCTTTAAAATGTATCAAGATGTGCAATCATTGACATGGTTGTTAAATCCAATTGTCTCTCTTATGAAACATGGTCGTAGCTGTAGCTGTTTGTCGGTGTGATTTTTCAGGCTAATTAACAACTCAATTGTCGGTTTGAATGCATGATGATGGCCGCCCTGATAGCTCATCTGACTCTTTAGTCTTTGCAGCAGCAGGAGTTCAAATCTGACCCACAACTCATTGCTGCATGTTGCCCCCTCCCGCTCTTCCTTTCCTGTCTATCTCCTGCAAACAAATCAATAGAGAAAAAACAAAAAGTCTAAAAAGTGCATTTGGCACTGTTTTTGTTTCCCTGTGTTTCATCATGCTCTTCTTCTGTGAAATAGTTTTGCAACTGTATTGATTTGTGAAACCCTGTGTTGCATAATGATAATAAACTATCTGTAAACCGGAGCACATCAACTTTTATCTCGAAATGTAGGCCTCAGCTGCTGTATCACGAGGTGTGGTGAATATGGCCTTAAGTATGTATGTGCACATATTATATTATATGATAAAAAGGTATATTTCATCATGTAGTATTACTGTTATCTGTCTTTGACCAAACCCAGGCCCCCCCCAAAAAGACACATGAAGGTCTCATGTCCTGGCTTAGGCCCTGATCCAAAATGACTGCATGAGAGCACAATCGTATAGTTTGTGTTATTATTTATTTGTCCTTCTAACAAGACATGCACAGATCAAACCTTCATATTGTAGAGCTTGGTCATTGCTTATTACTCTATATCAAGTCCATGCAGAAATAGACTGACACATGACCTCATATAACTCCTACATTTCCTTTACAGCACAGACATGTACGTGCAGTATGCATTGTGGACTTTCATCGCTGACACAGCAATGAGTCAAACAGTGACTATAACATCACTAACAAACAGGCCAGGAAAGCAAGAAAATGCTGCATTACTAAACTAATGTTGTGTGGTCAATGGGTTCATTGCAAGTGCACCGTTAGTTTGGTTTAGTCTACGTGTGAAACATTAATCAAGCTGCAGGCGCATCAGGAGCTCAACACATCACACACAGGCATGATATTAACATTGTTGTCTATAGAAGCAACAAAGCATATTCCCTGGATGTCTATTCAATCAAATGTGCATGATCAAAGTTTCATGATTCAGTAATGGATGACATATAAGAGCTACTGGATGAATCTGTTGACAATATGTTACTGACTTAGAGCTTTAAATGTCTAACAGAGTGCACAGCAGCTTACAACGTTCATTTGTGTGGTCAAACATTACCACAAAGTGCCTCCAATATAAACATAAACTGTTATAAAACTTAAGAGACTGTCTCCAAATGTTTTTCCGTGTTTATTCTAAATCAATGAGATTGATCAATTCGACATGAGTCACTCCGTATACACAACAAAGCAGATATGAAGCAGTGGGACCTGAAGTCCAACATAAACACTTGTTTGTGTCGATTGTGTTCATCTCTCAATGAATAAATCATATTCAAATTGATTTGCTGCTCATTATATTCACACTGTGACCTTTGTCCATAAAGGTCATCGCTTAACAACCAACCGTGTTTACTGCATATCATCCTGAACGAGCACAATGGAAAATGCATGCAAATGAATGCACATTCTAGATAAGAGGGGCATACTTTCATCAAACATATATCACTTTTTATTTACCAGAAATAATATCTGAATCCAATTCTATTGTGAAAATACAATGATAAGAAGTGGCATAGTTCATTCTGAGTAAAAGATCACAGACCAGTGCACAATAATTGATTAAAATTGTATGTGTGAAAACAAGCCAAACTTTTCCTGGAAAGGTTAAGTCCTGTCTTTTACTCAGCGCACAAAGCCACGAACATGCACTAATGATTATTCACATTGTTTTTCTCGTGCCTGAATATGATCTAAATTCATGACGCTTACCTTCCGAAAAGTTAGTCACAGTGACTCCGGACATCTCCTCTACCTCCTTTTGGTTCTTCATAAACCGGAGATGCTTGCAGTGCAGCCACAAGCCAGTGATATTTTGGAAACAGTGTTAAAATGACTTTACAAAGCAGGGATTGGAAAATGTGTTTCCTGTGTGAGAGTTGCTGCATGAGTGGTCACGCAGGCAGACCCTCAGGTAGATGGGAATGGTTCACAACCAATGAATAACACATTAATGTCCTCCCTGCCAATCACAGTGAAGCTGACTTTATGTGCTAAAGGTAATGTGGAAGGTGAAGGTGGAGAAAGAGGAAACAAAGGAAATGTGGGGGACAAGAGATGGGGGAAGAAAGGTGTTAGGAAACTACAGCTGGGACTCTTTGATATTGTAATGCAGTTGTCCTGTGAGACGTTCACTACTTTACTGTTATGCTAACAACCCTAGTGTTCACCTGGATGAGTCATTGCCGCATTCATGTGATTCAAAAGGTTCCACCCAAGGATCTCAAAGCCATGCGTTTCCTCTATTTAAAGGCAACCATTTCTGTTCACAGCCACCAAAAAGGGTTTTGAAAATGTACAATTAGCACATACTCATTATAGAATGCTGTGGTGCCACATGTTGCACAAGCAGTCCTCGTGAGGTCATTCAAGCAAGAGAAGAATGTGAAACATATTTGTAGTTTATATATGTGTTGTCTGACACCCAGAGAATGCAAGTTTAATGCACTTTGAATTTTGCAGACCCAGAGGTTCTCTGTTTGACTCCAACTCACACAAATGCTGCCGTTAAACACACTCCATTTAAACTGAGCAGACACTCAATAAAACGTACCAAAACCATGTTTGTTTGTTTTTCCACAACAGTCACCAACTCCGGTTTGTGAGTTTAAAGAGAAATTAAATATGTAACAGATAAAAAAGAAAGTAAAGTATCCTCTTGAATATGTTAGTGGCTTTACAAGCAGCCGTCTTCTGTTAACTAAAAGCTGATTTCCGGTTCTCGTAAACACACACATTTAAAAAAACAGAAAGGCATATCGACAGGAAAAATAGAGTCTATTGCCCTATTTAAGAGGGTTTTCCTCAATTTAAAAACCTCTATATACACACACTCATTTGGTCGGTAAAGGGTATAAACACAGGCGGTGGGCCATGAAAGATGCACAAAGCAAAAGCTCAAATGAAAAAGAAACAGACCCTGCAAGCCTTTAACAAAAGAGCGTATTTTATTTCACATGAATGTGGTTATCTTTACAGGAGTAATATAACACAGGCTCACGTACAACGAGACTGGAAACATTTTAAAAGATCAGTGTTTAATGTAGAATACATCAATTTAGGTGATATGACGACATAATGTTCGCTAGGAATGCACGTCAATCATCTACCTTCACATGTAATCCGTCACTTATTGTGTCAGTTTTAAAAGAAAAACATTGCATCCCTCAGAGTGAAAGTATTCCTATTGGGCAATATCTTTTTTCCACTCAACTCAAATCCCTCTCCTGCCAAAGAGGGAGGTCTAAAGAGTTATTTCAGATGATAAATCAGTTCAATTATCCCAATTAACCCAATTTTCACTTTTGTCTCTTTTTCTTTCTCTTTCCTCGCAGAGTGGGAACCAACGTGCCTTTTGGCGCGTTTCCACTACAACGCGGAGCCCCGTTTAAGAGAGCTGTGACGTCAGCGGCCCGTCTTTGGTTGCGTTTCCACTTGGCCTAGTACCGGCTAGCGGGTCCTAATTCACAGTTTTTCTGGCCCCATAAAATCGTGGTTCTAGGGCCAGAGACAACGAGGCTGAGTCGGGCTGAGTATGCTAAACTAGAGAGAGAATCGCTGGCAAGGGGGCTACAACTACAACAAGATGGACATATTTGACCGTGATTTAATTGTAATACACGTTTCAAAATGATGCCGAGGTAACAACATACTGATACCGGTTAGTAAAAACCATGAATTAATGCTTTGACAAGTCTGCAGACAGACGACAGGCGAAAAACCTTTTAAAATGCGTGTTTTCTAAATGGAGATTGGCTAAGCTAACGCAGTATATGCTCCAACCGTCCACACTCACAACAACGGCCTATACAGACATAAATAAAGCAGCGACTGTATTCACCATGACACAGGCAGTCTGTGGTTTGTACTTGTTTAACTTTTGTCGAGTTTCTGAACATATATAAGGAGCTGTGAGCTCTGAGTGCTAACGGCTAACGGCTGTGTTGTTTTTCTGGGGTTCTCATTGAAGATGACGTCACGGCTCCGCCTACACTGCGTTACTATAGATACTACCCCAGTTCCTAAACTGCAATGGAAATGCGCCATAAAGTGAGCCAGTCCTAACGAGGCCTAGCCATACCGAGCGAGGCCGTGTAGTGGAAATGCGCCATTTGAGTGCCAGCGGGTGATTTTGCCCTTCTAAAGAATCTCTAATATTGTAAATTGAACTTACTTAATTGAATGTAAAGATTACTCAAATGCCACCTGGATAATTATTTCATAACAAGTGTTCAAATTGGTCTACAGCTGTTCATTTTCCTGTCTATATTACAATATCCAACCTGATTTGAAGCAAACAGCAACACCAAACACATGGATAAAGTGAGGAGACCTTTTTTTGCTTATCACCTTAGTAAGGGTGTGTTTGAAAACAACAGACACCTCAGACAGAAGCAACGGATACTTCTTAAAAAAAAAAAAAAGACTCACAAACATTCATATCCTCTGTTCAGCAGGCATTAGCCAAACACACACCAGAGTTAGATGCTTCAGACATTGATATGTTGCAGAGGAGGCTAATAAATGTACGACCTTAGACGACGAAAAAAGCCAATTCATTCCCCTTAACCCTGAATTGTTACAAAAGCAGCAGGAGAATACAAACTAGGTCAGCTTTACAAACACTGTAGTGCTTTAAATTGTCACCGAAACATGAAACTAAAACTATTAATGCCCTGGAAGAGACCTTAAGCAAACATGAAAGCCGTTGAATAACCAGATTAAAAGTCTACAGCTGTGCTTGCTGCTCTGAGGCTATACTTATCTAAATGCTAATAGAAGAACATGTAGTGTGTTGTTGCAGGTATAATGTTTACAAGGTTTGATGCCGACCGTTGCTAGTGTAGCACAAAAGAGCTGGTAAAGATGTGAATATCTTCAGTTTCAGGTATTTTGTCACAGACCAGGTATTTTAATAAGTAACGTTATTGACATCACTTAAAGAAAAGGTAAATAATTACCAAAGTAAAAGCAGTACATCCTTATAGCCTCATGAGCATCTGTAATATAATCCATCCAACAGTTGCCAAGACTTATGGTTGAAACCAGAAATATAACCATTATGGAGCGACCAAAGTCAATGGTATTCAGCCTTTATCATGAATATTTCTACAAAATGTCATGGCAAAAGCTGTTGAGATATTCTTTCTGGACCAAAAGGCCATGTCACTAACTTGTCTAAAAAGCCGAAAGGGAAGTCTAAAGGTACATGTCTAATTATGCATGATTGTGAGAATATGCACACACATTTACTTATGCATGATTATAACATTCACCTGTGCACAATTGAACTATGGGTTTAGTCTTATAACACGAAGGAAAGGCTGAAAACAATAACAAGACATTTCAATTCTAATTTTCTGAGTAATTCATTAATGAATCTCATTCCTCAGAAAATGTGCTTCTTGTTAGTTTCTTTAGTTACTTCATTATATATCTCCAATTTAGCATAATTTGAAAGTCACTATCTTGTACATTGAGAGGATTGTACATCACATATGGTTAAGAATATAAATTGTAGATCTCATGATGTATCTTGAATTGACTACCGCGATAACTGATTTGACATATACTCATGCATTATACTGTATGTTTCTCATATTATGCATCTCAAATTTGACCAGACAACCATGCACAATCAATAGGACATATATTAATTTGATCTGTCTGTAAGTTTTAAAGCTTCTCGCATCTCACGGTTTGGCCTGTCACATGCATGATTATATAATAAATTGCCAATGGTCTCTTCCAAGTCTTAGTTCAGGATTATGTCATTATAGTTCACTGTGAGTGTACTACTGCAACCTTTGTAATATGTTGTGATACAGATGACTAAATCTCTCTTTGCAAGGTCACAAAACAAATTATTAAATTATTTGTTTTTCAGAATGTAATCTAAGTGGCTACCGCTGCAGTTCAAGGAAGTAATCAGCCGAGTGTGCAATGAGTAAATGTGTTCTAGAGGGATATTTTTTGCATTACCAAGATCAATAGTTTATTAAGCAACAACAGCATTAATGAAAATGCTAAACTCCAGTCAAATCTACATACATCAATGTGTATTACAATTCTTCTGTGTTTCAGTATTTCACAACTTTTTAAAGAATATCTTTGATTATGTTGACAAGCTACAGTAAACCATTAGTAAATCTGTTTCTCATTGTTTCAGATTATGTTTTGATGTATTAATGTGCAAGCTGTTTCCCTCAACCCAAGGTATCATAAATCAGCATTATTATTGCATTAAGCATCAGAGGGAGTTTTCTTCTATACCTGAAGTGATCATGCCTTTAATTTTAAATGTACAAATATGATTTCTTCTGTTCTCAAGTTGAACATAGGTGAAAGTTGTTTTTTGTTTATTGACAGCACATTGAGTATCAAACTCCCTTTCAGATATGTAGTAAGAGCCACACAACTTCCGTAAACATGAACTAAAGAAAGCTTGGCACAACCAATCACAAGGCAACAGTGCCCTAAGTATGTAGGTGGTAGTAATTATTTTCTCTATTATGTTTTAAAAAAAAATAGCACTATCAAATAAAAAGTAAAACACATGATTTACAACAGAAGAAAAATACTTACAACTAATTAGAAGCATTACAAGTCTTTACCTTTAAGTAAATATGAAAAATATAAGATACATATAAAAATGGACTATTAACTAAACATGACGATATAACATAAATATAAAAATGAACTATTAAGTAAATGTGAAAAATATAACATAATTATGAAAATGGACACTATTAACTAAACATGACGATATAACATAAACCTGATAACTTGTAATGACTAAATCTACTTTTGCTGGTGCTGTTGCATTTAAAATAAAATAGTTGACTAAAACAAACTTGAAATAAATCAAATATATAGTGTTGTTTTTTCATTTGTTTATATTTATTATGATTATTGTTGAATGCAAACTTTGTAAACAAGGTAACAAAGTAAGTACTGAAGTAGCTTTAAGTCAGTGTATTGATCAGGGCAGAGCCAGGTGAGCTAAAGTCACTCAATACAAAGGTAACTTGACAAAAACAGGAGGAACAAACGAGAAATAATTCTAGTGTTGTTTTTAATTTGAATTTATTTGTATTGATTGTTATTATTAGTTGAATTCTCAGACTAAATCTCTGGTGACTTGAAATTAAAAGCAAGAAGCTAAACTTAGACAGGAGAAACAAACGTGAAATAAATCAAACGTGTCAGTATTGTTATCATTATCATTATTATTTTTTTATTGATTGACAAGACTTTAACTTAACAAGAAAACAATGGACTAAACATAAATATAAAAATGAACTATTAAGTAAATATGAAAAATATAACTTAAATATGAAAATGAACACTATAAACCAAACATGACGATATAACATAAACCTGATAACTTGTAATGACTAAATGTTCCTCTTATTTAGGGGTGCTAGAAGCAAAGGAATAGTTTATTTATTTTAATATTAAGGTTGTTTTTTTGCCCCTAGTGGCTAAAACTGCACATCACTGTGAGTCTCTTCTGGAACCTTTGTTGATGTCTAACCAGATCTAATAACTGTTAAGTGTTTAAATATATATCCTGACTGGCTGTGAGTATATGTTGTTGCTCACTCACTTTGAGCTTTAGACTGTACTTGAAATGTTTTAATGTCTTACTATTTTTTGATGTTGTGAGTTTGTTTTTTAAAGTTTTTTAAGTTTTTAAAGCCGATGTCAGGGCTGCCTTTGAGTCTTATGTTTTCCTTTTTAGTCATCGTTGATGTTTGGGCGGATACAAGAAAAGGAATTGATTAATCTTCTCCACCGTGGTGTTGTCCTCCTCTGCGTTGTTGGGATCGGCTCATTGGTTTGCTCAGGTGGATCCACCCTCACTTCCTGTTCCACCTCCAACTCCACCTTTACCTCCACAAGCTCCTCCTTCACCACGCAGAGTGCCTGTGGTGTTTTTTTCAGCTGTTTCTTCAGCAAGGCGGCTATCTCTGCATCCTTTTCCTCAACACAACGTTCCTTCTTTTGTTCCAGTTCCTGGTTTCTATCATGCAAAGCAACTATCTCTGCATCCTTTTCCTCAACACAACGTTCCTTCTGTTGTTCCAGTTCCTGGTTTCTCTCATGCAAAGCAACTATCTCTGCATCCTTCTCCTCAACACAACGTTCCTTCTGTTGTTCCAGTTCCTGGTTTCTCTCATGCAAAGCGACTATCTCTGCATCCTTCTCCTCCACACAACGTTCCTTCTGTTGTTCCAGTTCGTGGTTTCTCTCATGCAAAACGACTATCTCTGCATCTTTCTCCTCAACGCAACGCAACTTTTGTTGTTTGAGTTCCTGGTTTGTTGTTTGCAAGGCGTCCATCTTTGCCTCCTCCTTAACACAACGCTCCTTCAGTTGTTTGAGTTCCTGGTTTCTCTCACGCAAATCAGCTATCTTTACAGCTTTGTCCTCAACACAATTATTCTTTTGTTGTTGGAGTTCCTGGTTTCTCTTACGCAGAGCAGCTATCTCTACAGATTTCTCCTCAAGACAACGCTCCTTTTGTTGTTTGAGTTCTTGGTTAGTCTTTTGCAAGGCGGCCGTCTTTGCATCTTTCTCCTCAACACAACGCTCCTTCTCTTGTTTCAGTGTTTTGTTTTCCTTCAGCAAGGTAGCTATCTCTTTATCCTTCTCCACACAACGCTGCTTCTGTTGTTGGAGTTCCTGATTTGTCTCACGCAAAGCAGCCATCTCTACACCTTGCTCCTCAACACAGGGTTCTTTCAGTTGTTTGAGTTCCTGGTTTGCCTTTCTCAAGGCAGCCATCTCGGCTTCGACCTTCTTGTGTGACCTCTGGAGGTTTCTGTATTTCATGTTCAGGTCCTCATTGTTGACGCGCAAGACGTTCTGCTCAATTTCCTGGGCTTTCACTTTCACATTGTGCTTAAACAGCAAAGCTGATTTCTCTGTATATGCTTTGAGCATCGCTTCCTTCTTTTTAGTGCCTTCAATCTCAAGCTTATCCCTTAAAGTCCTCTCCTGCTCCAGCAACAACTTCATTTCCTGATTTTCTTTTTGCAGAATCTCGAGCTTGACTGCCAGCTCATCTCTATTGTTCATCTCCATCTCTACTGCTGTGACGAAATGACCTGTTGTTTAGCAAACTAAATGTAATTGTTCGACTGAATTAACGTCACAAAAATCCCACAAAAGTTGAGTTCACTTGTGAAGATTATCTCGCTAAAAAACACTGCAAGTATCCCTAATGTTTGCTTGCAACAAAACCTATTTCTGCAATGATCTGACACTAGCTGGACAAATTCCTGCTGCTCTGCTGCTCTGGTGCTCTGATGCTCTGATGATCAATGCAGAATTCAGAATTCTACTTGAAGGCAAAATATGATGTCATAATTCTGAAGGTTCCATTCCAAATAAGGAGTGAACGACATCAGCTGACAGGAAGTAAGAATGGAACCATGCTGTTGCCTAGCAACGCAATTGTGTTTAGATAATATAAAGAAATGTAAACAATCAAAATGCTTTATTAATTCCAATGGGAAGTAAGCAACATGTTCTATTATGTTTCATCTTCACGTCAAATGCATATTTTCTACTTTTTAATTTCTATTTTGATATGTTTCAAATTTTTGAAATGTTTATTTCTACTCTTTTAATTTCTAATTATGTGCAATGCCTTGTTTTTATGCTGCTGCAACGCAAACATTTCCCAATTTGGGATCAATAAAGTACATCTTATCTAATAGGAACCAAAAATACAGTTACGTTGAAGTTGCACTCAATTGCATTTTGATAAAGTGCCATTTTGAATAAAACTTTTTTTTACAGGATTCCCTTCAACACATTAACTTCAATGAAAACATTTCTCTACTAAAATATTTTTTTATGGTGATTAATTGTCTCTTTGTTGTAATTTTCTGTCTCTTTGCAGCTGTTTTCCATCTAATTGTAGGACTCTTTAAAGTAAAGACACTACATACCGATATACACCTGAACATCAGCAGGAGAGGACTCTTTAAAGTAGAGACACTACATACTGATATACACCTGAACATCAGCAGGAGAGGACTCTTTAAAGTAGAGACACTACATACCGATATACACCTGAACATCAGCAGGAGAGGACTCTTTAAAGTAGAGACACTACATACTGATATACACCTGAACATCAGCAGGAGAGGACTCTTTAAAGTAGAGACACTACATACTGATATACTGCACACCTGGACATCAGCAGAAATGTAAAAAAAAATCTACTTTTGCTGGTGCTGTTGCATTTCAAATCAAATAGTTGACTAAAACAAACTTGAAATAAATCAAATATATAGCGTTGTTTTTTCATTTGTTTATATTTATTATGATTATTGTTGAATGCAAACTTTGTAAACAAGGTAATAAAGTAAGTACTGAAATAGCTTTAAGTCAGTGTATTGATCAGGGCAGAGCCAGGTGAGCTAAAGTCACTCAATACAAAGGTAACTTGACAAAAACAGGAGGAACAAACGAGAAAGAATTCTAGTGTTGCAAACAGAATTCAGCTGTCCTTTTGTGGATTTGTATTTTTAATGTTGGCCCGATAAGCAACTTTTATTAGCATGATTATATGTCATGGCTGCACCTCACCTTACTCCAGGACCGTGATAAGCAGTAATATGATGCACATCATGTAGCATTATTATGAAAATATGGTCTTCAATCTGCGGGCAATTGAGATACAATGTGACATTTTGAATGAGGATCATAATCCATTATTTTGTGTGTTGTCACTGCTGTAAATAAATTCCGACCAGGCGACCAACTACAGAGACAACTTGAACGACTTCATTGATCTGTTTGCACAACGTCGAGAAGATGCTCATCTAAAGGTAAGCGACGCATTTTATATCAAATGTACAGTGTGATACAGTTTGCTGCTTAGAGGTTTGCTCGTGTGGTTTGTTTGGCTTGTTGCACAGCAGCTGTTGTTTGCTATTTCTGCCATACTCTTTGTAACTTCTTGATGTCCTATAAACTTGTTGTGTAGGAGTTTATGTTACTGCTCCTTGAGAGACTGAGAGCTTTGTTTGGGTGCATTGATTTAAGTATTGTTTTTGCAGATATAACATTAACTAGCAATGGGTTTAGCTCAACTTCACTACACAACTTGACATCAGTTAGATTTTGCATTGGATGGTTGTTATCAAGCGATTTTCTGCAGTGATTTGGCATTTGGGCCTGATGGGTCTGTGGTTTGTTTAGTAGCTTTTGTACATTAGGATGTCTGCAAGTTACTCTGGCTCTTGTACAGTATAACAAGCCAGTAAAACGACAGCTTAGTGCTTTGGTGTTACAGGATGTTTAACCAGTTCTCTGATAGTGTAAGGAAATATAGGAAATAGGCCTTAACATTATGATACAATTATGAATTGTATATTAGTGTCCTAGCTGACCTGAATTGACCTCAGCAGCTGCAAAATGGCATGCTGAGACATTTGGGGCTCTTTCAGTTTCCAGATGAAGCTCTTTGAAATGAGAAAAGTGTAAACTGTGACTGTTTGTAATTTGGAGAAACATTGTTGTACACCGTTCCCTGGTTAACAGTCGAGTTTACAGGAACCAAAAAGAGATAAGCATAGACAATCATTAGCCATATCACTTTTCTTACTTTGAGAAATAAAGAAATAAAACTCCCATGATTTACTGTTCCACACAACACATTTATTTAATTTTGATTGTGTATAGTGTTAGTTTTATGCAGGCTATAGCATTATTTTCCTTCATTTTAGAGAGACAATTTAGAGCAGGAGTTTTAATTAAAGTGAACTAAGGCCTCACTGACAAAAAGTCAACAATTTGTACTGAAGCAATAGGGCACGGATGTGGGCACGATGGTAGACAGATTAAACTGTCCTCATCTGCAGCTAAAATAAACATAACATGATCTTTTGGACGCCAACTGTCAGCAGTGATCCAAGGTTGTGTGTGAGGATATCTTTTGAAGGTGTGTCAGTTAAAACTTCATGATGGAATAACTTGTAAAGTCGCGATTTTTATCCCTGAGGTGACTTGTGTCATCTCTGCTCTTACGCAAGTTGCTTGTCAAAGCTCAATTAGCGCCTTTTTGTGTTTGATGACACCAGTTTTCACTTGATTTATCTACCTCTTTTTGCCTTCTACATGAGTGATTGTGGTTATATTAAGATGACTGTGTTTCTCATTGTGATGCCCTCCCACTTGAGCTAAAGTATCCATTGTTAATCCATGGTTGTTAAAACGATGTGCTTATACTTCTCAGAAAAATGTGATTAGTTAATTGAATATGAACATTTCCCTGAGAGTTGGGACTGGCATCTTAAGAAATAAATTGCATTGCATTAGTCTATAGACACTAAGCTTGTTTGTACTAATTATAGCTGATGATACATAGAGCCATCAGCTGGGGCTTATCATATGTCAACCAAATTCATTTGGTGTGCTGTTTGGTCCATTTTGCAAGGCTTTCTGATAAGGTTGGGTGTTATGAAGAGGTCACTGTCGCTTTGTAGTTAATGAGCAACCATTAGGTAATCAGTCAACCTGGATTTAGTTAACCCTGCCAAAAATACTGCCCTGTCTCCAGCAGTCTAGTTTAAACAGGATAATAAACCACAGTGAGACTGAGATGTGAACTGTTAGCTTCACAAAAATGGGGAAATAATGACACAGATAGGTGACACATTTTCTGGTTGAGCGGGCCTTAGTCAGCGAGGCAGCACTAATAAGGTGACATAGAGAACTCGGATCAAGGTAGTTTGGCTTAGCGACTTACTATAATGTGGCAGCTGGGTAACATGGAAGTCTGGAATAAAAGCCTTGAATCTTGGAGCTTGAATGGAAGTCTTTTTACGGTATTGTACAAAGAAAAATACATCATCTTCCCTTCTTTTGTCTTGGTTTCCCATCAGAATTGCCACATCTTGCAAGGAAAATAAGAATACTGAATCATTTTAAAGAAGGTTAATCAATTTGACTAAAATAAATCAGATGTATTGTTGTTACATAAAGGGAAATTCAGTTGTACCAATTGTTAGGTTTTTGAAACATCAGAAATGTTGCACAATACCACACCCAAGACAATATTTTTCAAAATGGAGAAACCTAGACTTTTAAAATTAATTTCAAACACCATAAAAACATTTAAATGCGCCTAGTGTATGGCACAGCTTAAGTTAAATTAAATCGTGTTGTAAGAAAACAATATATTTTCCAGTACAAAACAATGACGTATGTCTCCCTAATGCCACTGAACTGCTGCTCTTGCCAACTCTTCGTTACACAATTTCCTCATAAAAGGAGCTTTCATCTCTTCTGTGTATTTCATTATTTCATAATATACCTTAATAAATGACATTTGGAAATTGTATTTGCCATTTTTCTAATGTCATTCGTCCTTGGTCTGTATGAAACTTGACATTTCTTCATAAGATTGTTTGAGCACCTGTGTACAGTCTCAGTCCCACGGGTTGCCATGACTGCAGAGACCTTCGGTTATTGTAGGTCGAATTACCAGCTCTGATTACCACACTTGTCATCTCGGGGAAAAGGACATGTTGGATAATTCTCGTAGCACTGAGAGCAGTATTCTGTCACAGCAACACTGACGTGGTTGTAACATCAACAGTAATTGTAAACCATCAGCAGGTCCTGATATTTTGAATTCTGGGGATGTGCTGTACTGCTCGCCCAAACCACGAGGGGGCAGTATAATCCCAGGTCAGAGTCTCCTAAACTGCATGTTTATAAGAACAACTACAAAACATTAAGTGAGGGGTTGTTGCCTCCTTTATACTGATTAGTGGTTTTGGCAGGCAGTGACACTGAATGTTTTGCTAACTACTTAAAGTCTACTAAGTGCGGTTAATTTTTTCTGGTGACCATGCTTCGTGTTTTGCTAATTTCTAGCTTCACACTTGTTTTCATTTCTTACATACGTCTTTTAAACCTGTGGTCATTTAAAACAAATATATAATACTAAAGTGTTCCCTGAAAGGAAGTCTTACTCTTCTTAATGATATATAATTATAACATTAAGACAAATATTCAACTTGGACTGTAAAATAAGTATTGGAGTGGCAATAGGTAACATTTTTGCTTGTTATTATGAACCTAATGTCGATTGCAAAATGTTATAGCTGTAGAATAAAGACACCATTGGCATTTCAATTGAGTTCCCTATAGCCCCGCTTTACAATCCAGTTCTCCTGCCTCCCGTTCACAATAAAAGCCCTACACATAATACACTGAATCATTATCTTCAAGAAAGTGTATTGCTAAAATGGTATTTTAAAATATTGATAACAACTTAACCCAAAAAGTGCCAAGGTAGCAGAACAACCAGAGTAATGGTAGCAGTGGAAACGGACCTTTGTGAACTATATATGGATGTTTATTGGTCTCCGGGATTCTTAAGGTTGCTTCTTTCTTGGACACTAGACATGCTATAGTGGTAGCCGTGTTGCTAACAATATGTGAATAGCAGATCAATCTTATTCATATGAAAAACACAGAGAGAAAATATGTTAACACTGTCTCTGTTGATGTGATTGTTTGTAAAAAAAAAGATGCAGTTTGTCCTGTGTTGTTGGTAGCTCTGAGGAAAACATAAATAGATCAAGTTGTCTTTGCACAAGCGGCTCAAACCCTAATATTTGCATATCTGCTTTGTTTGTACACATGTTGTGATTGTGATAATAAGAATACAACTTCAGAATAAGAACAATGGCATCTCCAAACGTTTACACATGAAAGCCTGTGATGATTTTCACTCCTTGTGTTGTTTTGGGAAAATATAAAGAACGCAAAGGTGGTTTTATCAAGGCTGACTGGACAAGGTGATATGCTTCCAACGGGCAGCTGTTGGCTTGACTTAGGTAAACTAAATCTGTAGGAAAGTTGTTGATATGTCTGCAGGAGAGGGAGAGACAAAAAGAGAACATGCCAACCTCTGGCACATATCTTTGCCCATGCAGAGATTTCCCTCGGGGCAAATTGCTGCTTGTTGTAGTCTGCACAGCTTGAGTGAGGGCACGGCTGGTATCGGAGGTGGATGTGAACCGACAACTTCATGCACTCAACCCACCAGCTTGTTGCCTTCAGAATGTCTCATTTAGCAGCCGAGCAGAAACCAGACTGAAATGATCTGAAACATTACTGTCAGCAAGGTCAAGACTTTGAATCATGGGGAATGTGTTTTGGGGGCAAATTTGAGTGCTTGCGTTTATGTAGCTGGGACCTATATGCATCATTTGTATAATCACTTGGCAATATGGTGATTCACATAATGTACCCAGGGTGTCCGCGGGGTCTTAAAAAGTATTAAAAGTTGATAAATCAAATTATCGAAAATTAAGGCTATTAAAAAGTATTAAAAGTCATTTTCCAAGGTATTAAATTTTGTAGCTTGTTTTCAATAAGTATATAAATTGTCCAAAGAGGTTGTATTCTACAGTGTGCCTGAATGTAATCATTGCGTAGGTGTGTAGTGTGATTCTGTGTAGTTTATTTATGGCATCCCGTTGGGTTTGACGTCATCTGAACAGGACATCGCACGCTCACTGCTTGATAGCGCGCGAAGGTCCGTTTACGCCGGTTGTTAAACAACATTGTTTAGGGGTAAATGCAAGTTTGCGTCCAAATGGTTGGAAGATAAGGAGGAAGGACAATCAATACTGTATATAGTGAATGTGAGGTAAAGTGTGTCGCCAATGTAACCAGTTAAAACTCAAAGTGGCGATGAGGTCTTAAAATGTATGGAAAGGGTCTTAAAAAGGTCTTAAAGGGTATTACATTTGACCTGTAAGTACCCTTTTAATGCTTAACTGAAATTAATGTTAGCCCGCTAACCTATAGAGTTTGAAGGTCAATTGGCGGGTTTTTTTTTACGACTAAGTGATTCAGTTAATTGAACCAGTCAGAGTCTATACTTTACTATACTGTTGACTCTGCTTTCTTTCAATTATTACACTTCAAGTTGACTTTGAGACACATTTTCTACATTGCAGTTTAAAAGAGAGAACATGTGAAGACACCTGTCAAGTGTACATTTGACAGTCTGAATAGAACATTGTATTTACTAAACATATAATTAGGAAGTATTTTGTAGCAATCTTTCACATGTTATTTTGGTGAGCAGGGCTAGGTGTATAACAAAGTAAATGGATTTCACATTTCTGACAGTTTAAACTGACTTCAACAATTTTGGCACAGTGGGGAAAAGGTTAGTCGAGAGCTTTGTTTACCAGATGCTAAAAAACAAATCAACAAAGCAAGATTAGTATTTATCGGCAATTGGTCGCATGAACAGTGATTGGGTTTCCTTTTTGTTTGCTGAAAAATGGTCAGATCTGTGACTTAAACCCTGATTAAGACCCTACAGTTAGTAATGTTTTACCCAAAAACAATAAACAATTTTTATTATCAGTATCAAGTATTGTTTGTCAGACATTTTGTACACTCAATGTCTGTACTTGAGGTCATTTTCTAGTCTTTTAATTTCTCTAATGTACAATGCCTTGTCTTTTTATGCTGCTGCAACGCATACATTTCCCAAATTGGGATCAATAAAGTACTTCTTATCTTATCTCTTATCTTATCAGCTGTACACTTGCTCACTGTAAACCACTGTGGGGGAAGGCAGGGGTGAGAGGGGTGTGACCAATCAGGGAAGGGCACATCGTGACCGATAAGACCCAATCACGAGGCGCATTCACACCGGAGTACTTTCCCCCCCGAACTAGGCCGATAGGGGCGGGGGAGATTTGGTTTCACACCAAAAAGGATCTGGAAATAGTCCCTAGTTCGCGTGAACTTTTTCACCCCCAGATAGTCCCTGCTATCGGTAGTACTTTCCTGAGGAGGAAATGGTTCGCGGGTGTGTCGGCCACACTAACTAATTTCTGTCTGCATCATCGTGTTCAATCCATTTCAGGGGTTTTAATACAATAGAGTGGGGATTTGGGGCATAAACGTAGCTGAATGAAATCTTAAAACTAAAATGTATTCCTGTGGATTTAATGTTAAATATAAGTCTCAAAGTCTTCATTTACCACAGCACATTAATGTACAGTATATTGCATAGGCTCTAAACATTTAGATGCTTTTTATTTAAATTATTTATCTTTTTAATTTCACTAGATTATTTCACTTCACTTACTCTACAGTAAATATCAATTGCCTTTTTAAATATCTATCTTTTTTAATTATGTGTTTTTAAAAATGTCGGATAAGGTGATCATAAATTACATCTTTACACATATAGTGGAAAAAGTCACGTCTTACACCATGATTAAAACAGCTGTCCTATAGAGATTATAGAGGGCAGTGTCTTCATGGTGGTGGGACATGATTTAAGCCAAGGGATGATTGGGGATGGCATTTTTGAAATGTCAAAAGGGGTGAGAAGTGCAGAGCTGCCAGCTGGCTTATCTGTGGTTAGTCCCTGTACTCTGGTGTCACACTATCAGGGGTATGGATTTCATTTCATCGGGGGGGCTGGGGGGAGTGGGCTACTTCCCGCTGCTGCTTTTGGGGAAACAATGGAGAATTATTAGAGAGAAAACATGCTTTTGTTTGAGCTGTAAGCACACATCCAGATAAAAGTAGCTCTACTGTATATTTTATTCATTGTGTGGCAGAATAACTGAAGAGGCTGCACTATACCTCGTGATATTTAGTTGTCTAAAGTAAAGGTGTATACCCTGTAGCCTTTGTTATTATGCTCCATCAAAATATTATTGACAACCTGCCGTGTTGGTTTCAGGCTATTGTCAAGAAGTGCAAATTCTTTAATCCAAAGATCCTTGAATGCAGGAACTGACATTTGAAAGATAACACAATCTTACATTGTCAATGATGCAAAACTTATGTTCAATGTGTTTTCAAAGACAATGGCAACTTAAAGAAAAGCCTATATCTAGCTAAAGCAAATGCAATCATTATAAAAAAGAGTTATTGCTGTTATTTTTACTGTCCTCATTTTGATTTACTTAAAAAGTTAAATATAGCTTGTTTTCATCATGGTCCTATTGATATGATGGGGTCGACATCATTGTATAAACACCCTTAAACATAACTCAACACAGTTCAACAGCGCTACAAACTGCGGCCTCCAAAAGCACCTTTTATAGTTCATTTAAATTGAGAATGGATCACGGTAATTCCTTGTGATTCTGGAGAAGAATATTGCTATTTCTCTACTTTTAGACCGTACATTAGCCCTGCATGTTACTGTGACTCATGCCACTGTATACAAACCAGCTCACAATGACATACTTGCAGTCATGTTGGCAGTAATTGTGAAAGTGTCTCTGGGGGAGGGGCATTTGCTTTAACAAATGGCCTCCACAGGAAGAACACAAGTACCCAGCAATAAAGTGAGCTCCCACAAGGCCTCGGTTGGAGTCCATAGGGGGTAAAAGGGTGTTTAGGATTGGTGAGTAGTGGGCAGACATCACTGTCCAGCTGCTCCCCCTCAGACACTGTCCTGTTCAGGGACACGAATGGCGTCTTCTACAGTGCACCTGCTGGCCACTGTAACAATAATTCATTCCCTGTGAGACTTCAGTCTCTATGCTGCTCACATTCATGTGTACACTTGAACCACTTATATATTACTGTAGAAACGCTGAGCCTTTTTCTGGCCGTAAAACAAACGGTATTATGAGGGGCAAAAAAAGAAAATCACCTTTACAAGACAAATGTGTGCATGTGCATTCATGCAAACGCACACAAATACACATGTATATGCATGGACACACACAGATTATAGACACAAACAGATGTCTGCAGACTTACACCTACATGCTGCACACACACACGCATGAACACACAGGCTTGCATTCAAACACAGATGTGGGCAGACAAACCTGAACCTACTCGTACATCTGGAGGAGTGTATCTGCAAGAAAATATGTTTTCATCTCATCGAGACACAAAGACTGAAAGGTACACAGTTTTACGCCACTGCACGTGACAATGGAGGAAATCACGGCCAAGGAGATGATGGCAAATTCGTTATATGGTTATATCAAGTAAAACAGTCTCTAGATATACTTATTACCCCGATATTAGTCGAGAGCAGTAATTGTACCTCAAAGATTAAACTCAGTATTTAGTAGCAAGCATTATAAATATCACACTGTTGTGTAATGAGGAATTTGCATCAGATTTTCCGCGCTGTTGGAACCTTGCTGGGGAAAACAAAGTGATGCTCTTTAGACACGGTTATACATACTGGGTTACTCATATTAAAAACTATAATTAGTTACAAATCCCTTTGTGTAGATGATTGTCTCAGAGATGGGCATCATTTTCCATTTTCATTTCACATGGGTAGTTTTTATCAAAAATGATTCTGCATGTTTTTGTTGCCTATATTGAACATTGTTATTTGTATTAACTTATTTGGAAGGAGGCTGAATCTAATTTCTGCTGTCATTAGTATCATTACCTCTTACATCTAAACGGCTTTCCACTTGTCACACCAATACTGCGCATGTCATATTTTATTTTATTTTGTACAGGTTTATCTATATTTCATCTATATTTAATGTAGATATTGCTAGATTGTAATATTATAATAGTTTTTTGTTTGGTCCTTTTCTTATAATTGATCTTCTTTGTCTGTCAAGGCAAATTCTTCATGTGTTAAACTACTTGGCAATAAACCTGTTTCTGATTCTGATTATCTTTGCATAATGCTGAAGTAGATTTTTGAATCATGCTGCAATTTAATAACCTTCTGCATAAAAACTGAAATTGACTTCTAATGCAACAAAATGAATTAAATTTGCTCCAGCAGAACACTTGAACAGTTCAAACCCATCATTACTTATTTCCCTAGTACATTTTAGATTTACTTACTGCTCATACAGTATTCTAAGAGGGAACATTGAATAGGTTTTGTGTTTGATTGCAGTGAGTTTTAATCACGCCTTTCATTGGAAGTGAAATCATGCCGCAGCTACTAACAACTCATCGTGTTGGAGTGAGAGCAGTGAGACAATTAAGTTGAGATATGTCGCAAGCGCTGTCTATATTTGTTGCGGTGTTTACAGCAATTAGTGGGAGGAATCAATTTGAATTCTTCCCTGCAAACACAAGAGATTGAAAGAACACCGTAACTGCATGGTGAGAAAAGTGTGAAAGTCAGTTGATATGTTGCAGGTTAAAATGATCCAGTGGTAAATAGTAAGAGGTTTTCAACACCCTTGAGCAACATTTGATTGTTGCTATTGATCGGTGTTGGATTCAGAGCCATCATTGGGCAGAAACTGCGGTGAATGGAGGGGCAAGGACGATATGGGTGAATAAATCCGAGCGATAGTCCCTCGCACATTGAAGTTCTAGAGAATATTAGAAGTAAGCAAAGAAAGAAACGTGGGAAGCATAATATTTGATATTTTCTGTGTGTGTCAGGGTATTTTTCCCTGCCTATATTTCATAAGCCGCTTTCTCCATCTAGTGCTGATAGCCTAAATAAGCAGTGAGCCAACTTTTCTTCAAAGCTACATCAGTTGTTTTACCTGATACAAGGTTATGGAGGAACCTAAACCCTTAATCATATCAAATCTCAAACCTTGGAAAGCTCATCATAAATATTTAAAATCCTACAGTCCACACTCGCCTTACACCATCTAATACCCAGTGAGTGGTGGAGTTTACTAATATCCCCACAGTGGATAACAACATGATGCTTTAGTCATAGACAGTATGGTGTATGTCAGCTTAAGATCTATACATGAAGGGTTTACTGCAGTGATGAATACATTAATATGTAGAATACACATTAAATGCTCAAATCTATGCAGTTGTTATCTCATACAATATTTTTTGAAACCCACACATTGTTGCCCCATACTAAATAGAGGTTTTTTGTATTATCTGTTGGCTGTGTTTTTTTTGCTTTCATGGGCTTTTCTTTCTATTGAAACTGTATTTGATTTCACAATAAGTCATTAATTCATACATGAAAGAACTCCTACTCGTATACACAATACTGTGTTTGATAAAAAGCAATGAATTAGACTGAATTGAACATCTCTCAAACATGAAATCATTGCATCAAATTCCTCCTTGTTTGCATATTTTATGAGCTACATGAAGTTCTCTTTGAGTGTTTTTTTTTCATCTCCATGCATGCTGTGGTTATAATTAGAGTGACACGTTTTTTTTATGGAGTGTAGCGCCACCTTGACAAACTGTATCATGGGTCATCAGATATAACAGATTAGACTAACTATGTTTGTTTTTTCCAGAGCACTGCACACTGAAAATGAAAGTGCATCACTCATGGAGTGATGAGTCGGGGATAAATCAACTGCGCAGATCATATTCTGAGCTTTAGATTCATCACAGCAATCTGTTTCTCACCTACACTTATAATAAGCACAGTTCTTCCCTGTGCAGTTATTACTTCTCAAGTCACTGCTCCTGCTCATTTCAGTGTCAGTGCCTCTGGAGTAATATCACCACAGTGCCAACAAAGTGTTACAATCTTAAATTCCCTCTCTTCTCTCTATCCCCCCATTCAGAGTAAGGACTTCTCCAGTCATAACGCTGAGCCTTAGACAACTTTGATACACATGGCTACGTACGGATAACTTTAATATTGCAGCCTTCTCCTGACTTTGCCTCTCTGCTTTAGCTGTAACCTTTAAAAATTACATCAGTTACAATGCATACAATTCATTTGTAAGTGCAGCATACCATCAAGAAGGATTGACACTGTGGTGTAAGTAACTCATTCAGTTAGCAACACCGCTAAAAAGAGCCTCAACAATCTTGACATTTTGTTTGATCTGTTTCCATTTTTTAGCCAATACACAAAGGCAACCATGGGTTCGTTCTAGATTCCTAATTTTGAGACTTTTCTGCTTTTCTGTTTGATGACTTTTTTAAATTGAATAATTTGGGATTTTGAGTTTTTGTTCTGACATGGCATCAAAGAGGAATCACAGAACTTGTTACAGTTCTTGCTTTTCATTAACACAAAATATTCATTGATTAATCCATAACAAAATAATCAGTTGTTGCCACTTTAGCTTTTAATTCAAATGTGTGGCAATCAACACATTGGTTTGTTTTCAGAGCAGTTGAAAAAATACGGAATTGTGTAAAACTCAAACTGCGAGTATATCAGTTTAATATCTAACAATAATAAACTTACAACCAATACCAGCAAAAAGACAAACATCACCAAAGGGAACCATTCATTATAGGCCTATACAATTATTGGACCAGTATGCCAACCATATACAGTTCAGTAAAAGCTGTTGGTGTGTAATATGACCAACATTTAGAGCATTGTTAGCTTATTATTCATAGTAGCCTTGCTAGAAGTGTGGCTCTTGGGATTGTAATGATGGTCTGCCAACAACTTTTGTCCAGATTGAAACAAGTCAGGAACCTTTGGATGTACTGAGGTTTGGTAATGACATTCATGTTCCCCAGAGGATTAACTGTAATTACTGGAGACGCCCAAACTTCTCATTAACTTCAGCTGTACTTTGGGTTTAGTGTTAATAAGTAAATGAAGATTGCAAACATCAGCATTATAATTATGTCATTGCTAGCATGAAAACATGCTGACGTTAGCAGTTAGCTCTGCGCACGGCTTTGTATGTATGCAGCCTCACAGATTTTCGAGAATGGTTATACACTCTTAAGCAAACAGACTTTTAATAATCATCAACAATACATCATAACTGCAGTGACATTTACACCAGCTTCACAGTTAGGTCAACACAACCTCCTTTGGTATGGCCTATTTGTTAAATGTTTTCCAATATTTTTGGCCAAAAACCTTAGAGTGGGGGTTTGGGATGTCTGCACGAGTTACATCAGCCGCTGACTGGGGGTCAGTCTCACTGCCGAGTGCGCGACACTCACCGTCTTGGGGAGGTTGTCTGCAAAACTGGCCCCTGGTTAGAGTTGGTGTCATTTTATAGCATTGCATCATGGTCTCTCGCCTGACAGCTGATAACAATGTGAAAATATTTTGGGGTATATTCCAGCGTATATACGGCTTAAGATATTTTATTTAATTATTGGCATCAATTATACTTTTTAGATTTGAAATAGCAATGTTTCCAAATAATTACTTTTACAATAGATTAACAGCAAATGTGAGTGACAAAGAAAAAGTACTGAAAACGTTTTTAAAGTAGTCCTACATCGATTCAAGTTGTAAGGGGATGCAGTAAAAAAATAATTGTGCTTTAAGCTACTGTTGTTCAAAAAAAAAAGTTTGTATTTCAATTGCGTTTTTTGCATTTTTACACTGGTCCACTTGCAGAATATTTTCCTCTTCCATCTGACACACACTCTAGCCCCTCTACAGTGCAGTTAGGCTCTGCATCGACAACGCTTACAACATAATTACTTCATCGTGTTTTACCACCAGGGCTTAATTATGTTGCCTGTTGTGAGTTAAGTAATGTTAATTGTCTGTATTCAGCAAACTAAAGGCAAAATGTAAACAATAAAACAGTGGCAGGTTAAGTGGGATTGCCAGCAGAAATCAGCCACTAAAGTCATCCTTTTCCTTCTGAGTATATAAACCGAAACAGATAATTAGACAGCTTTTTATTGCACACTGTGCTGCTTTTGCCATTGATTTTGGTATTTATTTTAGTAATTGGAGCACTGCTTTAATCTATACTACAGAAAACTGCCTGTTTGTCTTTGGTATAGATTAAAGTAGGGATAAAATAGTTCAAGTTGTCAGATGAGGGATACATTAACAAATAGTACTTGTAAATTAGTATGCGGAAATACCTTAAGGGTTGACATGGATTTTTTATTTGCCTTTAGGGAACCAAGAAATAAGTCTAGTAGCTCTGTGAAGTGAGGCGGCTGATGGGCTTTTATTCAGATTGGTTTTTGAGAAGACTATAGGTCACAAATAGCTGGATAATGCTTTAAATCCTGTTAATTCCCATTTCAAATAATGTGCCCTAGAGTGCTGCGAAAGTCATCTGAGGAGTGGTAGTTTAGGTAAACAATGTCTTCCAGTTGTGTTGCTTCTGTATCCCCAGCGAACTTAATTCAACAGCATCAAAAAAAGCATTAGTCATTAGTAAAAAAGTGAAATGATGCTAATTTGTAAACATAATTATCTGAGATCTTTTTATTTGCAGGACCTCTGCTCCTGTTCAGAAGCTCACTGTCACGTTCCTTGAACAGAAAATACTGAATCATTCATCACTGTCTTTTCTCACACAGTCTCCGTACTAGAGTTCTCAGTAAGTCCAACCATTTACTTTCCTTTCTGGCACAAACACTCAGAGCCCCGTAGAGCAATGTTCACGGACACAATGAGAAATAAAACGGTATTACGCTCACAAACACATAGTATAGCAGCTACATGTAAAGAGTTACTGCATCAAGTCCAAGAGCTTGTCTTTGCCGATAGAGACCAAGGACTGTTTAACAGATACTGTAGCTTTAGCAATATCACATCAGATGTTGTGAGATAGTTTGTCCATAGGGCAGCAGTTTCGATTGATAGGACGATTATTATGCCAAGGTTTATCTTGTGTACTCTGGTTGTTTTTGTTCTAGATAGTGCTGCTGGACATGTAAGAAACATGGCATTTCTTCCTGTCTGAGCAAAATGGAGTTCTTCTGTCCCTCTGCCTCCCCACTATCGCAGTATTGATCAGAAATAATGGTTCTCTTTCTGTCCATTGAGGGGAGTGGTATCTTCCAGCAGCTTTCCAATCACTTTGTCTGCTGAAAACTGAGCAGGCACAAAGCTCCCCGGTTTACTCCAACCATTTCCCCTTACAATATTTCAAATAAGAGCTTCTGTTGATAACACAAATCTTCACAGGTACTTATATACTTCATATCTTTGTATCATACATATCTGCAGTATATTTTCATAATAACTCTTGAAAATTGATACAGCTCGATAGCTGAGAGTTGCGTAAGTCCACATAAGTGACAATTCATTTCAGCTTGATTTGATCGCGACGGCAATGTACAAATGTACAGACTGGCTTCAGTCTGCAGAGGTCTCCCACAGTCTGAGAGCACACTGGCAGGTGGAACTGGACCACTCGGACACAAAAATAGAAAAACAGAATTGCTGTACAAATTTAGAGGGAGGAGTAATGCCGCACGGTCCATTTTCCTTTGAGCTGCTGTGGTCCTCCCATCTGCTTGATACTAGGAGGGTCCTCAGCACGCTCCCCTGCAGCCTTTAGTGTCCATTGTTGAGCAGATGAAAGAGCAACAGCAGAAGGCAGAGGGCAGCTTGGAGCATTAAGCTGGGAGGTGAAGCAGAGATTGGGAAGCTGTTGGATGGCAGGGTGGACTGACCCACTAGCAGCTCATTTCCCAGGGCCTGGAAGAGACACAGAGATCAGTTAATATGGCCACTCTTTTTCTGAATGGTCCAATCCTGATGATCTGCTTATATTAGTGTGTTATAAACAGCCCTTTGGTTTCTCATCATTAATCATCGTGTAAAAGCAGACGGGTGATAATTTGTGTTTAGATCTGAAGGTCAGGATTAAATAGTCATAAATTCCTGCCGTGTCTTGGCACGCAGCTTACTACACATTGGACCTTGAAGAATCATTTATTTCTGTTTGTGCAGCTTGCATTATGTACATAGGCGATATTTAAAGTGCCACGGAGAAACCTCAATGCTTCACTGAATATTTATGTAGGTGATTTCTATGAATAAAAGTGAACCGAGGAACCATTCATCGCCAGCAATGAAGGTAGGCCCTCTGTTTTTCCTTACCAGTGCTTTTAAAGATGGTGTGTGGATGCGCACTAGGGGTGTAATGATTCTACATTTTAATGTATTAATGATTAACTGATAATTGATTGATCAGTTTAAGAAAATTGCTCAAAATGTGCTTCCCTAGTCATTCTCTAAACATAAGTGTCTGCCATCAAAATCATTTGAAATGTTATATTTAAAATGACAATAACATTGCACACCTGTGTTGGTATTATTGTATCCAGAATGTTCCTCATAGTTTCAATGGTTTCTTGTGGAGAAGCGGTGCTCCTGGTTTCTCTGCTGCTGGACCCAGGGCTCGGCATGCTGGCCTGGCTGACAGTTGGCTGCTGGTCTGATTCACTTCCATACGTCATAAGAGCATTTTCTGAAATATTAGATATGGAAATCAAAAGACAAACAGTTGTTATATTTCAGCAGCGTTGTGTCAATATGCTCATAGAGTTCCAGTAATGTCCTATGCTTTCACATTGGAGGCCTCCGGTTCTGAGTCGTACATTTTTCATGATTTGCTGAGCCAGACCTAGTTTGGTCAGCAGAGGCAAGAGAGAGTGAGGGAAAACAGAAAATACTCAGTATTCTCTTCAAGTATCCAAACTGCACCTGCCTCTCCACATCGACCTCATTAACTCGTAGAGCGTTTGCACTGGCCAAACAACTCTGAGACTCTCTCTGTATCCTTTGTAGGCTTTGGGCCCGAGGAGAAACTGGCCAAAGATTCACCTCGCCGCTCACACCGAGTTAAGATACTCGTACAGGTTCAGTGATATATATATGTTGCTGAGGTCAATAATAAGGACCGTTAATTATTCATACTCCAGAGCAGAGGTCATAGGAGAAATGGAAAGAAGAGTATTAGCATTGGGTAGACATGTCACATGGTAGAAGAACAGAAGACACTAATAATTACAAGACACCAATGTAGGCCTTCTTCATTAAGGCTGATGTAGTACCATATTATAAAATTATCTCATCAGCTGAACTGATTCCAGTAGTAGTCTTATTGTTTGTTTAAGACTGCTATTTCTAATGCTCATAACTGTAATCAACAACTTTTATTATGTAATCCATACTAACCAACACAAAGTCTTGAACGTTGTTCTATCGTTTTTCAGTTCGTTCCTCTTTTGATGTGTTTATTTTAGTGTTACATGTTCCACCATCCAAATCTTTGCAGCTTTCTTCATCATTCAGGTTTCAAAACATTTCCTTAGTGGCTGTCACAGCTGAATATTTATGATGGATAGTCAAGCATCAGCAGCAAACTTTAAATTCAAACCATAGTTCTTTAGATATGAAACTGAAAAAAGATTAAGTTCCAATGAATGCGCACATTGTTTTAATTATACCCTCAATTGCTTTCTGTATTTGCCTTTTGTTTAGTTGGTCTGTCTGCTCAGTATACTGAAATATCTGAAAACCCACTGGTTGCATGTTATAGACACATTGCCATGTATTCAACCAACAGTTCTGACATTTCGCCTGACTTTCTTTTGTAGACCCTCCCTCTGTTTGACATCTGTATTTTTGAGTCAAATGTCTCAACAACTGTTGGATGGATTGCCATGACATTTTGTTAAGACATTACTGTTTCCCCAATAGTCTATTTTTGTATGGCTTTAAAGATTTTTTGACATTTCATCCAGTGCCATTGCCAAGTCATATGTGTATTTTACTTTTGCTGATGTCCGAATACTTGAAAATCCAGTGTCATACCCATTCGCCTCAGTTGTACACTATTTTCAGTGCTAAATATAGCAAAAGGTATTATGCTCTAGCACCAGACTAGCATGGTGTACACTACATACATCAGTGGTGAACCATCAGGGCCTTCAAGGTATTCAGAGAATACCCTGGAACACTCAGACAAAACAATTTTTTCTTTAAAATAATAATAATAAATAATAATTTATAATTTAAATGTAATTACATAAATAAAATGAATAAATGAGAATCGTATCTGTGTTGTTGATGTACAGAAGGTCCAGTTGTGATAGACACGGTTCGCCACTGACATACATAAATATGGTGTTAACATTGTCTTCTTGAGCATTGTTATCATGTTTATTAACATTAAGAGTCAGCGACCAGTTAGTGCACAAGTATAAAACGCTATACATGTATTTACAAGCAATATTATATTAATTAGTAGCTCTAGAAACGCCTCACTAAATACTTGGTATGAATGTTTGGTCCACCACAGGGAAATTAGTGTCCATAATAATCAGCACTTTTCTGATTAAAGTTTTCTCCATCATATGTTAAAGCAAAAGGAAAGAAAGTACATTAGGTGTTTGGAGGAGTTTCAATAAATATCCAATTATACAACACTCACAGCCCAGCTACTTATTATTCAGTAAGAAGTGACTGTCTGAACAACCAGGTGGAATTACCAAGGAAACAGCATGAAGTCGATGATTAATAACAAGAGACGATGGAGTGAGCAAGTAAATGGGATAAAAACACACTAAGAGAGAGAGAGAGAGAAAAAGCACATTTAAAATAAAAAAAAATAACATGATATCTGATTTAAATACATCTCACTCTGCTGCTGCTGTTGGAGCATGCTGGGAAACATATGTCTCTCTCACTCCCAACGGCTCTGTCCTGTCACTTTCTTCACATCCAAAACTCATTTACTTGAGTTTTGAAGTCTGTTTAAATGCCTCCTGTTGCAGGTTATCAGTTCAAATTATTCTGATTAGGGAACGCAGTTTTTATATTTCATATCATAATGCAATTATTCTGTACCAGCAGTGAAGGGAATTAATATGAAACCATACAAGCACCTGAGGTAGTTATGAAACGTATTTGTTTTTTTACAGTGATGGGGTTTTCTTTATACCCGTTTATACTTCCTCTTGTTGTACGCACACTTCAATTTAAAGTTCCCATATGCTTACTTTTGTGATGATGCATGCGAGGTCGGAGCTCTGTAAAAACAAAGCTGTCTATGCCGACGGAAGTTCAATTTGACGATTTTCATATTTTTGGAGTAATTATACAGTTTATGAAGAACAGAAATATTGTTTTCTGGCATCACTTTAAAATTCTACGTGGAAAATCTGCATTTTGGTATGAGGGTGCTGAAAGTAAGAGGGTGCTGAAAGTAAGAGGGCGCAGCGCCCCTGTTTGAGACAAAACCTTGCATTTCTTTTCTTGGAGATGTATAGAAACTGGGGATGTCAGTTGTACAAGAACTTTAGAAGTGGATACCAATACCATTGACACTCATTGATTATTATTTTTTTAAACCCAATTCAATACGATGATAAGAAACTAAAAAATACAAAATTCCATGAAGTTTCATTATTTTCCTGCTGTATAAAAAAGAAATACAAAATGTATCTTTAAAAACTAACCACAGCTTTTACCCTTAAATTGCAACTAAAAGTTAATTTTGTATTCCTCCCCAATAGCTTTACAAACAAATCCCCTAACCACAAAAACTTGTGTTGGTACTTTTGAATGTAAATTATTTGCCCCTTTTCTTTGTTTGTTCACCATGTAAAGCGGCCTTGGGTCCCTTGAAAGGTGCTATACAAATTTCATCTATTATTATTTTTATTATTATTAATAAAGGTTGGTACATTCAAACATTGTGGAAAGGGTCAGAGACACTCACGGAGACAGATGTTGGTGGTGAAGGATCCCAGGAAGGGATCACAGTCTTCTCTCTGGCTGGCCGAGCAGGAGCACCATGGAGCCACGCTGGAAGTTGAGTTGTCGATATAGTTGGGAGTTACTGTGCTTCCTGCAGAGAAAACGCACCGGACATCCATCAATATTAAATATTCATCCTCCCTTTGAGTTGTTACACCGTGTGCATTATCATCTGTAGTAATGGATGCTGCACTTTCCTTTACGCTGACCTGATCCACAGTGATGATAACATTCTAGTATTGTTTGCTTAGACTGGCTGTGCATTGACTTGTTATAGAGAGAGACTCTGATAAATGTTTAGGTCATAGAAGTCTCCGGCATTGATCATGTTTTTCTCTCGTTTTTCAACATAGTGGAATTTGGATTCCAAGTGCTTCAATAAATACAAGACAGGAATAAGAATGCAAAGCGTGTGTCTGTGCTGAGGGGCTACATTTGAGGTTCTTGAAATGCATTAGGTTATCTCCTCTCTCCAGTTTCTGCGGAAAAGAAGTCGCTGCTCCTATTTTCTTTTACGGTCTGTTTTACAACACACTGTGTAAAGAAAGAGCCTCTGTTAGTCAGTCTAATATTAATGCTTTTGTATCTTAAACTGTGTTGAACCTTTGTCTTCTGGTTTTTAATTAGAAATATCATTTAGTTCTCCCACTCACTCCTGACCTGTTCAGTATTTATTAATTATCTATTTATTTTCTGCCTCTTCCACAATGTTAAGCTTGCTTCTCTAACCCCGCATATGGCATATATCTTCCTGCACGTCTCTCCACCTGTTAATTTAAATGAATCTTCTCTTTTCTGTATGTGTTTTTCTCACCTCTCAGGTGTGCACCTACCTATGAGCCCTGTGTAGGCGAGAAGACAGGCTCCGTAGTTCCCTTGCTTGCAGCCATTGGCAGATGTTTCGGAGGGTTCGCAATCGTACTGGAACTGTGCCAGGCGAGACCTAGAGAAGCAACGAAACACTGGTTAGCAAGGTCATCATAGCTCTCTGTATGATTTTATGTTAAAACTTCCCTGGTTTAGTCCATTTTTGTACTACAACTTTCATTTAATTACGTTCGCCCATCTGACATAAAGAAATATTGTTGGACGTGCTGTAGACTGAAAGCATTGGACTGTAATGTGTAAAGTGATAGAAAGAGTAATATATTTCATCCCCCAGACCCGGGATCATTAGCAAAGCCCTCTGAGTGTAATGGGGCTGTGAAAAATAATGGCCATGACCAGAGATAGCAATGAGCGATAACTCAGATCCATCTGGCTCTTTATCTGTGCTAAATATTTAATGTGTTATTCCAACAGGCTCTCTGGGGTGTTCTAACCAATGGAGGTAGAAAGCTTTAGGGTAAAACAGCAGGCCATTGTGTTGATTGAATGGCTGTTTATTTGGTTTCAAAGAGACATAATACTGAACAGCACTGGCCCAAATATGTGGTGTGAGTATATTTCAAATCTATATCCAAGGAGTACTTGAATAAACCTGGAATGATTAAACATTGGATTTGATGATTTGGGATACATTGAGAAAAGAGTTAGTTCATTAAAGCAAAACGAAACAGGGGAATTTGATCATATTACGGCAATATCTTATCGTATCCATATGAGACCAGGTGAGAAATAACTTTAATATCTGTTATAGACCTGAGAGAAAGACATAAAAATGAATGGGAGTCAATTATCCATTCATCTCCAAACCTGCACACGTAGTCAGCGTTGCAGATCTTTATCTGTATAATGCAGTTGGGTTTTTCTGCGCTTTCATAAGAGCAACTGGGAACAATAGTCTGCCTCCGCCGCTCCGCGCATGCTGTGTCCGTACAGGGGCAGAAGAGCAGTTCGTGTGTGTAGTCGGCGGGGACTCGGTCGAAGAACCGGCGCAGAGCCTTATTGCATTTAGGCCGGTTGCACAAGCCCGACTTGGCAGTGGGTTTGATACAAGCCGACACATACTCTGTGCGGAGCTTCTGGCACACGTCGTCCACATTGCAAGCCTTGGCTGCGTCCAGGCAGCGATTCACAGTTGTCATGCCAACATCTGAGTCTATGGATAGAAGTAAGGTCAAAGAAAAGTGTAGATATCAGTGGAAATATAAATCCAACTGAGCAAAACAGTTTTATGGGTATATAAACAGCGTGTGAGACCTGTAGTTTGCACTGATGTAATCATTCAACATGCTGAGATGTAATCTTTCAAAAGTTGAGATTGGTCGTTTGGAATTTAAGATCCGCAGCAAGGTGGAAGTGTCTGTGAATAAGCAATGTGGCTCATTTCCCGAGGACCAGAATAACAAAACGAGTGTTAGGAGAGGAGTCTGGTATCTCATTCTTATGTTATGAAAAGAGAACAATTTCTTGAATTGCATTGAGAATAATGACTCAAATATAATCCAGCTAGACAGTTGTTACTGATGTTATTACCATGCACTAGTGACCATTTCTTTCTTTTCTTTTATGTATGTATTTTTGTTGCTATTGGTTGCATCACCCTCGCTGTTCTGGGTGGGGATTGGGTGTATATTCGTTTGTACTGTTATGTAATAAAATGCTAAATCTGAATAAAAATATATAAAAATAAATATATAATCCAGCTAGCTTCTTTGCATCATTGTATTGCTAGTACATACAATAACAAGGTGTATGCCTCTCCATCATCCTGATTAAAATAATCATAAAAGCAGGCATAGTGCACCAAAATACTAGGCCTATATGCCATATTTTAAAAGTATAGTTTGCATTATAGTCAGCTACTTTGCTAATTTCTCTCTGCTGTCCCCTTATCTGTAAATGTCCTGGTTCGGCCCGTTTGCTTTATGTCATTCCCCTGCTTTGTTTTCCCGATTTAGCGTTTTTTTTCTCCAATAGTGCGATCAAATGAAGACATAAAAAGCAAACGAATGTCTTTAAATACTAAACTGATCTAAATAAGATTCAGGAACATGCCTAAAACTGTTGATATCTGAGTATCTTCCCATCTGAGATCAAGTGTAACTCGAGTAATGCTAGCGTTATGTGATCTGCGAGAAACATCCAAACAGCTTCCTGTCCTTTATTGCATCAGTAAATAAAGCAAGCCTGACTTTGTGACAGGTCATGTTTGGTGTGAGAGTGAACCCTGCTCTTCATGACAACTTCTGAATGGACCTTTTGTATACATCCTGCCTGGGAAATGAGCAACGAGCTGACCTCATTGAGCTATTTGAGCTTCAGGGAAGAGTCATCAGTTCTTCAGGTATTCTTGTCGGATTTGTAGTTTGATAAATATACAGTATAAACCCCTTTTCTGGCAGTAAACATGATGAAAAACATGAACTTTCTTGGGGTGGATGGTAGCTTTAGGCAGAATAGTTCTCTGGACATTGTTTGTATTCAACTATGGCTAGAGGTAAAACAAGGAGTGTTACTGTAGACAAGTTAACATCCAACAGGACCAGATTGGCCTACAATTACCACAAAAAGAATACACACATTAACACACCTTTTACTCATTTAACTTCGGCCAATGTTTTCCGACTTCTACCTTCTACTTAAATGTGTAGCCTTTAGTAAACATTTCAGGCGATGAACGTGTTAATGAGGCATAGCTAGTTTATCTAATTCTAATGTTTTGTATTCACAGAATTAACCTGCCTTTCAGAGTTTGGGCTTGTTTTATTACATTTTAAGAGTTGCATTGCTAAATTAGATTTTGATATAATTGAATTCCTAAGTATAATATTGACTTCATATGGATAGCATTGACAGCCATTCTTTGTGTTATTTCACGTCAATCTGGCAAATTAATCCAAAGACAACAACACCCTTCTGGATGCTGCAGTTGTATGAGGATGAATAGCATTTCTTGTGTAACTGTGTCTTAAGAACAGAAGGGACCTCTAATTGCCCCAGGCATGCTTCCAGGGGTAAATTCAGTCGAGTCATGTATTTGTGCAAGAACAATACATCTTCAAAGGTTAAAATTATATAAAATAAGGTGAAACGTAATGAAGGTCAGGGAACTTGCCAGCTGTAATAGAGGCCAAGCGGACGTAGTCGTAATCTCTGTGCACGGTCTCATAGGGATAACTCTCCACCAGGTTGAGTCCTGAAAGCAAAATAGAAACAGGTAGAAACATTTGCATGAATCTTGTCAATGAATTAGGTTGTATATAAAACTGTAATTATCACATGTTATAATTTAGCCACTAACGGCCTCTACACACGGCGGCGTGCGTTGAAGCTTGCCGGCGGGCATGTCTGACGCTCGACCAACAACCAATCACATGAATCTCCCGCCCCGGACACACAAGCAGCGGTTTGATTGGCTAGAGCTTGTACTGGCATATGATTCGATTGGCTGACGCTTCCGTCGAAGCTTCAAAAGTAGAACATTGCTCTACTTTTGAAGCGAGCAACGCAGTTCGGCGAAGCGTGACGTCACCCCATTCAAAGTGAATGGGCAGAAGCGTTGAAGCTTCAACGCACGCCGCCGTGTGTAGGCCGTAAGACTCCAATCGCCTAAATGATCATTTGTACAAAGTCTAATATTTAGTCATCGGTACAGTTTGTAATGACCTGTGGTTCTTCAGCTACCGAATGAGAACTAAGCAAAGGTCTGATTTTTACACTTTTAAAGGACCACTGCTATCCTCTCTAGACACTGACCATGTATGAAGGACTGATGAAGGCTCCAGTAGATGCTCAGGCAGTTCTTCTCCTTCTTCATGCCTCGTTTGCACTGGCAGCCATTTAAGGGGCTGGACAGCAGCGCCGACACTGCGTTGGCACACTGGCTCCTGGCCCCGGGGCCCAGCTTCATGCTGCCATTCCCTGCCACGCACTGACGCAGAGTCCGCAGACGTGGACTACAAGTCTCATCACTCGAGCACGAGTCTCCAGCCACCAAGCAGTCTCTGCCAGCAAGAATGACCTCTAACAGAGCTGTGAGAGAGAAAATCAGAGTACAACAAAGAGCAGAGGTATTAGGGGGGAAATCTCAATTTTATGTGAGGGGATATTGAGCATTAAGTTAAATCAGTGACTCTAAATCTGTGAGAATGCTCAGGTTGGATTATCTTCAGTGACATTTTAATAAATGTTTTTGATGCATTTCATTGCTTTTCTGACATCGGACATTAATGATCTCTAGAGAATGAATCTTCATGACTTTGGTGATCCCTTTACTTTTTATCTCGTGCCACCATGAGGATGACATTTGTGGTTTTTCATCAGGTCAAAGTTTAAATGTCTCCATTTCATTGCTTTATGAACAATGGCCTGCCAAACAAACAATATTTCTATCAGCATCAACTCTGCTTTGTGTTAAGAGCATGCTAAACCAAGATAGCGATGAATTTTAAATTGCTGCATTTACATGTAACCATTCAAACACCATTCAAACACACTACTACATTGCAATGTGCTGTCTTGACCATTGGTAAGCAATTAAGGGTTTAATTTTATTAATGAAACTTAGTGTTGACAGGAAGAGCTGGTTATCAAACCACGAACCCATTTGATTAATAGACTAAGACCGGACGATATGTTAATGTTTTCCAACCAGCCAGTGTCAGCTAACAATTGGTAATGGCCTATATTTGTGAACATGTGTGTCTTCTCTCTTCACATCCAAAAACAGACCAGAGTATACAGAAGACCGCTCTTCAAACTTCAAACTTCAAAAACATTCATCTGCTACTCAGTAATATGTATCTAATATCTAACTTTATATCTCGGTCTCTTTTCACATGACCTCTATTGAGGTGATTATAACTTTGCTTGAGTGCATTACCATGAATAACATGATTTGTAGCTATCCATTCTCTCATTACTTGGCCTGAAGGCTGAATCACTTGCTATATTCCCTCTAACGTCACTGAGAGTTTGTTTTACGAAAACTAGTATTAATGCACAATGAACATTTTTGTATTATGCAGTTACTGTGTGAAAAATCTGAAGTGACGGACTTTTACAAATCATGCTCTCATTCACTGACTCACCACCTAGCTTTTGTCTCTGAATGAGTTTTTCCTGAAATGAGTCGAGTCTATTCAGATAGATAACTTGAATAACAGGTGTGTGTCATGCAGGAAATACAGACATAGTTACTGAGTGAAAGAATCAAAGCTATTTATGCGTTGCTGTGGTGAAGAGCCCATGTATTACCATGTTTATTGTTTATTGAACTATCTCAGTTTGCCAACATAACAGCTGGTGAGATTAGAGCTGTTGGTTTTATTTCGCATGGCTGACCTCGGATGGCAGCATAAATACTAAAAACTGATATAAAGTCATGCCTAAACTTGCACCTGCACTACTTACTTGTAGGTGAAGAGTAGTTGTTATTGAAAAAATGGAAGTGCATTCTAAGCTAATTATATTGTGTTATGGCTCTTTGTTCTTATCAACTGTATCGTGCAAACAGCTGACACTTGGAGGCATATTAATATGTAATGAATTAGAAGTAATTAAATGCTCTGCCTTCTGTGTATCTAGAGTTGGGTCTTAATGTGATTGCTGCCTTGATTACGTTCAAAGACATTGTTTGTTTGTGTGCATAAGGCTCTTTAAACTAAAAGAGTGCATCAAGAGTTGGTTGGGCTTGGGCAATAAGCACTTTGGTTGAGAAAAGATTATGTTTGTTGTTAAATGTTGAAAAGCACTCCTCTACGGATTTTAGCCACTGATGACTTTTTCTGTAATAAACCTGACCATGAAGTGATCTGATCATAGTACTCGAGTCTAGAGGATTCATTGTAGACCAATATTCCTTATTATGTGTTTTTCTTTTCCTAGTTTATTTCCAAAGTAGATTAAACAAGCACATTTGCCAAGAGAATCATAATACTCAAACTTTTAAATTCATACCCCCTTTGTTTTCTCTCGTAATGTCTTTTAGCCCATCTGCTTATATAAAAAAATATTCAATTTCATGCTGCTTTCATCTGCTCTCACAGGTATTTTACAGGATTTCGTTGGCAAAATTGTCTCAGCTACTGTTTTGATCTGAAACAAACACACACACACACACACACACACACACACACACACACACACACACACACACACACACACACATATACACACAGGCACACACACACACACGGCACGAAAGTAATGAACCGACATACAGAAAAATATCTAAAATGTTCAATCATCTGCGTGTGCCTCTTTAAAGCTGGATCTTTAGTCAAACCCCATTGGGGAATTCAGTCTCACTCCCATGAGGATTTTCTGAAGTCCTCATCGTCTACTCAGCACATGTAACCTACAGTATGTGCATCCAATTCAAACGTGTGCATGATGATGGGGGGAAATAAATAACCAAACGCCAAACTCCGACCAAGGCCAGATGGTCAGTTGCAAATTCAAGGCAGTGTTCCCAGGCCCTTCCTGCTATGTGTGGCAGTTTGTGCTGCCTGGGCAGAAGCTGGAATAGACACCATACATCATGAATGCAAATGAGGCACTTGATTTGACATTTCCAATAAGCCTGTCTCAATGTACCAGTGGGTTTAGCCAATTAACCATGTCAGTAATCAATGTGGTCTGAGGCTCAGTTAAGTCCTCAGTTTCCCTGCCACATAAATCACAAGCAGATTAGCTGATCAGTTACCCTCACGCACCGATTTAATGGTCCACTTCAGGGGAGATCAAATGGAAAATGAAACTTAATGAAGTAATCTGGATTGTTACCTTACTCCTGTATTCCTACAAAGCAGTGAGGCCGGGAAGCAAAATGCTTTTGTGTTGGTGCATTTAAAGACTTATCACCTTTGTTTCAGTAATCCTAACATTTCTGAATTGTAAGTGATCCTCCAGCGTCGATGGCGTTTGTTTCTACTCGTCTAGATTACTGTAATGCACTTTATGACGGCCTAAACCAGACCTCGCTGGCACGCCTGCAGCTGGTACAAAACGCTGCGGCTCGGCTGCTTACAGGAACACGCAATCAGGAACACATCACACCTATTCTGGCTTCCCTCCACTGGCTTCCTGTCCATTTTAGAGTTCATTTTAAGATTGTATTGTTTGTTTTTAAATCGCTTAATGGGCTGGCCTCTCAGTACATCTCCGACCTCCTACAGGTGTACACCCCCTCAAGGGCTTTGACGTCGGCTGATCAGCTGCTGCTAGTAGTCCCTAAAACCAAGAGAAAGACCAGGGGAGACCGAGCCTTCTCAGCAGTAGCCCCCAGGCTCTGGAACGACCTGCCCCCCCATGTCAAATTGTCGCCCACCCTTCAAACCTTTAAGTCCCGCCTGAAGACCCACCTCTTTTCCCTCGCTTTCGAGTCAGTCTGAGCTGTTTTATCGATGTTTATCCTTTCATTGTCTGTCCATAGCCGTTATGTGCCTTGTATCTATTCTTATGTATGCCTTTTATCTATTCTTATGTGTGCCTTTGATCTATTATTGTAATATTATATTTTATTATAATGTTATGTTTACTGTGAAGCACTTTGGTAAAGCCTCTGTTTTTAATATGTGCTATATAAATAAAGTGGATTGGATTGGATTGGATTGATGGCTACGTAACAAAGGATGTTCAGGAAGAAAACACAAGCCATTTTGTGTGTGTTCAAATCCTTTTGAACTTAAATTGACAACCAGTGGACGTTTTAAACAATTTCTGTCCGAACCAAAATGTTATGATTTTATTATGTTATGGGCAAAACATTTTTGTTACAGTGACCTTGACCTTAATCAGATTTATTTTCTTTTAAATGACTTGATACACTAGTTTTCCTTCAGTTCATATTTCCTTTTGAACATTTGTTTTTCTAATGTTTTAAGCAATATAAGCTTTAAAAACACATTCGTTTTTTCAAAAACTGCACTTCTCTACTCTAAAATATTACCTTGAGCCAACATAAATGTACTGAAAGCAGAAGGACATTGAGGCTTGTAACTGTGCCTTTGAATTCACTCATTAAAACTCATTAAATGTAAAGGGTTAGAAGTGACACACTTTAATACAAATCCAAGTTAATATTACATTTGGTCTTATTCTTTATTAAACTCCTGCTTATCGCATTAAAGTAGTGTTATATTGCAGAATATTGGAGTAAAAGTAAAGCTCTTTATATTGTTAAAGTAAATAAGGTTATTATGTATCCTATTGTATGTCTTATCAATTACAGCTTTTTATAGCATAAGTGAATATAGATTCTACCAGTGAATTAATCATCTTATTTTAGAGACGTAGCCTGTATTTTCTGTTATAAATAGTTGCCGTCTGATATTCAATATAAGACAACAGCATTTTACTTTTATGGGATTGCAATTTCAGACATCAAAGCAGAGTAGATTGAATTTGGCAAATGAGACTGCAACATATCCATCTATATTTAAAACAAAGCAATGTCAGCTCCACTCACACTTCATGTTGGACATCAAACAAATATGGCACAAAGACCTAGAAAAGTGCAGTAATACAACTTCAAAGTATTAAAAAGAGAAGCATTCACACTTTCATCTGAATGTGTTAGGTAACCATTATGTGGTGGAAATACATTTTTTTAGCTTTTTAAAAATCTTTTCCAATAGTTGCTTCTTTGCAAAGAATCTCAACAAAAGCTCAGTCCGATATGCACACATTAAAGGATATTATTGGCAATCGATAGATATGCAGCAAACGCATACTAATAATACAAGTTGCAGTACCTAAAAGCATGAGGCTTCAGGTTCCTCGGTGTCCACATCACTGAGGACCTGACATGGACTCTTCACACTACCACCATCACCAAGAAAGCTCGACAGCGGCTCTTCTTCCTCCGCAGGCTGAGGAGGTTCAACATGGACTCCAGGATACTCTGCAACTTCTACAGGTGCACCATAGAGAGTATCCTGACTGGCAGCATGACGGCCTGGTACGGCAGCTGCACCGCCCTCAATCGTAAGGCTTTACAGAGGGTGGTGAAAACTGCACATCACCAGGACGGAGCTGCCATCCATGGAGGACCTTTACTCCCAGCGGCTCAGGAAGAAAGCCCTCAGGATTATAAAAGCCAGCCACAAACTGTTCTGTCTGCTGCCGTCTAGCAGGCGTTACCGCAGCATCAGGACTAAAACCACCAGATTCAGAGACGGTTTCATACCACAGGCAATAAGACTGCTAAACACCTGAACTGCTGAAACAACATCTGTTAAACACCTGAACTGTTGAAACAACATCCATAACATTCATCTGCTACTTAGTAATTATTTATCTATTTCTCTAATATATCATTCCAATAACTTGCATATAGACTCTTATTGCACTATTTCACTATTTCACTTTTTGTATTTACTATTTACTATATTTTTCTGTTTATCTGTGTTATTGTGTTGCACTGTTGGAGAAGCCTGTGACCTAAGATTTTCATCGGCATAACTACTCTGTAGCTATGTTCGTATGACAAAAATAAAGAACCTTGAACCTTGAACCTTGAACCTAAGACAGGAAATGCCATCAAAAGAGGTTAGTAAGCTTAGGAACAGAGGATGTTCCGGTGATAGAGGGATGCTAATAGCAGACAACAAGGGTCTGAAGTATTGGAATATATTAGAAAGACTGATTGATGATTAGAAGTCATTTAATACTGATCGACACCCAACATGCATGAATGAAATGCTTTGCTAATCTATGACTGAGGGAGTTTTGCTACGTAAAGCAACTGTATTCAACTTCTTTACAGGCTGCAACAGGTAAACATGAAAAAGCTCAAATGTCTTAACATTTGGCAAAAACGAGGATGGAACGCCACAAAGTCACATGCACTTAAACACAACCATGTATTTTGATTGTAGATGTCCATTAAAGCACCAATAAACCTGTATTTCTCTAAGTGACGTCTCACGTCTCTGAGATAGCATCGGGTCTAGACTATAAACAAATTACTTCTCTGATAGCCATCTCCCGTCCTCCACCAACACAACCAACCCTATCTGTAATCAATGCTTCCCTCCGAGGAGCTTTGGAGAGGAGATGGTCCTTCAGTTTGTCGGAAGACGATCCTACACGCATCATTCTTTCCCATCTCCAAACATGGACACAAATGCTGCAGTGCAGTAAACAAGTGACATTTAAGTAAATAACAAATATACATAATCTCAGCCAGTAGCAAGCGTTTCTGCACGCTCAACTCCTCAAAACAAATAATGTTGCATATGTCTGCTACTCTGAATACAGTGTAATGAATTATAATAAATTCACTGTCACAGCTTGTCGCCTCTTGTTTATTTCACTGCATGTGCTTACGTCTCTTCACAGAGGCACTTGCATTGATAAATAATGCTTATAACTAATCACTGTCCTTTACTGGCGGCAGGGGCGTGATGTTTCCTTGTTCTCACCATGTGTTAACACAGGCAAGTTTTATTTTGAAACGCGGTTTGCTGTGTTTTTTTATTCTTGAATTTCACATTCTAACTGTGTTGTTTGAAAACCCACACAAACACACAAAGTGATCCTGTAATGCAGGGGCTGCTCTCTGAAGGGAGCGAGTTGTAAACAAAAGATTATATCTGAATTCACGGAAGATGGTGGTTGTTATTCCTGACTCGAAATACTGCTTCATGTAAGCACCTAATGTCAGTTTGATCCAAAGATGCTGTAAAACTAACTCTGGCACGTATAGCATTAAAGTTTGTTTGGATCTTCAAAGTACAAGCTGACTAGTAACGTTTGTGTTTGTTTGTGTTCTTGTTGTATTATCCTTTCAACAAATAGTTTGAGCCCTGTGTGGACAGGGAGCTGGGATGTTAAGAAGTTTGGTATTTAAAGGAGAATAAAATAATGAATGACATCAATAAACCTCTAACTGAACAACACTGCCAGAGTCCTGTCAAAACTCTTGCTGATAAAGTCACAGGATGCGATATCACTGCCAGGATGAGATGAGAATAAAAATGCAAGAGTAGTTTGTTAAGTTATTTCAGTCTGGATCAAAGTGGTCCGAACGACCGACATTAGAGGCATGGTGCTATCGTGGCTACAGTAACAATAAGAACATTTTTGTATAATTCAGATATACAGAGCTTTTCCATGTTTATATACATACTGGTGTTTTGTTTTTTTGAAAAGGCTGACTGGTCAGGTAAATTGAAAATTAATAAACTGAGAGATGGAATATAATATTCAATGTTATTCTCCTGGGTTGTTTCACCCAGACTATATCATTGCCAAAGGCTGATTTCTAAACCTTAAATTGCTTTTGTGTTTTCAACATTATTGCTTTTTTAATCGTAACATCCTTGTGTTCGTCAAAACACTTTGTAAACTCATATCAGCTAAATCATTCTCATCAAATCATCATCATGCCTAGTATTTACTGTTAGATGATGACCACTGTCTGATGATTTACAGGTGCGTGTGGGATATATTAAGACTCTGTGCTGTGAATAGCCACAGCTGTGCCTAATCATAAGAGGATTGATGCTTTGCTGCATGGAGAGGATCCTGTCCTCTTCTTTCTTCTGGTTTTCATTGAATTATCCATAGACTTTGTGCAGTTGTAGCCTTGAGAAAAACACCAAGTTTAATGCACCTGGCTCCTGGTTTGCTCACAAGAAAACATAAGAAGGACCAGCTCTTGCCAAAACCAATATCAGGCAAAAGCAGAACGTTTTCTCGGCAACTTAAAAAACAGATGTTTCACTGGTGTAAACACTAAAATGTAACCTATCCCGAAAACAAAAAAGGCTGCCTGGAAATGTCAGCCATCATCACCCCATTGTTTTCTCTCTCTGTTATTGTAGCTGAAGTAAAACTAACTCCACTGTGTTCTGCAAAAGCGTTAACCGCTCCTCCTCAGGTGGTTTCTGAAGGCTTTCTGACCCACCTGAGGCATATATCACTGGCAGCCTGAAAAAGTCTCAAAGCCAAGTGGGCCAAGTGCCAAAATTCAGTCCGGCAAAACACCACCCGTGAGCCGACACATGGAAACATATATGAGCAGACAACAAACCCACAGCTTAATTTGTTCCTGTTGAGCCGTAAGAAAGACTACAGGACAAAGGCTCTGTTGCAAAAGTCTTACTTGACTGCATGGCTTCACATAATTGGAGGGAGACAATTTACTGTTCCTGGTAGCAAATCTCAACCTGACAATACAAAATATTTCAGCTGTGGAAAATGCATACAGACACAGTAGCAGTTCAATAACAGCTCTTTAGGTTTAGGTTTGAAGATGCTAACGCTATCTGCATCCTTGTTATCTAAGAATACATCCATACAGAGATGGCTGAATAGATTTTTGCGAGGACATACATTCACACTGGAACACAAAAACAAGAAAACTGCCAAATCTATAACTTTCAAGTTCAGTTGCAAAAGAACAAGGTTTCTTTTTTTAATACAGTCAAAATAGTTTTTTTTTAATTTACATATTTTATAAACCATGATTTACACATATATTAATTGTTATTTCAGTTATCCTTCTGCAAGAAGATTAGGGCTGCAACTAACTGGTCTTTCCATTATTGATAATTATTCACCCATCAATATATTATTAATTATTAACTCAGAAATGTTTGATAAGTTTGATTGCTTATCCTAAGAAATAGTAACACTTTTCCATAACAATTTGTCCAGAGGCCAAGACAATGTCTTGTGTTTTTATTTAATCTAAAACCTTAAGCAGTCTAAGCAAAAATAATGTTTTATAATCAGCAACAAATTATTTGGGGAATTTTTGCCAAATACATTTTTCTTTCATAAGTGAAGAATGTGAAGCATCCTGCAGTCATAATCATAACATTGTTCTGTATTTGATGATAAAATCGGAAATGTAAGTGGAAATCAAATAGAGATTGGGTTGCATTATGTTTTGGTGAAAGAGGAACTATTGGAAATATCTCCAAATGAATTGCGTTAAAAGTAGCCCATGTAACAGTACTTCATAGTTCGCTGATCTGCTGGAGAGTTATGTTCAAGTATTTGTGTGTGTGACAAAAATTAGTACAATAATGTCCTACAGTCCCCTATCTTCACATGTGTGCGCCAATTTGCATTTTGGTGTTGCATTGTCAAGTTCAGTCTCAATGTGACACAACAAAGACTGCTTTATCTTGACTTGGAAATTGTGACATTATGAGTGCATCCACAGTTGGTATGTAATGGTTGCAATTAACTTATCAGCATATCGTCCTTTGCCTGGTGAGGGGGCGAGGGTGACACATCATGTTTTTCAGAGCGCTGGCAGTCTGCAGCACTGAGCAGGACTTGTGCCAGCCATCAGGGCTTACACATGATGGGTCTTTTCAAATATAGAAGATACAGCACAGTGAAAATACTAAACATGATTCTCAAGAAAAACATTGCTGTCATATTGCAAGATGGTTGCCAGTCATATCTTGCTTTTATAATGCAATCAGAATAAACAGGCACTTGTTACATCGCTATTACTCATCTCACCAGTCTATTGATGGTTATTCTCACTGTGCGTTCTTATACAACACCTTTCCCTTTGATTATAAGAGAGTTAAGGTACCAAGGTTAACAATACTACCACAATATTCAGATGTCACTAACTTTTAACTAACAAACTCCCCCAGACACTAAGAGCCTCTGCCTCAGTAGAGATTTTTAGGGGGCAGTTAAAGACCCACCTCTTCCGTCAGGCCTTTGGGGCATCGGAGGAGGTGAGTTAGTAGCTGTCTTTTATTGGTGTTTTATCGTATGTTTTATCCTATGTATTACCTGCTGTTGTTTTATGCCTTTTTATGCCTTTTATTCTACATTTTAGTTGTACTGTGAATTGTGTACTGTACTGTAAAGCACTTTGTACATTCGTGTTGTGAAGGGTGCTATATAAATAAAGCTTTACTTACTTACTTACTTTTAAAGTTAGGTTAACTTGGCTGCAGTTTGTATTATATAGCAGTGAATGAGAGCTTGACATAAGGCTTAAATCTCATGAACTATATGTTCTGTTGGTCAGATGTTTATATGTTCGAGAGAGAAGAGTTTTGTAGCTTTAAAGAGGCTCTATTTAGCTTTTGGGGGTTTTCTCTTTACCTGTAGTGTGTTATGTAGGTTTTGTAAATGGTCTGGAAAGGCTAAAATCCCAAAGTTCCCTCCAGAGGGAGTTTCTCTCCCCCCTTGCCTGAAACCCTTAAATTGTTCTCCTTTGTTTACGTGACATATTGGCATCACTATGTAACACTCGCGCTTCTATTGGCTAGCGCCCAAACACGTGTAGGTGGTCGACTAAGGGGTGGGACATCTCTTAGTGATTGACCAATCACAAGAGAGCAAGCCAGTTAACCAATCAGATAATAGGGCCACTTTAAATTGAAGTTATTATATGGGCTTGATTATTTGAAATGTGGGCCTGATAGAAGTTCAATAATAGATCTAAAAAAGAAACACTTCTTCACACTCTAATCACATGACACAGATATTCATTCTCAAAATGGAGGTTAAAGCTCTTACTTTAAACTTAAATTGATCCCAAAATGTAAAATATATCACAACCAGAATAAAAACTCTTGTTAATATTTAACATTTGAATGAGGTCTCTTGACCAACATACTGTATGTCTTAGCAGTTGCATATTACATTAGTGGGTTCGAACTGAGTTTAAGCATTCCTCTCTCAGACGTTTATTCGTTGGAATATACACACAGGTAGAAGCACATACTGTATCTCGGGAACAATACTGTTCCTTGTGGCCTTTTCCCAGGGCTAATGCATAAAATGAACATATTTAGGGAACAGTAGCAGTGCTGCCTTAACAAAGTGATTAAGTGTTAACCTTCTGTCGGGTCTGATGTTGTGGCATGACCATAACACCTGCCAGCTGTGGCTGTCACTCAAGAGTCATTACAGGCGTGGGGAGGGGCCATGCATACCAATACGATGATTGATGGACACTTTTACTGATGAGACTCTTTAACAGCAGGGTCCCCTGTGTTGCTAAGACTCCCAGCATGCCTCCAGTCCTTGAGAGCCGTCTGTTGGGTTGTTATGCAGCAGAAGCAGCAAATGACAGGAGCTCACACGTGAATAAGGAAGATGGGGCTCTTCCGCTGATTACCTCCTATGCGATAAAGAGTTGCAACATGGCATTTTCCTTAGCCCCGTTGTTTTTTTTCAGGTGATAAATCTGACGGCTTTTACTGTGTTTTTCAATTTTATGGGTCAAGATGCACACCACACCGGTGATGTGGAACAATTCGGTTTAGCTGTAAATTATCTCAATGTGTTGACTGGCCTTTAAAGCAGCTCTGCCTTTCATCTCAGTTTGATTTTGCGTCTCCATTTGCCTCCATGATCTGTAATCGGTGTAATAACACATACACTGTAACCACTTTGTACAAGAGGATCAGTGCGGGGGAATTATTATTCACCCAAAGCCCACATTGAGATGACAAAAAGTGAAATGTGGGTCAGCATGACCAGATGTTAACCTATTAAGGGAGACTCCAGAGCGCAGGACTCTGTCAATCATGCGGTGCCCATGGGACTACAACAATGATCTTCAGAAGCTAATTTACTCTGCGTCTTAGTGATTCAGTTTTTAAAAGCCTCGGATGAAAGGTCACAAAGGGATAAGAAACACCAAAAGGCATGACCTAGAGTTTAAATGGAACAAAGCCCTCAGTTAACACAGGTTTCTGTTATTTCTTGTAAACTTTTTTGGCATAGTGGGGCTTGTTCTGGATATGATTGCAAAGGATATGGGAAAGTCATTCCTCAAAAAACCCAGCTACCTATTCGTCACCTTCAGAGCTGTCAGTTATGCTTACACTGTTGGTGATAGATGAAATTCAAAGTCAGAAGCTGAAGTGTTGAGCAGTCTTAAAAAAATACTAGGAATATACACAGTAAAGCTCCTTCTCAGTGTGAATCATACCATAGTATGTAGCCTTGTATGCTTGTGAAGAAGCTCTGCAAATGTGTTTAATACTTATTTAATGATTTATGTGCATTTCACCTCGAATGTTGTTTTTTCTTATTATTCCAGTTTGAAGACGTGAAATATAAAATAGCTTATGTTTAATTCTCTTCAAATCTTCTGGTGAACATGGTTCATGACACTGCTTCCTGCTTCATCCCCCATTCACTGTTTGTTGTAAACAGAAATACTGAGTCTCACTGAAAAAGCTATCTATTATTCAGTCAAAAACCCATTAGATATTTCTGTCACAGTTTGTAGAACAAAAGCAGTGCCGTGCACAAAATGATTACAATTTTCTTTTTCAGTCACTTCAATTTAACTTCCACTTGCAATAAACCATAACAATGTCCTAATTAATTTCAGCTCGGAAATTCGTAGTTGCTCAGTCAAACAGGCTGCCTGGATTATAGCTTGAGGCTAGAGTATAATTGAATAAGGACTTCATTAACCATGTTTGCTGTGTTTCTGTGAAGGTAATGGTAAGGAATCTGAAACTGTGCAGCCACAGAGTAACAAGCTGTTTATTTCTAGAATGACAAAATTAATATGACAAGCTCTGCACAAATCCAAAAATATGACAAGTACATGACGGGTGCTGTAATCCCAGCGGCATTCCAGTTGCTTTCATCTGAGGCCAGTTTCTGCCATCATAATGGTGGACTGTTATCCACATTTCACTGTGCAGCATTAATGCATTCATAGTTTGCCAGAACTCCTCTAAAATATATACAGACTTGTCCAACACGGCCTACAACATTTCAAGAAAAAGGGTTTTGAAATAGATTTCTCAATATATCACATTATAAGTTTTAATAGTGCTTTGTTTTTGTAGACTTTCACTCAATTCTTTCTTGCACCCTTTTTCTGACTGACACAGGCATCAGTGGTCCATCTTAAAGTGTGCATATATAATGCTTATTTTCAAGTTCATACTTGTATTTTGGGTTTATACTTCAACATCTTCTTTATGTTTAAAGGAACACATTTTTTTGTCCCTCATTTTTTTAGATTTGAAAACCATTGGTTTTGGATTCCAACTGCAACAAAGTAGCATCTCACAAAGAGGCATTTCAATTTCACTATACACCAGGCTTTTACTTTCAAAGAATCTCCTTCAAACAGGAGTGCAGGGTCAATATATAAAGCCATCTCCAATAACAAAGCAATGGACAATACATGAGTTTTTTTTAAAGAATTGCTAAAATGGACATGGTGTCCACAAACCAGTTGACCAAGATTTGACAGGAGTCTGATGCTGCTTTGATGTTTTGAGAACATACTTATCAAAAGAGGTGCATCAACTTAACCCTGGCAATAACCAATTGAAGTTTAGTGTTATTTATGCATTTGCAGAATGTGTATGGAACTGCACTGCAGTATTTGCTATTGGTTACAATGAGAGATGAACTTGTTATAGCTGTCTTTTATTAGTGGGTCCAACATGCATTGAGGTCCACATTATATGCGTCTCGAAAATGAATCCTCAATTAATGTAAGCGCTATCAAATGGAAAATAACTATAGTTAATGAATGTTAGGAATTAAATCTAATTTTCGTCGTTACAATACATTTAAGTCACTACCTGTGTAAAGCATACTGACCTATTCTCCAGCAGTAAGTTACATGGTTCGATTTTATTGTGTGCTGCTTGGCCATTTGTATGATATTCACATACATTGCTTTCCTTACTTTCCTCGGTCCCTGAATACCAAGACTGTCAAGGCTAGCTCATACTGAATGCAACGTATGTCTCGTCCAGCTGCCTGTTCAAGGATTCCTTGTGTGTTAATCTGTTTCAGTTGAATGTATATTGGCACATTAATGTGATTAACCTACTTGATTAAAAAAAGAAAACGACTTCCCCACTGATTGGCCAGACTTAAGGCTGGCTAGACTACATTTCTTAAGATAAAAATGGAGACAATAAACCCATAACATGACCTGAGTAATTAGCATTTGTTCTACTTTTATGAAATTCACACTTGAAAATGCCGAGCTGACTAGTGGTGTCATTCCCCGAAAGGTTGCACTGTAATTGCCTGGGTAATGCCATAAAAAGAATACGTCCAAATTAGTCTAATTATCAAAAGAGGTAGACATGCTCTATGGATAAGCTTCTAAAGCAAATTAGTCAAATAATCTTAGCATTTTATCCTCTGTGTTGTCGCTATGCATAACCTTTCCAAAAGCATTCAAAATGTACTCAGAGCGGGACAGTCATCCTGAAGCGACCTTTGTTTTCTGCTTGAATAGTCTTGTAGCCTTGTAATGAGTTGAGGAGAGCAACATCAGCTTTTACATGACCTTTTGTATTGCGCAATATCTGTAACCCCAAACAGGTGTTCTTCCCAGGTTCGAAGGGTAAAAAGTACTGACACAGGTAATCTCAGGCAGCAGCTTGTTCTGCAACATGATGTAAAGACACCTTCCTCCTCCTCTTCCCACCTTCTCCTCAACAAGGCTCAAAGACTCCATTTCATCTTACATATGCCAAACATGTGATGGTGTGTCCTTAAGGGATACATTTTATATCACTGAATAATCTGACCCTGACTAAGTGACACATTTTATGGATGTGTCCATAGAAAAAGCAGTACATACAAACAGTGCAATCGAATGCTGTTATACAGAGAAACGCTCTGTGAACATAACTTGTGTTCAGGTCTTAAACCATGCCCTTATCCTGTGAATGTATTAAAATATTTGTATCTAAAAGAATAATCCAAACTTTATATATATATTTCTTTTTTACAGAATTATATTCATTCCTGAGATACAGGCCAATTGCATATTTAAAATACAAGTTAAAAGAAGGGCTTGCGACCCCCAGACACACATACAAAATAAATAGCAGTGTTGCCAAAAACCTCTTGGCATCTCTACCTAAAGCAGCTCATTGCTCCTGATTCACAGGACATCAAATAACGTCCATTCCTTTCAGATTACATCTTAATACATTTATTGAAAACACAAAATGGCATCTGCATATTTGAACTGATCCACTGTCAAACAAGAAGACCAAAATACTGTTGTTGCAGTTTGCTCTTATCACCTTTAAGACATCGTGTTTCTTGTGGCTGCTTCACAATTAAGTCACCTTGTTTCTCGAGTTGAACACTTTTTTTTGGCAGCAGCAGTAGAGTGTTCATTAGCACTTCATACAGCTGTGATATGTTGTGACGAAAGTGAAAAGTGTCATTTTTCTTTTAACATATTAAGCGTGTGAAGGAAATTTGAATCCAGCTTGACAATGGCAGATTCTGCAAGCCACAATAAAAACGTTTATATAAATGTACCGATTGTAAAAACATTGGTAATTCAGAGATGCTGACTATACAAAATGTAAAAATGGGATTTGATCTCACGAAGAATCTTTGGAATACTACAAACTGTTAATGGTTATACGTTTTTCACAATGTTTACCACTGTGAAGATATTTTTATCATGACACAGTAATGCAGAAAATACCTATAAAACATACTGCAGCTTTCAGAGCAGGGTCTTCCTACTTTTATCAGCCGTATTGAATCCCCCAGGATGTGTGTGGCAGAGAGTCAATGGCCCTAATAGGGAGTGATTCTTCTCAAGAGGAATATCCATGGGAATGCAGCTCTGATTTCACAGTTATCACTCACAGAAAGCTGTCAAACGCTTAGTGGCATTCTCTTGATCCTATTAATTAGGACCTAACAAGGCATGGACAGGGGAAGGGATTTGAATCTACTGGGTGGTGACAGAGTCAAAGGTCTCTGCAGGCGAGGCCAACGTCTTGTCACGCTCTGGCCATTAATGAGACATGTGAGGTACTGCTGTGTCAAAGAAAGTTGTGAGTGTAGAACATGGTGATTTAGGTTTCCAAACACATATTAAAGGTCACCTATTATGCAAAATCCACTTTTTCATGTCTCTTATACATCAACATGTGTCCCCTCTGTGTAAAGAGATTCTGAAGGTTTCAGGAAAAAAAGATTCGCTCACTTTTTGTCCTGATCCATTTATATAAAAACCTGTCTGAAAATGAGCTGATCAGATTTCGGCCACTTTATGATGTCATTACGATTTTTTGGCTTGTGTAACCATTAGCCAATCACCAACCAAGGTAACCCCCCCCCCGTATCCCCTGAATCTCCTCCTATGCGGCTTTCACACCAGCGCTTTTCCCTTTCTAGCTCCTAGCGAGAGCTTTTCTGGTTCAGCTCCGGTTTCCCTTTTCAGCTCCCGCTCTGTTCACACCGCCCAGAGCTGCCGAGAGATTTTCTCCCACAACAACAACGGGCCAGGGACTGCGTCGGGTCGACGATCGTGTTGCTTTTAATCATACGAAGCCAGATTAAATTAAATAACGACTTCTCCAACCTTATACTTTTCTCCAGAGTGCCGTGGTTCATTGTTTATTAATGTGTTTCAGCGGCATTTACCGACCGCTGCAGTGCTGGCTGCTCTTCAACGGGAGTTTATTCTCCCGTTAGCTCACACGGCTCTAAAGTATTCACTGTCTGACTGTCACACAAGCAGCTGATACATATCCCCAGTTCCCCTTAAGTGAATGTGTGTCAGTCTGAATTGACGCTGTTTGGCATCACAACGCTGTTATGAAAGTTTCTCTGGTATAACATGGGTGATGTTAGCATAGCAACCGAAGCTAAACTGACTACTTGCTAAGCCGTTTTCTCCAGGCACATTTTACCGACGTATTTTTCATTATGATTCTACTTGTGATAGTCGGACATGACAACCTGTACAGCCCATGTATTAATTCCATCCGATAGCTGCTATAATAACAAACAAAACGTCTGCCTGCTCTCCACAATGATCAATAACAGCGAACGGATGGTCAAAGTAAGGTTTCCTGCACGCCTCGACGTAAGCGACGCCGCGTCATAGCTCCAAAGCTCTTGCCTCTGGACCGACAACTTTTTGGAGCTGGAAGTGAACCGCATTCCGGAGCTATGACGCGCCGCCGCTGCGGTGTGAACAGGAAAAACCGGCGCTTTTCAGGCTCTAGCTCCCAGCAGGAGCTGGAAAAGCGCCGGTGTGAAAGGGGTACTAGAGCACCATTGGGTTCTTTTTAACCAAATATCTCTCAGAGGGGCGTGGGGAGTGGCTCCTTATTTTCATCTAAATTAACAGACAGAGAATCAGCACTTTTGAAACAGGGCTGAAACAGAGGGGATTATGGGATGCTACAATGCATGATCTGTTGGGTATTTCAAGCCAAACACTTCAGAGACATGTTTTGTATATATCTGAGACCTATTATATATTGATAAAAAACAGTATAATAGGGGACCTTTAACATGTAATAAAGCCTGCCAATGTCCCTCAGAGGCTTTACTTCTCACACAAAACCAAGTAATCCTAACAACTGAACGAAGATCCAATAATGTATCTTCTAGGATTCAGACTCAAGTGAAATGAGAATCTTCTGTCCACACAGTTTATGTTGTGTGCGTCATTCGCTGTGCCTATAATAATTAATTAAACATTGGTGTATGGAGGTGGCATACTCCGCCGCATGGAGCAGATGTTGTAAATCCTTTGCAGCTCACACAGACAGGTGCCCTCCAGCCGGTTCCTGTCTGCTGCCTCTGTAATGGCGTGTTTCCTTCCCTTAAACACTGGAGGAATGGAGCAGCTCTCACTCCAACCTCCAACATCTCTACATTACAAGGTTATTCAGCACACAAGTTGACTGATCCCCTCAGAAGGATGCTTGGTGGAACAAAATGTACTGGACTTGTATACAGTATATATATATGTATGTATTGAATCCAAAGCAGTCGCATTATTCACTGTTCTCTAGTTCCTTACACTTATCGGATGAATAAGCTCTTTGCAATAACAGACATTTCAGTCAGACAACTCAAGTTATTTATTATCTTCAAGTGTCAGAGTATAAAAGGGTGCATTCACGAGAAAACTCTTCGCAGACAAAGGAGGAAGGAAATAAAATATGATGTCTAAAAGCTGCTTCTGCCACAAAAGCTCACTATTCTGGAGATGCTACATAAACCTTGAAGGTGGTGTAGTCTTACATAGATAGATATGTTTAAACACTCCCAGAATTAAGCCTGTTAGAGTGATTACTTTTAGGTGTTAGTTTGCTTTGATAACAAGGACAAATGTTGTTAGTTACCAGTAGACTTGTCCTGCATAGTTAGATCGTGAGAGGAAACATGCAAAAACAGAATTTGAGTAAAGGCACTTTTTGTTAATGCTAATGTGAAACCACTCTGCCAAATACTTGGAACAGTGAATAGATATGAGAATAATAAAATGTGTGGTGTTTGTGGATGTCCCAAATTATAAATCTCTAAAAATACATCATTATCAATACAAGTATACTTGAATTCTAAATCTCTATGTCACGGTAACTAACAAAAGTGCATGTGGTTGATTTTTTTACTGAATAATAAAATATGCTTTGCAAAATCTGCAATATTTAGTCATATTTTCTTTACCTCAGGGAGAGTCAACATTATTTCCACTGAGATAAAATCTCTTTTCCCGACAGGCTGCAGAGTATAATGAAGTTACCACTAGGGCCATAGTATGAGTGAAATGGTTTAAACATATAGTGACGACACATGGCCTCAGAGAGTCAATGGATTGCTGCAGGGTTTTACTAATACTACTTCTCGGTGTAGACAATAATTCAATTTATATTGTGCAAACAAGCATTTCCAGTCATTCCTTTTTATTGTGGCTACCATGAGGCCACAAACTGATTTCACTGATTTGATTAACTGAATAGCCCCCCCAAGGCATAAAAATGCCAAATTAATTTCAGTGAGAAACTGCTCGGTGCTATAGCTTTTCTGGTATATGGTGTAGTCTGGAGATGCTGATAAGAAACTATTCCATTTACTGGCTGAACTGCAGTGTAATTCACTCCCCTGTGCATGTAAACAAACATTGAAATGGTAATGAAATACCATAAAGTTTGAGGCATGCACTAATCAAATAATAGCAAGAGTAGATCAGTATGGTACATATGCACAGCTACAGATATCAAAACGCTCAGTTAGCGAGCTCATTCATCCTGCCTGCCATGAAACCTTTGTTGGGAATGCAATGATACAACGATGCTGCATCCATCATTTGCAAGCATCGCTGTCTCAGCTCCTTTTCTGGCTTGTGGTCGGTTTATAAACTTTACTTACATATTTTCTGTTTTTGGCTCACACTGCCTAACACTTTGAAACATTTTAAAACATAACGGGTCAATGTTTATGGCAAAAATAAGTTAACTGATTAGTATATGGTGGGACGAATACAAGAAATGTGTATAACGTTAGCCCAAAAAGCTGCCCACTGTATGATACTGTAGCTCTATACTGCAGAAATATTGGTAAGCGGAAAAAGGAATGAATATCAGAAGCAGTCATTGCTATCTGAAGTTAAAATACCGCAGGACAGATGACTTTTTCATTAAGAAGTTGCTTCACCGTCAGCACATCACAGAGAGTCAAAGAGGAAACGGAAAAGTCACTATAATAATTTAAAAGAATTTCAACATTGACTAAAGGTTATTACATTTGGAGAAACACATTAAAAAAAGGTCCACATTTGCTCGTCTAATCTTTTTTATAAGGATTACTTGTCTTACCAAGGTCTAGAAATTGCATTATTTATTTCCGATTATTACTCATGTCCGTCGGTGTTAAAGAATGTATTCCCACTCAGTGGCTGTAGTCCATGCCTTTGTTTAATGACATTATAATTTCACACTTAACAAGAGGACCGAGACCTTGAAATAAGTCTATTGACCTCGGTTTCATGTTCCTGTCCACAATTTGCTTCAATCTTTATGAAACTTCACTCATACAAACAAACAGGTTTAGCTGTGTCGCAGAAACACTACAAGAAGTGGGGCTTAAGCCCTCCGTTTGAAATTGTATAACAATGGGGCTGTGCCTACTTGTCTCTCTCTCCGGATAACCACTGACACACTCTGAGTTAATGAGCCTCTGTTTGGCCCTTTGAGGCCGCTGTATGTCTATCACCTCAGAGCCATTTTCTGAATTTCCTAACAGGTCTAATGGAGAGGGAGACGCTGCCTTTAGTCTGATCAGGAGCCCTACTTATGCACGCTCTGTGTCATTTTCACCTCCAGCTCTAAACTTGATGATCAACGGCAGTTTTTAAAAACCAGTGTGCTATGCAGATTAAAGGAAACCCTTTGTGTGAATAGATCACTGTCACTTGAGTTAAGATAATGACCACTGCTGCTTTTTCTTTCATCTAAGTGACGTCTAATCAGTTTACGTCTTACGTTTGAAAATAACCTACCAGTATTATAGAGGGCATCGTCTTATATCTAGCAGAGTATCAGACCTGATCTCGGACACTGACCAGTAACATGATAATTGAGGGTAATATTGCGACAAACATAGGAAAGGGGGCAGGGGTTTTGGTGAAACAGATACTCTGTAATTGAGAATATATATTATAGCATGTCCATCCCAGAAGTTTAATTGATGTAATCCTGAGGCATCTTACAGAACAGCATGATCTTTCTTTAGCCTGCAGTGTTTTTTTCACTAAACCCACAACATTTCATCAACTAATGCAAATCGTTGACTAAGGGAAAATAAAGGCTTGCTCAGCAGTTCAGAGAAAAACTTTTAATCAAAATAACAAAATGTTCTGTCTTTTGGGAAGGTCAATTTACAACCACAGAGTGTCAAGATTTTCTCCGAAAACAAAGCACCTCACCATGAGCTCGATTCTGACTCCAGCTTTAACCACAGTGGGGTTTTCTTGCCAGGATCTTTGTCAGTGGTTGCTGTTGTACATCCTGGACTAAATCTACAAAAGTTAGCTTTTTGCCTTAAAGCATTCACTCCGTCTGAGTGTGTAAAGGCAAATGAAAGGAAGAGTGTAGCCTGGCAATATGGGCCATAGTACGTAATATGGATATCTTTATCAAACCATTTACATTCTGTCGGACATTATATTTGACATTAGCATGCGATACTAGTACTATTTACAGAATCTTAACACACCAAGGTCTCATTGAAGGTATTTTAAGTAATATAGGATATTTGTCTTTTGAGGATCCAAAGAGATATTATACATTTGATTCAATTATGTTTTTATAATTAAAGTATGGAATTTAAATGGTCAGATTTGGTTATATTTCTAAATATTTTCCCACTTGATGACGGCTGGACAAGAGGATGGAAGATTAATAAAACGATATAATAAGGTTTAACAGCCTATTATTGGAGAACTAAGCCACTAAGCCTATTAAGACTTGAAATATAAATGTTAGATAGACAGGAGTGGTAGTCAGTGTCTCCCCATTACATGTTGTTGGTCATTACTTCCCAACGGAGTGACTTCAATCACATAAATCTTCAAATGTAAACACATCAGTAATGAGTTAACAGTGATATAACTGGAAGCACTCGACTACAGTAATGGATTAGGGCTTTAAACTCAGACTAATTTATTTTTCACCCACATTCATCACGGCTAATCAATGCTACGTCTTCGGCTTCAACCCCACCCCCCCCCCCCCCAGCAGACCCTGACAATGTCGCTGCCTGCCTCAGTCTTTTAAACCCTGAGCTGCTTTTTCTCCAAACTTCATAGAAGTCCTAAGTAATGTTTGAAGTTATAATAGTTCAATATTATAGGCTGATGACTATGTGGGACTTTGAATACTTTCACCATTAAAAGCCAGAGCAATCAGACGGACTGACATCAGATGAAAGGCATTGTGCCAGCTCAACAGCCAATTTTAAAACCTCACTACTTAAACACAAAGGCATTTTCAAGGGCCCTGACAATGGGTGGAGAACATAGCTGCCCACAGGAAAAGTGTAACCACCATTCTGTCTTTTAACCCAGCTCTGTCAGAGTGAATGTTATTCAGATGTATTGAACTCATATCCTTTTACAGAGTTGTATTTCCTGTGGATCTGACTCTTGAGGAGTTATAATCATTTATTTAAAAAGGTTCAGTGAAGCAGCCGCGGTAATTCCAGCTCCAATAGCGTATCTTAAAGTTGCTGCAGTTGTAAGGACAGATGTATTAAGTGTTTACTGCAGCTATTATTAATGTGAAAATCTATTACATTTGTCATTCATTTCCTCACCTGTTTTACTACATTATATAATAGTGCCTATGGTAAAGATTCATATTTTAAAACCCCATTTTTGTATCAACTCACAAACTCAAAAGAAACCCTGTTATTAGAGTTATTCATTTGAAGATATATCAATATCTGCATATGTCCAGGCTTGGATGTTACAATACATTTGAAAGATATGTCAAGGCAATTTAGAAACGGCATTCATTACATAGTTGGTCCAGCAGTAAGCACTAACAAGTTACATTTTCAATGTTCAATAAATTATAACGACATTTAAGGAATCCCTATCGTAAATGTTTGTTTTTGTAATTCATTTATTTAAAAAATACCTAGTATTGGTCTGGCTGTAACAGTTATTACCTGGCTTCATGACTAGCTCCCATGTGGGGCTCAATGTCAGTCTGTTACTATTATTTATTTTATGGGTCCTTCTTATTATGTACACCTGGCTAAAAAAGAATGCAGTCAACTGCCCTGCAATACATTCAGCTTTTATAAGGGCTATAATGTTCAGTTTTATGGAAACCATTTTAGAGAAGTGTTGATTCATTGATTTATGTTCACTTTTGGGGATGCACTGTGATGTTGTTGAATTTTTGAAAATTATACTAAGACCTTTCTAATATTTAGTTTGCTCCTTATTGACATAAACTGGCAGCTGAGAGTTGTAAGAAAGTATATTTTGACTACTTTTTGTGAATTTTACTACTGAGTATAATCTTCAGGCAATGCTAGAAATTAAACTCAGTATATGCTCTTGTGCCCTTCCCTGAACAGATCAATGATGTGGATAGTCTGTAACCAGGCTACACCAAATGAAGGTATATTTTAGGTCAGAGTTTCTATTAAATATAGAAAGTTAAATTAAAGTTCCTCTTTTGGAACTTATTTGAAAACCAAGGGGCCCATTAAACAAAACCTCACTAAAACCATGATTTTTGAGCCCTTTTAGACATACAATTTTCTTTAAAAATACTGTAGAAAGTCAGTTGTTCCATTAACGTTTGATAGGCTGTCAAAATATATTTAAAAATAGCAATTAAATTACAAGCACATCGAATCTTCAGTGTGATTACTTTAAATAAACAACATTATAGCACACACAAAATGATGTATAATCAGCTGGTTTAGTTGTGATGTGTTAGTATATTTAACCCCGACCAACAGTGAGTATTATGGTGCAAATACATCTTGTGCCGTACATGGGGTTAATGTGGTAATAGTGTCTTGGTGAAAATCCCACAGTCAAGGTTACACTGTGTCCTCTCACCAGTAATGCCAATGTTTTACTGGAATGACTATGACCTATCTGTCCCACATGAAGACAGCATGAGCATGTGATGGGCTGTTCGTACTGCCTGCTTCAAATGAGATTCATGACAAATCCCTTACAAGAGGCCAGCCAATATGCCAGGTAATAGCATCCTTGGCAGTACTTATCTGTCTCCATTAAAGACACAGGTCATATCCCACAATGTCAAAACCATTAAATCAAAACATATTGCATGATGGTAGGCTGAAGCTGGCCACTGATGCAGTAAAAGAGAAGCTCTGATTGAGAAAATAGGTTAAAGTACAACAAATCTGAACGCAAACTAGGCCTCATTTAGAAACATTAGAAGAATAATGGACGATTTACATATCCTTGTCTGCTGCTACTGGGTTTCCACTGCAGCTACAACCAGTTTCAGTGCCATTAAAAATCATTGCTTGCAGTTCCAGTTCGACATATTAATAGTAAATGCAATCACTTTGTGCTCCAATTGGAACTTCATATAAAATGGATGTGAAGTCACTGGGGGGGCCCTGTTACCATTTCAAGCTTAGGCGGTGTTTACACGATAACGCAAACGGTTGTATCCGCAACTTTTCTCTTTCGTTTAGCCCGTTCGGCCACACGAGGCCATAATGGAAACGCGGAAACGGACCTCGCAAACGATAACGGGTCCCAAGATGGATAGATCTGCAACCGGAATGCTCTGGGGGGCCAAACGGCTCCGTGTGTACGCCCTATACGATCATTTCCCTGATAACGATGAGCCATAGCCCCACCTCTCCCCACCTCTGCTGCTCACTGCTGTAGCATGGTCAGTAGCTACTGTCAGTAGCTACTGCTACTAGCTACTGACCATGCTACAGATGTTAGTGCACAATCTACAGCTCCTCTACCACAACCATCAGCAAGAAGTGGACATGGAGAATTACATGAACTACATGTTGCTAAATCCACCGCGGGGCATAAAGAGAAGGGCAACTATGGCAACCATGCTCGGGGGTCTTCTTCGCTGCTTTTGGTGTATTTTGTGGCGAAAGTACAGCGCCACTTACAGGCCCGGCATATGTACTACAGCGTCTCCAGCGCTTTCGAGCGGTCTCGTGCGGAAGTACAGCGCCACTTACAGGCCCGGCATATGTACTACAGCGTTTGCAGTGGTCTCGTGTGAACCGACACGTTAAATGAGCCGAATGCGTGTGAACGGAAGACTTTTTTTAAAACGAATTAGTTGCGTAAACGCAAACGTTCCCGTGTAAATGGGGTCTTATATTGCCTGAAAATGGTTATCTTACCTAAAAAAAAGACTTACACTGCACAATTGTGGTAATTCTATATAATTTTGAACCTCTGTGTGGATCTGTCAAAGTGAGCCCCGGTGCACATTCATCATGCAGATATCATCAAAAATAGGACAGTCAACTACTTGCCTGGGATTCATTTTTATTTTTCAAAGCAGTAGAGGCAGCAATTCAGTTTGAACTCCTCTCAGTGCATGACCTGACCTTCTGCTAGATGAATGTTTTCTTCAGGACCTGAACATCTTTGCTGCTCAAGGTTCATGTCTCATCTCAGACCAACATGAATTGGATTTCCTAATGAGCAAGCTTAACGTAGAAGTATTGCTAATATTGCTCTACATTCAAGAACCATGGTTATCAATGTAATTCTGCATATGCGTAGGCTAGAGCTGCAGCCAAATACTTTTTCAGAATATTTAATAACAAAACATTTATAAATTGTTGGCCTTGCTTTTACAGCTTTTCCTGAGAAATTGTTGTGACTTTGAAATCCCTCTGTGTTGGCTTGCAGGTATTTGGAGCAGTTAAGAGACCTGGATAATGTTTGAGCTCGGTTTTCTGTCCATATTCAGCCTTGAAAATCACAAAAACTCCCCGCAAAAAATGGGTTGAGTCATCCAAACAGTTTCTGACCTTTTGCTGTTTGGTGTTGGCTAATTAACTTGAGCAGATGGCTAAACTGGCTATAATCAGCATCCAGTTTATTATCAGTAATGTATCCTGAGTAGAGCAATACTCTGGCATACATTATAATATGCAGGTTTGCATAAAGAACAGACAGAAACCTGAGTTGTTTCCAGGCATATCACTGAAGTACACCACTGTCCCCATCTGTTTCCAATCATCTATTACCAGCCAAATTAATGTGTGACCGTCAGACATCATTACCGAGAGAAAAGCTGATTCAAAAATCAAAATGCATTCATTTCCATTCAGCATTTCTTAATGGCATCTCCATTCATTCCTCTAATTAATTAATAATGAATAAAAGGGTATGATATAATGCATATTGCTGCCTTTGTTAGGCAGGAAACTAATGCTAATTAAAAGGAGAATGAATATCTCTGGTGCCATGGCCATCAGTGGTATAATTATAATGGTAGTTAACACTGGGGTTGAGATTGACACATTTGTGTATTAGAGATGGAGAGACACTGTGAGCCAACAACATGCAGCTCTCCCCCTTAAGACTGGGTTGTTGCCACACAAATCAATATTCCAGCGTTGCTCAATTACATGAGAGCAGGTAGCTCAGTGACACTGCAATGACTGATTTACTGCTGAGCATGGTCACTTTTTAGACGGGTTAATAGATTAAACAATGAGAAAGTTTCATAAAACTTATAATGCATAGGTCAATATTACAAATACTATTTGGTGTAAGGATAAAAAGCCTATATGATAAATAATGTGCGACATTTATATACCTAGAATGTGGACATGTTATGGGGTTTCTATATGCGTGTCCAGGGGGCAAAACATTCACTATACTGAGCCCCGGAGTGTTTACTGCAGGTTTGATATGCGCACACACAGAATCCAATGCACGCGCTCAGACGCACACATGCACACGTTGTATCCCGTGCGTGTTTGCGTAAAGCTCTTGTTTGCGTAACACATACAATCCTATAAAGCAGAGGTGATCTGACAGGAAAATTACATTCTTTAATAACTCAAACATTTAAAATTATTTGAATTGAATTCGTGGGTCTTTTAAAAATAAAATATATATAAATATATAAATATATTAGCAGGCTGGCATCCAAAAGAATAAAGAAAGAAACGACTGTCTCATTCTGTTTGATTAATTTAAAAAGATTAATCGAATTTGTATAGTAGCGGGTTGGACATTATCCTAACCTGCTAAAGACAAATAGTTCAAACAGTTATTCAATTTAGTAACAGACAAGTATTTACTTACCAAAAGTTACGAGGTGAAACAGATAAATTCCCCACAGATCCATCTCTATATGAAATATGAATTTCAGATAACGCGTCGGATCTTCACGAAATGCTATACAACTACACGGCAACAAGAGGATATCCTGCTCTGCGTGTGGAGAACATTATCGGGACAAGGAAAATAATGTCTTGCAAATTCCTTAAATCGTCTTTTTAGTTTGTTGTGGCTGTGTTTAAATATCTTAGAATCCCATCAGTTTCTTGCAAGACGGTGTTGCAGACGCGCTTTTGCGCAAAGCCAGAGCCATGCGTAATGATGCGAGTGAAAGTTGTCCTGTGCGCTGAATGGTCCGGTATTGTGAGGGAGAGCCTTCTGTTGCGCGTCGAGGTGGTCGCACAAGTCCTTGAGTCCGCTGCTGAAGAGATGCTGACTGCTGCCGGGAAGAGCCACTGCCAAGAGGGAGGGAGAGAGGGAGAGCTGTTTGTGCAGGAAAGGGCATTAAACAGCCAGGGCTTCTGTTGCGTTGTTGAGTATGATATAAGGTTAATTCAGCTACGAAAACAGCATTATATTATCTCTACTGACACTTAATATGGCCATTGTATATTATAATGGTCCTAACCTGTTTGGTTGTATTTTTTATGATGCTATAGGATTAACAGATGCTCCAATAATGTTATACTTATATCATTTCCCCTTATGATATTATAATTCTAACTTCAACATTAGTTCTTATGTAATCTAAAGTGGGAAATTGTGCAGTAGAGAGTTAGAAAGGCACAAAAAAAGCATATCATGTGAATTAAGTTGGAGTTTGGTTTAAAATCCCTTTGTGATACCTTCCTGGTACAGTCTCGACTTAGTTTATTTTTTCTTTATAACCCTGTTGTAAAAGTTCACAATTTTGGTCAGTCACATTATACAAGTCTTAATCTGAGACCCTTTATGATAAATGCCTAGCCTATATCCTCACTGATAGCTATTTCAGTTATCTTAGAAAATCAAACAAAAGATTAATATCAATACAAGAAAAATCCAAACAGAAGAGGCAGATCTGGGTCACTCTCAGCCAAAAACCTTTTTCAGTTTTCCTGTGCACAAAGTTTGAGAGCTCATAGTCAAAATGCAGGTCGACAGCACACATAATTGGCCATACAATAAAATACAGACAGAGAGGGCAGACTCATTTTGTAGATTCTTTCACAAGTCAGATAGCTTTAGGCAATGAGCCACTTAAATTGGCATATACTCCCAGAAGCTATTGGGTAAAAATAATTATACCACATTTCTGATGTTAACAGGAGGAGAATGCTGCTAGGAACAGCAGAAGGTCACCTGGACAGACAGTTATGTTGATGAGAGTTTACAAATACATGTATTTGTGTATCCTCAACTGTTAAAACACACTGGCTCCCACAGAGAGGTGGATGCAGTTGCTGGTCATTACTGACTACTAGAGCTGCACAGCTCCATTTTCAGAGCTGTTCACTGTTTTGAAACAGACAAGTTATTGATTCTTCAATGTTAAGAATTCAGCTTTCTGACCATCTGTTCAATATATGGTTCAGTAACTGTTTTTTTGTAAAGTAATGATCAGAGGGTCATGATGTGCATTTGGAGTTTGTTGACTCACCCATTTATTGCGTCTCAAAGACGGCCACAACAAATGGAGTTTCCAGATGATTCTCACAAACAAAGCTGTTGAGGAGCAGATAACAAAGGGTCACCATGTTGTATCAGCCATACTCAGTGTGGGTGCTTTACTGTATGTGTGTGCATGTGTGTCTGTAAGGCAACAACAGGGGTCCAAGAGGATGATCCAGCTGTGTACCAGAGACAGAATGAAGACCTCTGAAGAGGCCTTTCAGCCGGCTGGTGTTATCTTTACAGCCATTCATGGCCGCTCCACTACAGGGCTTCACTGGACTTACACGAGCTGGCAAAGTTAAGCATTTCCAGAGCTTTAGTTGTTTCAAGTTTTTTTTGCTGAAGCCTCAAATTGGAAAGACTGTAACTGTAAAATGTCTTTACGCCTCAACGATTGTAATTTTAACTCTCTAACAAGCTTGCAATGAGAATATTTGGAACAATACATTACCATTTCTATGGAGAGTTAGACTGCTTAGACGTGGAGAAGATAGGCTGTGAAAATGCTTTATGAATCTTTAAAGAGCAGCACAATGCCATAGGGAGCTCCGGGGTAAAGTACATATTTGCAATGTGCATGTGCATTTGTAATTCAAATCAACACTAAATGCTCCGAGAATGAAAAAGCCCCGTCAACGGTTTTGGGAGAATTAGAGAGAAAATGTTTATTCTCTTCTGAACCATTAAAGTCCTTGGCTCCCTCCCAGTAGATTATGGGTGTAGAGGGCTTTGTCTTTTTTTACCATCAAATTAACAAACAGCAACCTTAACGTGATCCGAATCACCTCAGCTGTGATCTCTCTTACATACATGTGTCATAGATCGTGTCTAAAACCAAAGCCTGTATGTAGTTACTGTCAATATGTCCTGCGTCTCTTACTTCTCTTACAATGGTTCAATATGGAGAGTAGCTGCTTTTTAAACATGGGAGATGGACAGCTCTCAGCTCTTGCTTCAGGCAAAGGTACATCGATGTCCTATCTAAGTTAGCCCAGGGCCATGTGGACACGACATTAATGAGGGATTAGTCATTGTACCTTTAATCACTGCTGTGTCAAGGTGCCAGAACTGGGTGATGAAGAGTGGCTTTGTAAATATTAGTTGGCGGCATTTAAAGGCTACAGTCACTGCCAACTGCAGACTTTAACTTCTCCGTGACAAAACAAAGCACAGTGGCCTAATTTCCCTTAGTTTCAAAGTGTCCTACATGATGCATGCGTTTTGTACATTTTTGTTTTGGTGGTTTTAAGGCTTCTAAACACTATTAACATGGGGAGGCGTGTGGTGCAGTGGGTTGTGCGTTGGTGATCAGGGGGTTCAAACCCCACTGCAGTCAGCATGTCGTTGTGTCCCTGGGCAAGACACTTCACCCCAAATTGCTCCTGTGGTGATTGTCCACAGTATTGAGTATGTAAGTCGCTTTGGATAAAAGCGTCTAACAAGTAACACGTAATGTAATGTAATATTTGCAAAGCCTCACAAGATTTTTCTTTTATATTCCTGACTAGACCTTATTGGGTCTGAAATGTTGTGGTGTCAGGCTGGGATTTACTAGGCCACCGCTCATGCTCGTGCTAATGGGGATTGTAATAAATAACAAACAGCAAAGGCCACCAAATGCCCTGAACCCTTTTTTTCCACAACAGACAAATTATCGACGATTGTTTTGATCATCAATTCCTAGTCAAAGTCATTTTTCATGTGAACATTTTTCAATTTCAGCATCTCAAATGACATTTTCTTGCTTTTCCCTGTTGTTTATCATTAAACTGGTTACTTTTTTGTTTTGGACTGATACAACAAGACATTTAAAGACATCACCTTAAATTGTAAGAAACTAAAATCTACGTTTTTATACTATTTTCTGACATTTTTAAAGAGGCCCTACAATGCTTTTTGGATTTGTCGCTTTCCCGTGGTGTGTTATATAGGATTTTGTGCATGTAAATGGTCTTCAAAGGCTAAAATCCCAAAGTTCACGCCATAGGGAGTTGAGAATAATAGGGCCCCTTTAAACCAAATGAGTAAACGAGAAAGTAAAAGGCAGATTAGTTGATGATGAAAATTGTAAGTTACCCTGCCTTATCATTTGCTATAAACATGGGAGATAATAATTATCAGTCAGGTTGTAGAATCCTGAGGAGACGTCTCAGACGAAATGAGGTAGCACAACTATGTTTGTGTGTCTATTTAAATATTGTGTTTTATGTTTAATTGCTATTCTATCTAAAAAGATCATCCACTTTGTTTTTTAATTTGTTTTCTTAATTTGTTTTCTCTTGTTTATTTGTAACCATACTTTGAGGTATCAGTGCTTTGCTGTTCTTCCTTCAGACACAGTCGTTAGCTGTCACTTATTCTTGTGCAGCATTGTAAACAAGTTTCATAGACTTGAACATTCCTTGTTCTGGATAATTCTTCACAGTAAACAGAAATCCTTAGTGATGTTACTTTCCTGTCTAAGTTGAGAAATGTTGCATCAGGCTCTGCATTGTGTTACACTCAAACTACTGCCAATCATCTGACATTCAGTGGAGGAAATTGAAAGTCTGCAGCATGAAATTATCCATAGAAACGTCATCATGTTTTTCTCTTATCCATGTAATCATTTTTGAGACATCTGTTATGACCAGGACAAACAAACACAAGTAAATAACCACTTTTAAGGTGGAAAATGTGGGTGGGAAGTGGACACAGTGTTTGTGAAGCAGTGAGCTATAATAAGTCTTGTTGCATGTGTTTCAGGACTTCATTCTACACCTTCAACATACACACATACACACACACACACACACACACACACACACACACACACACACACACACACACACACACACACACACACACACACAGTTGACGCAGAAGCAGGCCATACATATTACTCCTGGGACAGTGACATCATGTCTTGATTGTGAACAGAGTGGCTGCTGTTCTGTGTGAACCCCTGGGACACTTCCTCTTTCTCTTTCTTCCCAGCTCAGTAGACCGTTATTTGAAACAACTCCCATTAACTTTTCTTCCTCACCCCGAGTGTCATTCTTGAATATTTGAAGATGCATAATGTGGTTTAATAAAGCTTTTATTCCTGCAGGCTAGTGGGTATTGGCAGAGGAGTCACTTGTAAATGTCAGGGGAGGAAATCTACCTTGTCATCTACAGTGTTTGACAAAGAGGGACTCCAGTGTTTGTCCAACATGGAGAGAAGTTTGGGGGCAAGCAGTGATAGCGGTCTGAAGATGGTGTTTCACAGACAGGGCCTTGCCAAATAGAGCAGTGCCAGACTGCGTGGCGGGCATTTGCACAGACGGTGACTCCGTTACCTCTCACTACAACAGATGGTCTGTCTCATGCCCACTGTGTGCAAGGTTATGTTACTTCTCTGTGGACGCCTAGTTGAGTCTTAAACCTAATTTGGACCACACAGGCACAGACACAAACAGACACATGCTCATAAAACACACATGGAGAGGAGAAGAGTGTGCTACTGATATAAGGATCAACTTTTTCTAATAGTCAGCTCAGTAAAGATTGGCACAACATGCTGCAACACCAACTGAGGAGTGGGTTGATTTTTTGCTGAAAATAGGACACATGCATCCGCTCCTTACGCTCCTTTTTCAAACACCTTACCCTTTCTTTAACCCCAGGGTTCAGCTATTATCACTCATGTAATTAAAGATAAGAAAAGAAAAAGAGAAAATAGATCAGGTTACACTGCCTGTGACAGATGTTAAATTCATGACACTCTCCTTCCTTTTTTCCAGCATGAGCAATTTATCTCTGTGGTAGGTTTAAGGGGGTGATAAGGTTATCCGTGAGCATCTATCACAGATTCCCTGACACTCCTGGTGGCCGAAAATAATCAGATGGCACCTGGATCAACAGCTCTGTGTTTTAAGATCCATAACTCATCCTCCAGGGATTTGTCAATGTGAGCGTGCACACCGAAATATGTGTGGGAGAGTGTATGCAGATTTCTTTGTGTTTATAAATGGCTACTTGGTCTTTTTCTCTGACACTCGACTTCAACGCACACATCTTTGTAAGCTAGAAGCACAGAGCAGATGTTCGTGGGAAGTGATGCTGCTATTGAAAACCAGTTTTGAAGTGCATTCTGCTCAAAGTTGAAATAGTTTTAACTTTTAGATTATTGGCACTCTGAATGCTCAAATCATGATCACTTTTGTTTACTTGTGTGAATGTTTGCGTGATGATCGTGGAGCCTGACTGACATCTTGCTTTAATGATTATGATTCACAGAGTGATCAGAGCTTATCATGGGTCTACTTGGACATTGGACTCATTTAGTTATTATACACATTACAAAAAGGATCAAGACCTGCGGCAATACAACTGGAAACTAATGGACTCAATTCAGATTTAATACAATTTGGACGTAGCTGAGTCGTGACTTGGATATTATGAAGTGTATGGACTCTTCAAGTCCTCTAGTTTGTTAGTAGTAGTAGTAGTAGTGTGTAAATTAGTGAAACAATTAAATACATTGCGGGTAACATACTTTTTTTTTAAAGGTTTATCAGGTGCCAAGATGCTGCATTTGTCTATGATACACCACAGGATTTTGTTGTGGCAACTATTATATCTTTCATAGCGACATTTGCAAACTGGCTGCTTTTTGCCATGCAGGGCTCAAGTCAACCTAATACTGTAGCTCTCAAGGTTAATTAAGTAACTATGTTTAAATAATTACAGCTGATTGGTTCACACAGTTTTAAAAGCTACCAGCCGTGTGAGACCAGGCCGATCCTTACACCCAACCAGACTGAAGTGGTTTGAGCTGACTTCACCAACCAATCTTCACTGACTGCATCGCTCAAGCAGCATGTATATCTGTATAAGCTTAACAAATATTGACTCTTAACATAAACAGACATGTCAGGTTGTTGTGAAAGTAAAGGAACTGCAGTGAAAGCATACAGAGCCGTGTTGGCAGCAGTGAAAATGAAGTGTTACTGTTTGGAGAGGAAGACAGTTTGAAAACCTCAGTGATATGAAGACAGCAGCATCTCCCTTTGGAGGTCTGCGTTGTGAAAACTCCACAAACAGCAGATACCAACATACAGCCTTAATAGTCTATGGTGGAATGACAGATCGAGATCATTTTGGGCGCATGTCTTTGCGTTTTAAGACTGACCTGACCTGGACACTCGCTCATTGATGTTGCACATGCCGGTTGTGTATGCGCCTCCCCTGGGAAAAAAAACAATTAGCCAAATTAGAGGGCAAAATCTGGCGAGGGCAAAGGTTGAAAGGGGAAACTCTGCTGTTTTCCATGCTGGTTGTAAAGCAAACAGCTCAGCGGCAGTGTTATTTTTAGGAGTCTAAAGTGGAAACCTATTACTTTGGCTGTTGTCTCATGAGCTACCTCTCTTATAAACACTATTATCTCCACGTTATGTCTTGCTTTACAAAGAATTAAACAAGAGTGCATGCATAAATATATACAAGAGTGCAAAAGTGCAAATATTTTTAATTTGACACAGCTTATTGGAGTATTCATAGGGCATTTCACATAATTTCCATAATGTATGCAATCTCCAAAGCTTTGAAGTCATCATCACTTTCATTTCTCCTGAAAACAAGCTGAAATAGCCATTTACCTTGTGTCTGCGGAGTGAGTGGTTGAAGTCGTGGTGACTGTCTTCAGCAACAAAATGTATTTGCAATTTGTAAATAGCTCTGCTTCCACGTTCGTGAAAGGTGTGTGGGAGGTGTTTGGCGCAGTGGATAGAGCCTTGGTGTTGGGATCAGGGGGTCACAGGTTCAAACCCCACTGCAGTCAGCGGGTGTTTCTCAATCGCGAGTACGCTTGCTTGGTAGCACATGTCTTCCGAGTCACTTCCTTCAGAAGCTAGGCAAGAATCCTTCCTGGCATTTGGAAAACGAATTGTGTGCAGGTGTGCGTCATATGAGAGGCCTCGCCTTACATTTTCCGCCACAGATTTGGGGAAATTGGTCCGTGCGCAAAGCATTGTGGGGATTTTAAGGACGCAAAGTCTACCCATGTGCAGCCTCGAAATTTCCCCCAAACCAAGGACGCGGCCTCGGTGGAATTCCAAGTATGCTGGACATTGGAACGGTCCTGCTGCGCCACTTGATGATGTAGCATCCTTGAAATATTGGCTTGGAAGCCAGTTTCCTCGAGATTGAGAAACGGCCAGCATGTCGTTGTGTCCCTGGGCAAGACACTTCACCCCAAATTGCTCCTGTGGGGATTGTCCACAGTATTGAGTATGTTAGTCGCTTTGGATAAAAGCGTCTAACATGTAATAATAATGTGTTGTTCGACAGTGTGGATGGGTGCGAGCGTTAAAATCCACAAAGTGGTCTGCAAGCTGTCATTGTGTTGTTGTTGTTGTTTTTTCCTGTTGGTCAAATTACGCTACTTGTCGATTTCTGTTAACAGGGGATTTAGCAGCTGCTTGATCTGACTTGAGTAGGAGTTGTGAGGGTATTTATTGTGGCTTTAAAGTGCTCAGAGGCTGATTATTTGATGGTCTCCATATGTGATCATTAGTTTTCCCTTAAGCCACATGTAGGATATAGGTTAGGCATTTTGTAGCTTCTGCATCAGGTGGTGATTCACTCACCCAGAGGCAAAGACATCCTTCAACTCATGCAGTATTCAGCTCTTTAGGTTTTTCACAGGGCCTTGTACTGCTTATGCTGGCCTGAGGTTTCCATGAATTTTTCAATGTAGCATGCTCTATGATAAACTCTGTGTTGTGTGCAGTGTATCGCATTACTTCATGAATTAGAGATGAAGGTTATGACAGAGGGATACCTCACATTCAATGTGGCACAGATTATGGATTCACAGATCACCTCTTTTCTCCGCTAATCATTCTGGATAAACCCATAAATCAGATACAGTACTAGTTTTGTCTTCTTATTTTTGGTTTAGAAGCATGTGTTTCGTCTCATGTAATGCATACAACTGGTACACATTATTGCATTTAACATTAGTTAAAGTCATAGGCGGAGTTTGACATTTGCGCTTGGGGGGGCAAACCTTTTTTACTGACGTCAGTCCACAGTCCCAACTATTGCGTGGGGTGCTACGGATACAGTAGCAATAAAGCCAGCGTTCATCGCACTGAGTATGACTTTTCCACATACGAACACAACTCGTCCCGTCATGCACGCCTCATGCCCGCCGTACACCCACACTCATATGGAAGGGGCGGTCTCTCCCCCCCACAACAGTGCATTACATCTGTAAAACTTATCATAACTGTGCACATCTTATACTTATTTGATAACTACTATATCCCTTGGTTACTTGAACACGCTACAATATTATGAACCAGTGTCCTACTTAGTGCAGAAGTAGACGCCTTAAACGTCCCAGAAATTGGACGTTTTAAAAATCGCCGCATATCCATTACTGCTAATTATTGTAATACAATAGCTGAATCACTTGTATGCAAAAAAAAGCGAGGGAACTTGTGTCTTTAACCTCATACGTCACACACACACACGTCACAACATGCGACTGCTCAAAAATAAAATTATTTCAAACAAAACATGATATTATTCAGATTTGTATTGTAACAATTATTATCTATTAAAATATTGATATACGAAATATTTGTATTGGAACAGTTTTAGACGTAGTAATGCTGTAACATATTTCTGCCATTTTTATAATTTTTATAATTTTTTAGCCACAGTTTTAGATATAGATTATTGCATTTTTTGCAGTCTTTAGAAATACTGAAGAACTTTATAGTGGCTTTATAAATGAAGACATTTCTGAGTATCCAAGGTTAATTTCTTGTATATTCACTTAACTGGATAAAAGAAGCAATCTTTTATCCTGAATCTTTTATAGTAAAGCACTACGTATACTGTACAGGCAGGTTAGCTTGGGCAAATCATCCTAAACACTCTAAACTAATACAAACTGTAAATGAACAACCTGTCTGACAGAATGCCACAATAGGAGCTGTGCCATTATTTTACTCTCTCCTCTTCACTGCTCTTATAAACCGTCATTGTAAAAACTCTCACATAATGCGCAGCGAGCATTATAAATAATAAGGCAATCTAAAAAAAAAGCCCCACTACTAGGCCCCAGATATCAACGAATGTACTGCAATATAACAGTCTTTATTGTTTTTTTACAACACAAATAGAAGGTTTTAGAGCCTGTTTCTGTGTTGTGCATAAACCATAGACTGTATACAGTATAATAACTGGAAGTAGTCACTGTGAAATCACCCATTGGTTTGTGGACTATGGGTTTAAAGCCTCAAATTAGCCGTTTGGCTGGAAGCAGCAATGACTGGAGTGGGTCGAGCTTAGATACAACAGAATCCATTTTCTGGTGACCAAAATGATACTTTCATGAACTTAAAACACACATCGAAACGTTTTATAAAGTTTTAAAAGGAAAATATATATTGCAGATTAAAGGCATTTAGCTTAACCTTCTGGAATCTGAACTTTCCGTCTGGCAAAAAACACATTTTAACCATGAAAATGTGCATTTAGTTGTTTCATTTGTGCCCTGATGTGTACAGCATTAATGTTTAAAGATGTAACCAGCTGAGTGTCCATGTACGTTGAATCATAGTGACATACTAAGGAGGTCCAACAAGCAAAAAAAAGTATTGGATTACACGGCCTCTTCGAGTAATGATGTAATGATTTTTTTTGCCAGTCTAATTATTGGATGGTGCCAAGTTTGGTAACAGTCACAGTGAGAGCTGCAGAGTCAGGGCAGTCCTTAGATTAATGAGAATCCTTCACTCAAAAATCTAAATGTGTTAGTCACAAACTCAGTCTCATCCTTTACGGAGAATAGATAGACCAAAAGGGAGAGTCTAGTGAGTTACTGCATCAGCTAATAAAGGAAGGCGCATATTCTTTACTACATATTCTTTACTGTTCAATACACAATCATAACAACAAACAATAAGGTGGAGTTTCACCTTTAGATGCTTCCACAAAGACCATAGATACCAATTCTAAAAGCTGTGCTCTCAATGAAAGATGTGAGCAAATACTTGTATGGTGTGTGTTAAATTATTTTCATTACAAATTATAATGTAGAAATGTAAATGTGAAGAATAATATGATGAGGGACAGTGTCCAGGGAGGATATAAAGAGGATTGGACAGCACATTAAAGCAGAGAGTTTCAAAGCTCAGCTAATCCTTTGGTCATTTCATTATGTAATTTTCTGTGTCACCCTATAGGATTCAAATGCTCAATGGATATACAATATTAAGTGATTACGTTTACGAAAACTGGTTGTTTTTAAACTACTGTATCAAAAGAACAAATTCATAATACCTCCAGGGTGTTTCGCCCTGAAGTGCTTGGTAGAAGTGCTGATAAAGAGGTCCAATCAAATCTGATTGAGATAATTATGTAATAGCACAAGTGATAATTGGTCTTATTATGCTGTTGAGAATGAAAAGGGTGGTGACTGTACTGGGTAAAAATGAATGTTACAAGATCATATTGTATTTTGCTTTTGTTAAAACCATGAAACTGCAGCCAAAAAATGTAATATAGTTAAACAACATTTTGTGGAAAATAAATAATTAGTCTTTTACCACAAAGTGCCATTCTCTGTGCATTCTGTGTGTATTAGCTTGTTAAATGTTAGATTTATTTAATTTGCTCATTTAATTGTCGTAATTTGGTTAATTTCCCAGAACACCACTCTCTTTATTTCCCAGTTCGGTGTGTCATTCCCCGGTGGTTTGCTCTTCTCATCCCACATTGATGTTTGTCAGGGAAATATGACCAAGGGAAATCAGTGTGAAGTCCCAGTTTAATGCAGAAAACCACAGCATTTGTTTGATTTGAGATCGGATCTGTTTCCATACATGAAACACAAGTATGAAAAGCTTCAAGGGATGTAAGGGCAAGTTTCTTTGGCATCACAATCTCAAAAGCGACCACTCTTAATAATGATTCACAGCCATAATGCATTACTTTATGGTACAATAATCTTGCGATACATTGCGCAAATCATGCAGAGTTATTCAGGTCCATGGGAAATGTGCCTCCGTGTTCTCTTGGGAGCGAGAGTGAATGGGGAAGATTCAGGATCCGCTCGGCTGGAGAGGGATTACATCCCACAGAGTCTCGTGGGGAGAAAGACACAGATGCTGCATTGATCCTGCTGATAAACACTGAATGGCTGGAAGCTTGAGTAAGTGTCAGGTTCCCCAAACGGAAACGCTAAATCAGCCCAGAATGAAGTTCGGAGCATTGTATGGAAGACATGCAATCCAACTAATATCTGGAATTACCACTAATGTTCACTATTTGCCCACAATTTACATAAATCCCCAACTGCGTGTAATTGATGGAAACATGCACTTAATGAGAGACAGACCTACATGATTTCCTGTTCTGTGTGTCGTCTCGAGTAGTTAGACGGACATTTATTTTTCATCCAAAGTTCTGGTAAACTTTCTGTTAGATTGATTGACAGTATCACATATTTGGGTGAAAACAAAAAGGTAACAAAGCTAGCTTCCCAAACCTTTCAGCGATTCATGCCGGATATGTACAGCGTAGGGCACTGAAGAACGATGCTGTTCCTACTTTGTTTGGACCAGCGGGAGATTCGGGTACACAACCTGTAAGTATTCATTGTTGTTTGTGTATTTATGATGTTTAAAACAAACAAGGTATCTCCCACGACTGTTTAAATGGGTAAATGTTTTTCGGGCTACTAAGTTGGGATCGCGGAGAAATGCTCTCCGCAGACCCATGCTCACAGCGTTATAAACATTTTTCTTACTCAATATCAAGCCACACTTATTGTTTTTACTTCGGCTGTGAGTGTTTGTGTGTGCTCAGGATGAGTTTCGCTTGTTCTCGCTGTATCGCCGACGCGGAAGCCTGTCTGCTCCTTGCAGCAGATCGCAGCAACGAGCCTCTCAATGTCCCGACCAATCAGAGCACACTGGGCTCACAGGGAGGGGGGGGGGGGGGGCAGGAGCTCCAACAAGCCGTTTAGGACAGAGAGCGAATACCGGTGAATACACATATTTTACAGAGATGCTGTATGAGAAACCAATGTGAGTTTGGAAAATTGCACAGTATAAATCTATTCTAGACCTCAACAATGGAATTATGATCAGTAGAAATGGCCATGACATGGGACCTTTAACAAAAAATTACAAATTGATGACAATGTTGCACATGATGAACCTACAGAGAATTATAACCGGAATCTGCTCCCCGGCTTAAGGAGCTTCATAGTAAGTTTAATTAAAAAAATGTTGCTGTCTGTTGCGTTATCTTTTATTGCTCGTAATTTTAAGACACATTCAGACACATTTACTTTCTTTAATTTCCATAGTTAATGATCAGTCAATGATATCAGAACATAATCAGTCAATTTAACCCCTTTGGCGCTCTATTTCGTTTTGTGTTCAGGTAAATCCTCTCGTGATGAGCTGGAACCAGCAAACATTGGCATTTCCTTGATAAATATCTTAAATGGGTTGGTTCAATTAATTGTCACACTCACAGGAAGTTGTTATCTTCAATACTAGGATCAAATTAAACTCAACATTATATATCCTGGTTATTTCAGCCAGGTTTATGACATCATAAACCATGTTGTTATATCAGCACTTGCCTTGAAGCAGCACTATAAAAGACAAAAGCCCCTAAAGGACACAGTCAGGGACCTTCACAGTGGTCAGCGAGTGGAACAAGAGCCCCCTGACCACACAAGAGAAGACCCTTTATACGGACAAGACAGGATGCTGCACAGCGGAGGAAACAAAACCATCTCACCCCTGCTGCTCTCTGATTTGCGCAGCGTGAAATGACTGTCCTGTTTGTATGAACAGGAGCGCTGGCCACCCATCAGGTAGAGGCTATGGAGAGGGGTCCAAGAGGCCCTCGTGAATTAAGGCTACATTCATAGCGACTCTGGGGAGGTCTGCTGATTGCCTGCAGCACTCCTAATTGATTTAGTGCAAGGTCGGAGGCTGAGTGACAGAGGGTAGAGGAAGGAATTTCCTGTTTCTGCATCTATAATTCAGTGGCTTCCTGTGTGTAAGAGACGCAGTGTGAGTGATTGGATGGAAATAATGGAATATACACATTTATTAATTTGCATGGACGTCATCATACAGAAGTATTTGATAAGAGACTTAAAACTGGATGTGATTTAACTTTAATTTAACTATAATCCACATTATATTTTTAAATAAGATATTGATGTTCAATTTGGTCAGTTTCCATTTGATCAGCAATGACTTCTGCATAGAAGAATCCTTTATGCTTCAAACATCAAGCCATTACTTTTAATGGATGCATTTTCACCCATTATGCAATTGGCTGCTTTTTATGTTTTCCCCAATTTGATCAGTTTCATAAAACTCTCTATTTCCACCATTTACTACTTTTAGCTTTGTTCATATTTATCAATTTTTTTTAATTAACTATTTTAACTATTACATTTAATGTTCTATTTCAACCATGTATCCCCTATATAGCTTTTCACCATGATTTAATAATTCAAGCTTTTGATCAATAGTTGAAGTTAAAGAACATCCATGTTTATTCTATAAATTTTTTCACTTTATTTTGACAAAATGGAGCGATTCATTGCTTTTTACCAAACCATTTGATGGTGACCTGTTCACACATCTCTAGTTTTCAATCACAGCTCAATGTTTGGATGTTACAGCCTTCTATTTTAAAACTACAGTAATGGTTTTCCCAGTTGGGAGTCATTATTTGAAATTTGAAATGTGTTGTCCTGTACATTGCTTTTCTTCCTCCACGATGGTGGGTGGTGCTGTGTTTATGTGTGCTGGTCAGTTAACTGGGGCTATGTTGTAAGGTATGCAAGCTGTCCAAACCAGCCGTCTGCCAGCACGCCCCGCTGCGCTTCCTCTTTGAAGGTCTGGTGGATTTCCCTCTGGTGTCTCAACACTCTTCAACCAGCCACACAAACAGACCGCCAGCTCCATGAGAGAGGCCTTTGTTTTTCTCCTCTTCCTCTACAATGCTCCAGCCGTCCCATTACAATTAAACAAACACTGCAGTGTTCGCAAAATCTGTGATTCACTTCTTGTAGTTAGCAGATGAAAATAATGGACCGTCATCAGAGAAATGGAGCGAGGATATTTTCATTAAAGGCAGTGTAGTAGCTTAAAAGTATTTTCCTAAATATTTAGCTAAACCTAAAACCCAGAAAGAAAAGTGGTCCCTATTTTACTTAGTATGTGCAAGAACAATTACATGTTCAGGGCACCTTGCTTGAGGCTACACTACCCCCATGACCCCCAATTATTTGAAAGTCTCAATTTTCATAACTTGTGGACTCTGCCATGCTAAAGGAGGAGAAAAGAAAGGAAATGACTGCGCAGTTGATTTCCTCTCTGAAACAGAGGAGGTGTATTTCGTATCCACATGCACAACTTTAACAGAGAGAAAGCATGGATCAGCGTAGTATTTTAAACAGCCCCAAGCACCTGAACATCTCACTGAGCCCCACAAAGCGTTGCCCCTCCCCTGATAAAAAAAGAAAATACTTCCCACCACATTCAAGAGAAACATCTGTCACTTCAGGGTCCCTCATCCCATGTCACACTAAACAGGTTTATGTTAGGAAAATGCAAAATGTCTCCTGAGGAACCGCGACAGAATTACAGTTTTGGGTACGGGAGTTGTTTAGTGGATCCTTACCACAGAGGTTCAGGCCTTAATCACATTTCCAGCTTGTGCTTGGATCCAACTTTCTGTCTTGGTGGATTTTGTACCTTTAAGCTCAATCATGAAACTTCTTTGGACGGGTTTGGTTTCAGACAGCGGGGGCCTTCAGAGGCACATCCATCTGGAGAACGAGACATTCACTGCGTCATAGAAGCACCTGATGCGTCACTTCATCTGAGCGGGAGTTGTCTTTGGAGGATTGTTTGTTTAAACTAAAAGCTGAGTCGTCTGGGAAATTCTAGGTAGCTCACGGCACACGGGTGTTCTCGTAGTGTGCTTTAAAGACAGTCCCATTTAAACGCTTCATCTGTTCAATCTGTAAACAGACGTTAGATGTATTAGGAAGCCAGCTCCGGATAATATTCGTATTGTTTGTTCCAGCTTGTTAATTAGCTGATGTCCTGAGGTGATATTGATGTCTGACAATATGTTCTCCCATAACAAGGCTTAGGATATGCAATAAAGCCAGTTCATTATTTATTAACATTTAGAAACAACCTACCGGTACATTGAAAATAATCAAAGGGCCAACCTTTGCATACCAATTGTTGTTTGTGTTCCGGTAAAGGTCTTTATTAATCAATTTCAGAAAATAGAAGTGTGGCTTTAATAACAGATGTATGATGAAACTGTTGACTGGGTTATCTCATCCTGAAAGCATAATGAAAAGGCCTCGTGAAACCAAAGCTTGTATGTGGTCTTTTTATGTGTAATCAATGGAAATTGTGAGGAAACTACACAAAGCATTAGGCATGGGCTCCCCCCCCCCCCTTCCCATGCTGGTCAAAGTGTGTCCTGAGGGTAAATGGTGATGAGGGGGGGTGTTACTTTCACACGCAGGCCATTTCATTTGGGACGGAGCAGTGAAATTTGCAGATGAAGGATCATTTTCTTCTAAATTTGAGTATGGAGGCCATACATCTTGAAAGGGGTCACTCTGCAGAGGCTCCTGCTGCCTGCAGGCGTTTCATCAGGGATTGATTAGAAGACACAATTCTCACGGGGCCAACAAAACATCGCCCGATAAAGAGATCAATATGTATAAAAGCAAAAGCAAAACATTTGCTATGGTTACAGATTCTGCATATTTAGCTAATGAACCTCCAACTACAGCTGAAATGATAACACATTTATTACGTAGATTGCTAAATGGACTCAAAAAGTTACTATTTATAGCTGATTATTGTTAGTTTTTTTAAGGAGAAATGACAAACATTTAATACTAACAGCTTTCAAATATGATTTCTATGTGTTTTTTATGATGTAAACTGAACATATTTTGATTTTTGAACCGTTAAATAGGTTGGAATATATGAATATATGAAATTGTCAAGACAATTTGTCACAGTTTTCTGACATTTTCTACATATAATCCTGAATGTTATTGTACATCGTATAGCAGCATGTACTACTAGTACAGGGCCTGTTAGCAGCTTTCGTGAGAACCACTTATCCAAACAACTTTACACTCAACACCACACGTCCCTGGTTCCTAAGAAATACACCCACCAAGTTTGAAATTGATCAGATTACAGATTATGTTCTTACTAAAATACATTTCCCATTTATCTCTAATTTCTCTTTTCATCAGATAGTAAATTAATCAATATTGAAAAATGTACTAGTTAATAATACATTTTTGACTGCACAACTGCTGTATCACCTACAATTAATTGCCATTAAACCTTTTTATTATGCAGAATGGTGTAATCAGAATAATGAATATCCATGCAGCAGAAATTAACTTATAAAACAAAATTATAAAAGGCTTTTGTATCTAAAGGTTCCTGTTGTAGTTGGTTCATGAATGTGACCTTTTTCCTGATGAACAGTTCATCAACCAGCTGCCCACAGGGTGTGAGAGCAGCTCTTCATATTGAAAAGTGTCTTATCTCGCAAAGCCATCTTTCTACCATGCATGTTTCTGACAAGCAAGAATACGCTCCACGTGATTGGATACAGTTGCTTCGTTTGCATCTAGGACTTTGAAATGCCACAGCCAAAAGAAAGCGTTAGCCTCATCCTGTAAGGATTTGCGAATGTCCTGCACGAGATGTGAAAATGAGATAGCGAGAGATAAAGCTGAATAGCCAAAGTGTTTCAAATGCCTCATTTGCACTACATGAGTCAGACCATGTTTGGTCTCAGTGGGAATGTCTGGCTTGACCTTAGAGAAAGAATTCATCTAAGCATTCACAGTTGATCACAGTTGAGCTCTTTCACATATAGCACAATGGACTTGTTTTAATTGTCCAAGCCACCAACTGGGAGGTTTTGTAAAAAAAGTAAATGTACACGTCCTGGGGGTCTAAAAATCTGTGCTGAGGGAGGGAAGTAAAAAGAACTACGCTATCCAGGCAGGAATGGAAAACCCACAGCTACTGAGTTGTTCTTGGAAAATGTTCTAAAAAAATAATTCGGACACAATGGGGTGTAATATCCCTGCATTTGAGTCTTGCAATGTTATGTTTTGGGGTATTGCATTCATGGTCAGAGGCTCAGATTGCACAAAAAGGCTTGCTTTGATTTTGTATGTTAAGGGGACTGTAACAAAATGTAGATTAAACTTTTCTTTTACATTAAAAGCATTGTGTTTGATTTGATGTACACTGTATTGCTATGTGTTCTCTACAGAAAAGGCTACTATGACAGTCAATCTAAAATAAGATTTCAAAAAGCACTTTATGTGGCCTTGATCATAAAATCACACTATATTAGGTTGTAACCATAGACTGTGTATATATATAAAGGTTGTAACTCTATAGGCCTTTCATGATACATCACGTATCACCAGATTCTTGCTAATTCACAGCAGCCAGAGTCCTTGTCTGTTCAAATTTGCACACCTTGTGTTTGCAGAAAAAGGCTAGGAAAATGCTTGAGCTAAGCAGTCGCTTTCATGTTCTAAAGTACTTCAGTGGGTAAACACATTACTGCTTATCAGATTTTGATTGTTTCTTTTTCGTCTTTTGATGTTGGTAATGATGCAGTACAGTGTATAACATTTTTTCTTAATTCTGACCTGATTATTGATCAGAAACAGTTCATCCTGAGGGTGTAAAACATTGTATGGATTACAATTGTAGTTGACAACTATAACCATCCATAATGTTTTTTCTGTTTGCAGAAATTCTTCCTTTTTGCTCCTACACTCTCAACAAAGAAGCACCTGATTGTGTCACAGGAACCAAAAGAGACAAACTGTTCACAAAAACACTTCAGGTATCACAAATAGCAAATTTCTCTTGAGTCCTCCGTCACAAACATGGTGTTGGTGTTACTGTAGACCCTGTTGTTGTATTTGTAATGCTAAAGCCTCTGTTTGGATGATTCACAGCTCAATTCTTCATGTTCCATCCCACTGGCTCAGGACGCACTGCAAGATTTATATGACGCCATTGAGGTCTTAAACATTTTTCCCTGAAGATGAATGTGATGTTATTGGGCAGCCCACAGTGTTTCTGTTCAGTACTGTTGACAATTTGTATCATTTTGATTTTCACAGAGGAAATGATTTCAGCAGAAGTGAACCGCAGAAATCTCAAACATTGATCAAAGCCAGTGGGTCACTCAGGAGCCATGTTAGTGTTCTCAAACTGTATTCCTCACTCTTGTTTATTTGTATGCTGGGTGAGCTAAAGTGCAATAACCTTACTTCAGGTCGGCTAATTACACATGAAGCAGTCGTTCATCACTGTGGTTCTGGAGTGGCCCTCCAAGGTAGCAATGGTATGCGTTGTGGTAACCAATCTGGACAGAGCTGTAGGCTGGAGATTGTTTCCATATGGGGCCTGTTTTCAGTTTGCTTGGGTCTAAAAAACCAGCTTTAATTTCATAGTTTACCCACTTGGAGCATGCAATGTGAAATAGATCGACAACTTTCACACGAGCAGTCATAACAACACAGTTCAACTTTCACCCGGGCGGATAAATCAACAGCAGGTTGCTTGAAATGTTAAAAAGGGCCGGAGTAAAGTATGATAGGATAAAACTACGTGCCTAAATTATTTCTATCACGCGTTAAAATCATTTAGAATATGTTAAGTAAAAAACTGAATATTTTTTGTTAAAACAGCAAGAGTACAAAAGGTATTAAAGAAAGCAAGGAAACAAGGACATTTAATTTGTAGAAATGATTTGAAATGGAATAGCATTTAATAGATGGGGTTGCAAACATTGTGACAAAAGTTATTTATAAGTGTATATAGCAGGCTGAAACAATTAATCAACAAAGTGGTGAGTGAGTCAGAAAATGAATTATGCTTAATTAACTCAAGCATGAATCAAAAACGAACTGCTCTCTATTTCTAGTTTCTCTTAACGTGAAGATTTGCTTTTTTGCTCTTTTATTGAACAACAGATTTTGGGCTGTTTTGTGGAAAATACAAGATGCAACATCCAATGCTTCAGGAGATTGTTGGAGGTATGTTTGACCAATCCCTGCAATTGTATAGACTCACCAATCTATAGAAAAGTTGATACAATGATGTATATTTAGTATTTAGTATTCATTTCCCATGAAGTCAGCTGTAAGGAGGTCACATTCAGCCAGATATCATCTTTGAGATATTCCCCATTCTACAGGGCCTGACGGAAAATCAGATTTTATTCAACTGTATAGATTTTTGGAGGGAAACTGCAAGAGCATCTAATGCTGATGGGTTTAAAACACATTTGAAAAAAGCATTGTGTTGTCCAGCCTTGAAGAATAATACAAGATTACAAGTATGGTAATGGGGAAATATGGCTTCTTTAATGTCTTTAAATAGAGTCAATTATTGTCCCTTCACCATCTGCATAATATGGCCATGACAGTAATACGCCTCTTTTAGATAATTGTAGTCTTTGAAATGTATACTGGATGAAGCGTTTCATACTTGTTTTGACAGAATAAAGGACTCTTTCTCTGCATAGTAATTAATGCTTCCAAACTTCCCTTCTCCTTTCCTCACTTCCTGCTCCATCCTTCAAATGAGCCTCTATGTAGACCACTTCTCTCGGGGTGGACCCTTTGACCTCTGCCCTTTCAGTACTTTTAACAGGCCGTGCTGCGTGATGGAGAGGCCAAAATCTGGTCCCGCCCGAGCTGCCACACCAAAGTCAACGTCCCGAAGTTACAGAGCTCCTGCAGCGATCCTGGCACGGCTTCAGAGGAAAAGCGCCAACAGTAGGGGAGCTTCCACTGGAGGATCTGTCCAGAGGTCCAGCCTCCCGCCACGCAGGGTCCCAGGTGTGAATCCTTTCATGGACATGATGCGTTATTGTTTTCCGCTTTATATTTTGTGCATCCTGGATGAATTAGCATCAGATGCAAGTACAGCTACAACTGGGGATTGGAGTGGAGTTAACTGAGGAGGTGAAAGGAGAAATGTCAGCCATAGATGACTGGAGGCACTGGGGGAAAATAGTGATTGTTATTTGAAGCGGATGTAGATGCAGGTTTTTGTATCTTAAAGGGGCCCTATTATGCTCATTTACAGGTTCATATTTGTCTTTGGTGCCTCGCCCTTATTTTGCTCATACTGCCTGTGCTGCAGCACCTCTTTTCACCCTCTGTCTGAAACCAGAGCCCAGTCTGCTTTGATTGGTTATGCTGTCCGGCTCTGTTGTGATTAGCATGAGTGTTGCGTAGTGATGTCATTATGGTACGAGTAAACACAGGAGTCAAATTGAGGCGTTTCAGGCCTTAGGAGAGAAACTCCCAGATGTTAGCCTTTGCAGACCATTTACGTGCACAAAAACCTATATAACACACTACAGGAAATGAATCCGCTTCGGAAAACATAATGGGGTCAGCTAAATGTAATGTAGAGGAATATTCTTAACATTGCAAATACACTTTTATTGAGAGGACCAGTACTTAATGTCAGTATGAATAATGATTGACTGGCAGGCATCAGCAGTAGAATACCCAATTTAACCCACTGATTAATTAATGATATGAAATAAGAGATGTAGATCTACATGTGGCATGTTAAATACGCCTCAAGCTCAAGGCAGTCTGAAGAGTAAAAGCCATAAAGAAGCAATGATTAGTCTAAACCCGAACCCCTTGAGGAAGACAATTTGATTACGGCTTTGTATTTAATATGCAAATACTGAACACATATTTTACCAGTAGTCTTCTGTAGCAAAGGCAGGAAGTGTTAACCAGATAAATGACTCCACAGACATCCAATTTCAATGGTTTATGCCAGAGTAGTAAAAATGACAACTGCTATGCTCCTGTTATAATATTGAAATCATATTATTTGTCACTTACACATTCTCCTGTGCCACTACACTTAATGCCAACTGAGAAAATTAGGATTAGTCATTCAATGTTTCCAATCTTTGTCGAGTTACTGAAAATATTGGGATTTGTGATTACAGTCATTGTTGTAATATTGATTCATGTGTGGGCGGCGGCAATTTCACTCATGTGGAACTGCGGTTTGAAATACAGGCCAAACAGTTACTGACAAAGCAATTTCCAACTCAAGGTCTCCACAATACATTAAGTAAGGTTAAACTTAACCTCATAGATCAATGGATGAAAAACAAACTAAACTTCACCGGCTGGATGCCTCCCCGATGACAAGACTGTAATTACAATGGAATATAAATAAAAAGCCTCTCCAATATAGTAATGCATAGTCACGTAAGAAACTTCTTAAGTGGAGGAAAACACCTGAGAACATATTGACCTTCGCGTAATCACCTCGCCTTGTTTAAGAGTTGTCAGGGACAAGAAAGGATGACAGTTTTCTGAGTTTGCTTTAGTGGACCTGAAGGTCAGACACAAGTATAAGAACTGTAATACTTCAAAACCTAGTGAAACCTACAGACACTATTTAAAAACCTCTGCAGCTTCCTTCAGCTCTTTGGAGCTTTTGAGTCTTTCAGCCTATTGTTTTGTTTGTTTTTTTGGCCCAACAACTTTACTGTTTTTGTTTGATTCTCAACATCGTCACTGTTGTTTCTAACAGAAAAGCAGTGTTCAGCAAAAAGCAGTTTTAAAGGGCATTTTCTATGGTTAAAGCGTTCAACCTTTGATTGCTAGGTTTAGTGAGAAATTGACAACATTTATTTTAATTAATGTAGTTTTAACAACGGGCTTACATGCAAATTGGGTTTACAAAGGCCTACCAGTCAATAAACTGTTCAACCCATAACCCAGATAGCTGAAAGTCATAGTTGTACCCCTCTAGTGTGTTGCAGTAGAGTGAAAAACTACAATAAACCTATCCCTGCCCATATACTGATTTACATTTGTCTGGGACCGATCTCTCAAAATACTGAGTGCAATGTGGTGATAATAAGACATGTTCCCACACAAATCGGACAGTTGTGGTGAAACGCAGATTGTGGTTTGAAGAGTTTTTTTTTTATTCCTCAGGGCTTCATGGTGGCCGGAAAGGGAGCGGCTGAGAACAATATTGGCAAGTCATTCATCAGACATCGGTCATCTCATCTTCCATCTCATCCCCCTCCATTTCGCCTTCTGCCTCGCCTTCTTCTTCCTCTTCCTCCTCTGATGTCACGTCCAGCTCACCCATCTGGGAGACGCACTTTGGACACGAGCAGACAAACAGGTAGTTCTCCCTGGGAAGAGAACGCAGCGCAGGTCACACTGTTGCACCTCTAACAATAGACAAAATTAATCACACTCTGGTTCTGCACACCAGAGCAAAAATACAGTCTCTGGAGCAAAAGAACATATGTTTAATGCAATTATTACTTTTAATTAGTGGGTTTGATGTGCGGTACAGGGATTTTTTCAAACCACCAAGTAAGCAAGCAACTGCTCTTTTTCAATGCTGAGAATTAACACAGGATGCTGACAAACACTCAAGAGACTAGCAGAACAAACTAGCCCTGAGTGTTGTGCTATAATTCAAAGATGGATTGATATCATGTTGATTGATGAGTGTATGCACAGGACCTGCCATCATACCCCTAGCATCTCTACTTCAAAACTCCCTATTATTGCCTGGAAGAGATTTTTTGTATTGATTAAGATTTTCAGCGTAACAGTATGACCCTGTTCGAGTGGATCGTCCGAGGGATTAAATACCCTTACTGTACCTCAGAGTTTTATGTCTGCTGTGGCGGCTTCGGTCCCGCTGACAACAGTCCAAATAACTGATGCAGATCTCCTAAGGATTGAAGACAAATAAATAAGATGAGCAGACGTTTTTGAGACTTTACAATTCAGTCCCATATACAAGCTACTGGTATATTTCAAATGGCAGAAGAAAAACTTTCTCCCTCATGCAGGAAGTGGCTGCAGCCTTCCATCTTACTACTGGTGAAATCTTACACAATGCGCTCCTGTCTTAGGGACTGTTCAAAAGGAGAGCTTTGCTTTGAAAATAGCACGACTGCTTTGACATTACTGTGCTACGCAGATGAAAGGCTTCTCAATCTTTGTGACAGCTTGACAAACCAACTGCAATCCTCAAAGTCTCAGCCTTCTAATACCGTCTGACAAGGGAGCAAACAAAGCTATAGAGGGATGTTCTGTCTTGTATATTTCCGGGCCAGAATTTATCACTGCGAACCCAGGCGTGTCAGCTGACCTCTCCTGGGTTGATGTCACTAAGGGCGCTGAGCTGAAGCAGGAAATTGTTGTCGGGAAAGGAGGCCTCTGCGTTGGGTATGCAGCTGTGGTTACCTGCAGGGTCAAGGAGGCAAAAGGTCATTAAGTAGGTCTCTTGACAAGAGGAACAGCGTCTTTGAACTGAAGCAACAGCCACTAAATAACAGTTATATCATCTGCACTTACATGAGCTTTGGAGCAGAAAGAGTCCAGAGCCCTCACAGTTTAGAAAGTCTCCCGTTTCTACAGAGAGGAAGAGACAAATGATGCACATTTGTTGAACTCTGAGTCTGAACACATGTTACATAATCACAGCAATGGCATTGGGACAACACAGACAATAAACACTCTGCTCAATTGAGACACAATTATAAACTGTAAAATGTACTGCAAGACTGAGATAAAACTGTGACCTTTCTCAATGTCCTTGTACATCTGGTCGATAAAAGAGTCCAATTGCTCCTTCTGCTGGACAGGAAGCTGAATTGCATCACAGGCATGAACCCACTGACTCAAGGAGCTGAATGGAGAAAAACAGAGCACAAAGAAAGATAATTACTATTGAGCCCAGGATGAAAGAAATTGAAGGACAGAAGTGATGGGTGTTTACCTCGTGCCAATTCCTTGTCCATTGGTTCCCACAAGAGCGAACAGAGAGCGGAAACCCTCTGGGGTAAACCACTGCAACACAATATCTTTACTGATCAATACTGAAGATCCAATCATTTCCTTTGACCCCTTTCATACTAAAGGGTAGAGGTCGGGGTCAGTTGTAGGAGTTTGAAAGATTTTACTTCACTTTCCAGTTAGATTAGCACATTAACATGAAGTCAATAACATAGCAAAATGACAAGGAAAGTGTCAGATGACATTTATACAATACAAAATGGATGGCAAGTAGGACAAAATCAAAACGACTGTCAGCTCAGTATTGAACCTCTTTAATTAGCTTCCCTGGGCAACAAGCTCAAGATGTAATGTGCTGCTGCATTATGACACAGAAATAATATACAGAACTTTTAATATGTGATTACTTTGACTGTTTCCAATATCAACTTCTGCAATATTCTCAATTGTACACATTTGATTTGATTTCTTAGTTTTCTATGACATTTAACATACCCCAACATATAAAACTATAAATTATCTAAATAATTGTATTTTGGTATAAAACCATGGTGGTGGTCACATTTGAACTGTGCTTTCTTACCCGACTCAGATAGTCATCGTATAGTGCTCCTTTAAAAAAGCTGTGTAACAAGGCCAGCTGCCCCTATAGAAACAATGTTAGATAAAAAAAAAAAAATGTTACGCAACAGAATACATACATCAAAGATGGCCACAGTGGGAGTTAAACTTCTCTCTAGAGGGGCAACATTGTCACGCTATGCTTATTGAGTCGTAAACAACTGCGATTAGCATAAAAGCATGATATTCTCTTTTAACTGCCAGACTTCATACATTTTGCACATCAACAATTTCATATATTTCAAGCAGAAATCACTTCATGGTCACTTACTCTGAATTTCTCTCCTAGGAGCTTATGGGCGATCTCCTCTTCCTCATTACCTGTCCGGCTGCAGAAGTGTGAAAACAGCTTCTGCCACTGCGCTTTGTCCTTGGCCTGGACAACAACCAAGTAAACATTTAGCAAAAACATTGCATCACTCAGTTATTCAAGAAGTTAATTTTGAGCATTACAGTATATCTTGCTTACACATGTGTAATATTACAATAACATATCAGAACTTATAAAGTTGTTATGCTGAACGGTCAGCAAATAGTTGTCTGTATACACTCTGGGCAGCATTAGCATTAATTTACAGTTTATGACAATATTATGAATACAAGTCCATGTTCGCTCTGTTTTGGTCTCCCCATCTACTGAGATACATATCTGTCTCTTTAGAAACTCAATGCTGTATTGTGTTGTGCTGAGAAGTTACAATACAGCAGGTTTATCAGAGTATTTTCTGTATTTGTCAGTAAATATCAAAATATTATGGCTGGTAATAATCAAAATGACATAGGGATGTTATGTCCTTTTACAGCAAGGTATTCTGATTCTAATACGAGGAATACACCCTTCCTGATTAAATTGAACACTAAATTATTCATACCCAAGGGTTTAAAAGACATTATCAGAGACTCACCTGTTTGACTATTGCTACCATTCTGGCTATTAGCATGATGCTGGAGGTCTCAGGGGGATAATGCATACTCCTGAACAGAAAACATATCTCCTTTTAGGTGAAATACATTATTAACTTGAGAGAGTTTAGTATGAAACCGAACTCTGACCTCCATGCATCTTTGAGCTTGTTGATGGGATGGTCTGGATCTTCCTGAGAGGGACCCAAACACAGAGCCCTGTGGTACTGATCTGCTGCAGCTTGTCTGCACTCGCTGCTACAGTACATCACCTGCAGGGTTAAAATATCAATCAGAAACCAACATAACATTAATGCAATAATTTTAGATGACGGGTACAGAAATAAACTCCACAAACTTAAAAACTCTGTGGTAATTCGCCCACACACATTTTCATAATCACTAACTTGAAAACACAGGTCTTCATTATCTAGCAACAACTATTGTGTGAGGTCCCTGGAATCAGGAAATTAAGAGTTTTATACAAACTGAATAATTACAAATAAACAGACCCTACAAGATTATGTACAAAGGCATTTTTAAAACTTTTTTAAATGACTAATTACAATGCATTGTTCAACCTAAAAGGCTTTTTACCTGCAATTAATTCAAGTAAAAAATAACTTTTGTTGTCGTAAATTGAGGAAAGATTTAAAATATAATTTCTTAAATGAAATATGAATATAACCATTATCTAAAGGTATCACAAAATAAAGACATTTGCTGGGACACCTCTATCCATTTTTAAATGTTTTTGGAAGAACTCCCCTCACAGCACATAGCCATAACCATGTTGTATATTTAAATGTCTTCTTTAAACAAATCAGAAATCCTTTATTTCTCCCGCAACGGGGAATTGTACATTATTGCAACAGCAGGTAGTGCAGATAAAGTGAGGAAAATAGACTTACATTTAAAAATATTATAAATTATTATTATAAAGAAGCATTCTCCTAAATTAATTTATTCTGTGCTTTGACTGCATTTCCTTTCTTTTTATTATTTAATTGCTCTTTTTTAAATCTTAATTACTTGAATGTTTTAATCACTTAACATATAGCGCTATGCAACACGTTTTAACTAGCTTTTGAAAATGAGGTGTAGAAATAAGGTAATTAGTATTAGCTTCAGGAACCCTAATCTGAAAACCATTAAATAAAATGAAGGCTGCTCTCTGTGGCAGTTCAAACGTTACTTATTTACATGTGGCCTACACAGATATGCAATACTGTGAATACAAGAAACCACCAAGCATAAACAGTGTTACCCTTGGGTTAAAAAAAAAGAAGCAGACAGATTAGCTTACTGATCCGTAGTACCAATACTGGCCTCTTAAAATCGATCAGCTAGTCGTGTCGCCCACCGTCGACGCAGAGAAAGTTCCTCCATGACCACAGAGGTCTTAAAATCAATATGTTTTATATTGATCTGAACCTTTTCAGGGCATATTCCTCCAGTGAGCAATAAACGACGACTTCCACAGAAAAAGATGGAGGCTTATCATCAACGTCCATGAAATCAATACAACCCGTCTCCTGTTTGGCCTCACCTGGCACTGCGGGCAGGCTTGGTGCCTCTCCGGTCGCACCCTGCAGAGCTCAGGGTGAGGGAGGCTGAGTCCTGGGATGCCGCTGAGTCTCCTCGCATTCTCCTCTGCACTCTCCAGAGCACGTAAGCAGTACTCACAGGCTAAAAAAGAATAGTGGATTAGCGAGAGAAAAACATTACTGGAGACCCGGTTGGTTTAGGGTCTTTAAAGATTCATTCTAGATCAATAACCTCCAGTTAACCAGTATTAGTCAAGTCTGATAAAACATTCATGCTTTTGTCATCCCTGTGTGGACTATCTATATACTATATTATTAATGCAAAATCAGTTTCAGTGCTTCTTTATTGGTGCAAGATGCAATTAAAAAGTCCATGACCTATTTCTGTAGGCCAACCACGAAGCTAGCATTGCACGGGTTCCCTTGACAAAAAGCCCAATGAGATTTGTCCAATGGATTTTCGATATTCCAGACAAAACAAATAGCGAGTGGCGAACAAATGGTTATGATACGTTAATTGTGAAGATAAACTCCACAATGAACACCACTTTTATGTTTTGTTATCTTTTCTTGTCCATACTAGTTTTTTATTATGCACCAAAACAAATGTCTTGTATTTATGTCAATTAATATGTGCAGCAATATGTTGTCATTTCACTAAACTGTTTGTGTGTTTTTAAATACAGTCCAGATCTCACCTCTATATTTGTACTGAGAATTCCACAGGAACTGGGAAGAGACGAGTGGCCGCTCCAGAAAGATGGCATCTCCCTTCTTGATACTCTGTTTGGCGAAGAGACCCTTGCCCTGAAAAAGAGACACAACAAAATATGACTGTAGTACGATTTTCACCAGTGTTTGAAAACCGTAAGTGGAAAAATATTTATATTTAAATGCTACTTTATTATTTACTTCCCTACATGTTAAACACTTATAGTTAGTAGTTACTATTTACTTTCTAATATATTAAAAACACATATCACTTATCATATTAAGTCTCTTAAATTGGCTCCACATTGACAAACTACAATAGTGAAATGTTCTTACATGTATTAGTTATTGATAAAAACAGGACAATATAAACATTTTAAAATAAAAAAGTAAAAAGATCCAGTCCTTTTACTTTATACTTTAAGACCATTTAGCTGATAAGATATCTGTACCTTAAATCATTCTGAAATGGGCCATTGTGCAGAATGAGTACTTTTTGTACTTTTACTTGTAATGTAGCATTTCAGGACCACAGCATTTGTACTTTTACTTTAGTAAAGGAATTGAGTACTCTCCTCCAACAATGCAACTAAGTTCCTTGCTTTGCATCGCACCATATTAAGTATAATAGTGTAAAACGGTTGATGTTGTCCCTTTGATTTCACATTTACTGGTTAAAATCGACACCCTTAACGTACAAATCAGCACACAACTGATAGTTGTAGACACATACAGATCTCTAATGATCAGAAAACGTTTTATAAACCACATGTTTTCCTTCAGTTCTCCCTGAGCCCTGCAGGTCTGCTCTGCCGGGCTGTGATGCTCCCTCTCAGCCGACACGCGTCCACCACACCTCAGCCACAGAGCCGATTCAAACTCCGGATCTCTCTAAATCGTTTTAATCTGACAAACTCTGCACCGCCTTACCTTGATATTGTCTATAAATCTCACATCCACGCAGGCAGAGACTTTACCGGGGTCCACGCAGAAGGAAAACATGTCATCCAGGGGAGCAGCCATGTTGCTGACAACCTTTCCCCTTTCAACTCTGACACTGACGATTTATCTCCGCGCGAAGCAGCAGCGACCTCTGGTGGTCAGCATGCGCACTGCAGGTGTGTCACTGCTCAACACTGGGAACTCATTGCTTTATTGTAGGTGACTAAAGTTAGCATAAGTACACATATTTTGGTATAATTAAATATTAACACATTTAATGTATAGTGCGATATTAGAAGTTGCTCAAAGACACTGTACATGTGCAGGTTAAAGTACATTAAAATCATAAAATAACACACTTAAAACTTAAAAAACACACCATTTGCTTACACATTAAATAACTCATGGAGATATTGGTGCAGTCTTGGATTTGAGAGAGTGGAAAGAGAACTGTGAATTTACAATGACTCATGACATGCACCATTTAATTTTAATGTATACTATCACTAAGATTTTGAATTTGTTTTTTCTATTCTAATATATCCTGTCACAAGTGAAACAGGATAGGACAGGATATATTAGAATATAACTATATTCAATATATCCAATAAATATTTACAGATGTGATGCCTTAGCAGAGATGTATCTATCTAAAAAGGATAAGGCACATAAATAAAGTCTGGAAATAAAGTCTTCACAGAATAAAGTAAATGGAGAAAAGAGTATTTATTGTATATTTTTTTGATAATATAGATAGATGTTTTACAGTGTTTTGTCTAGCAAACATATAATAAACATGTAGTATAAGTATTTTCCAAATAATAAAAAATACTAGTTCATGATCAGTAGTACAATATATTAGCTCGTACGTTTTATGTTTCAAATATTGTACAAAAGAAGTCGTTAGGAATACAGCAGTGGGTTAAGAAAAAATCAATATGTAAAATGTCCGTCCTACAAAGTTAGGAAAGAAAGTTAACGTACAGTGTTTGTTATTTCACATTATTGGATTAAACAGTGTAACTAATAAACATCTACAGTACAGTATCTGCATTTTTCCACAGACATGCACAGCACAGAGTGGCTTCTTATTGTCCCATAGTGATTGTTATTGCAGAGTTTCTCTACCATCAGATGATAAATAGACTTGTTCCCGAGAGATAACTAAGACTTTTATTTTGACATCTATTTCAGTGTTTCCCACATGTCAACAATATACTTTGTCTCTGTCACGATAATACAGCAGAGTGATAAATAGCCTAAGTAATAAATCAACTGTGCCGATATTAGTTTATTGCAGATATATCAGGGTCAGTGTATTTTGCCAAGAAAGACAAAGATGATTTCCATTACCCATGACAAATGAAAATGTGCAGCAGAGGGCACCGATGAGGTTTTTTTTACAACTGTAAATGGCTCAGTAAAAATCTTCTTCAATCATCTTTCTTCACTGGAAATGTTTGTGAGACGACAGTCATGTTTTTATGTAAAGAAATAAATGTCAGCTTGTATGTCTTGTGTGCCTCAGAAATCCTGTGTCTGTCACTAAAGACTTTGCTGAACATGGGAAACATTTAGCAGCTATGTAGAAAGTCATTTTTTGCAGGTTTAAACTGCATTTATAACACGTTTGTTTTCATTGGATGAGTGGGCAACAGAGTATAGCCTGTGTGTGGAAAACACTGTATTCTATATATTAAAATAATTTCATTAATGCTAAAAAAAACAGATTTACCGTAAATATATCATTATGTCTATATACAGAGCTTCTTCTATTCTCTTAAAAACAGCAAGGACAAAGGGAATATGTCCCAATTTGTACACATTGACTAGGATCTTGGTAAAGGTTAAAAAAATTAGAAAATAAAACCTGGGTTAGTACACCATGATATACACGCTCAGCTATGATACTGCAGCAGAAGCATCCCCTCAGCTGTCGTCAGGAGGAACCCAGCCGAGGCTCTCCCTGACAGCTCTTTACCGTGCAGCCTCCTCCTCTGATCTCTTCTCCTGCTCCACGCCAGCCATCATAGACCCTTGTTGTAGGTCACCATCTTGCAATCTGTTGCCATAGCGATCTCCGGCTCCAGGCAAGACACTTCAATCTGCAAGATAAACAATCAGACTGAAGGTAAAAATTGAAGCTCTACATTTCTTTGTCTTAAAGCTTTAAAAATTCATTTTGACTCTTAATCAGACGTGGGAAGAGACATCTGGAATGAGAGGTGAAACTAGTGCATGTCAAGTGGTGTATGTGTAATTAGAATTTCGCCCAGCTGCTCTCTTTTCTCCTCTCTTTCTCTCTGTGAGCCATCTGGCCTTGACAGTAGAAGCAGTTGAAGCGGCATTGTACTGTACCTGAGACATCTGGGGGAACAGGCTGATGGCCAGAGGCAGCGAGAGGCTGAAGGTGAGCAGGCACACGAGGCTGTGGACGGGCAGCAACAATCTGCGGTTTCTCTGCAGGAATCGCAGCCTAGCAGAGTCAAGAGACAGTGATAAAAGGAAATGTGAGCCTGCTGTGTGGATCGATCCCAGATGACTACTGCCAAGCCAGGAGTTATTTTTGGATCCGGAGAAAAAGACAGCATGTGCAGATTTAGGGGTGCTATTTTCCACAATTAGTGGGTGGGAGATTAATCTGTCTGTGAGAACGTTCCAGTCCTGGGTTTATCGAGTCAGACTGTAGAAAAGCTCTTTTGTATGTATAACAAAAGAAACAAGAAGTGTATTTTTATTCAGCCTTGTTGTGCTTAAAAACAATAGGCTGTATTATTATATTTTCTCAGGCTGTGACCTACTATTGAATGAGTATATGGAAAGCACTTTAGGGCACAACATATGGCGGGCCTGGCTCAGTACTGATATTAAGAGATAGGTTTTTAGATGAGCAATAACTAAAGGAAGGCTGAGAAAGAAGATGCAAGCTAGCTGTGAAAGAGATGAATGATCTTGTAAATGTAAGGCCTTATGCGCAGATTATTTTTTCACTATGCCTCTGGCAAATCTTACAGATGTAGGAAAAAAAATAGCTGTATTGTGTCAGTGGCTGTGAGAGTTGATACAGCTCCTACTCTTCTTAACTAAGCCAGTCATCTTTTAGCAGGACTAGTTCAGCTGCTGCTGTTACTTTTTGTCATACAAACAATACATACTTACTGCCTCATTTGTCAGGGATTGCAAAACTGAATAACTATCATCAAAATAGTTTATTTCAGCTACAGGAAACAGGTAGGAAAGACATTTTAAGACAACAAATAAGTTTAATGTATCTATCTTTACTAAGTCACATGCTATCTTTGACTTAATAGTGTTGTTTGAAGCTGGTTTGCAGTCTGGCAAAGATATTGGATGATGTTGGAATTGGCACGAGATAGATTTGTGAGTAATAGGATAAGTAAAAAGCAGAACAAAAATCAATTAATCACTAGATTAACCAATACCCAATTGAATTGTTAATTGCAACCCTAGTAAAAAATCCAACCACAGATGTCTGTACAGACCTCTCTAGGTAGGACATGATGATGGGGGGCAGGATGAAGATCGGCATCGGGAGGACCACACGTGTGAAGGCGGTCTCCGTGATCGCCTGGGGTAAATATGAGAACATTGTGCACACGCTTCATTTCAAATTCTGCAAATGAGTTAGATTTAATTTCATGAAATCAGATGTGTGTATAACTGTATACACACTGTATAAAATAGGTGCTGAGTGACAGGATCCGCGCATTAAATGATGAGTTTTCCCATTATCAGACACCACCACATTTGCAATTCATGGGAATAAACCAGCAGAACATATTCAGTGCAGAAAGAAGAGTAGTGTGCAAAAAAAAAACTCACATGTCTTGCAGCAATCTTTGAGGATCCCACCACTTTGCCATTGTTGTCCAACACATCAATCCCTTCAGATAGCTCGTTGTGTCTCATCAGGCCCACATTACAGATGTTTGCACTGGCTGAGGACAGGTGAGAAAGGCCGCTTTTATGATAATAAATGTACACAAAAACATATGCTGTAGACAGGAAATGTAGTCATGGATCCAAAGAAGAAACTCCTTTATAAATACCTCAATTTTGAGCCAGACTAGTCTTGGGGAAATTGAGAAATCCATTGCAGTAAGAATTATAATAAGCTTGCATTTTTGGATTTATGTAACTTATTTACTCATTTCTAACAAATTAGGTCTTAGATGGAATTTAAATACAGTGTAAAACCAGTAAGAAGTTGTAAATCCCACCACCAGAGGGTCAACTAATTACCCCACAATATAAATGGTACAGAGAGTCCTTTGGAAACCCACCTACAGCTGGGAAGGGGACGAGCCTCTGAATGATCATCCTGGTGGCCGGACTCAGCCTGTTGGCCTTCTTAATCAGAACATTCAGTCCCACCTACAATAGTTCATATAAAAACAGAAATCAGGTTCAAGTACAAACCTATCAAATCTATGAAACACACTTTAAAGTCTCATTTACAGCAAACTGGTCCTTTGTTTTCGCATAAGTAGCATTAGTATATTTACTTTAATCCGAACATTGGCATTAGTACTTGAACTGTACAGCTAACTCTATTCAAAAAGCTTACTGTATATTACCAGCACTGTTAATAATACTCTGTATAAAATATAGCCAGCAATGTAATTACAACAGTGGTGCACATTCAAAAGCAGCTCATGACTTGAATGTGCAGGTCAAATTCACCAAAAATACCCTTTTCAAATACATTTTCCTCATGATTTAAGAGGGAGAAACACATACTGCAATAGAGACAGCGCTGGTCACAGCTCCTACATAGCCTTGAAGAAACGTGGATGTTGGCGTAGGCTGAAGAAGGAGAGAGCAAATGTTGTGTCACAGCTTTACACAGGGTTTACTCTCTATAGTGACAGTTTGTGTTGGGATTTAATGTCGTAAATTGTCATTTTCAGAACAAAAAACAATACAAATGGGCTCTATTATGGTGATCAGACATTTTGTACAGAATCTTGAGCAGCCCATTTAATGTATAAATGTTTTGTCTAGTCCTTAGGGGAACTAAACATGTTAATATCAATGTTCCCACCTTTGTGGCGTTGCGGTTTGCATAGTTCACACAGGCATTATGACTCTGGTTCATCCACTGAAGGAAAGAAAAAAGGTCATAAACAAAGGTTAAAGCAACGACCAAAGAAGAATTATTGAGGAAAGAGAAAAGGGGAATCAAGAGGAGGAGAGTAGGGAAAAGTCAAAAGAAAGAGAAGAAGTTCAGATAGACATATACAGGCACTATATACTCTCTTATTTACTGCTTTATAAAGAGACAGCACACAGACAGAAGCAAACAGAGCAGCAGCACTTTATATTACAACGTCCTTGGTGGGAAAGCATTGCATGTAAAAGTGTGCTTACCAGAAAATGTAAAAATGTACAATAAATGCAATGGTTTCACAAGATGTTGGTTGTTTACAGTACCTGCCATATAATGGTAGACACCACAGTCTGATTTGGGAGAAGAAGGCCAATGACCTAGATGAGACCAGGGAACAAAGGCTTATTTTCCGGGGTAAAATAAGTCTACATTTCGTCTATCCCCAAACACGATCATGTAAATGGACATCTGCACAGCCATGATTTTGAATGTATGATTTTCATGTGGGACTTACAATCGGTGTTCCAAATGGCACATAACCTGCACAGTGAAGAAGTGATTTTCAGTGTACAAAAACAAAGACAAAATGGAGGAAACTTGAACAACTTTGGCAAAGATCTTCATCTGAGGTCGTACCTGACATTCGTAATGGCATGAAGATCTTCTCCCCTGTGTCTGGATGAATGATAGCCTGCGTGCAGAGAGCATGACCTCACCCTCATGCTGCCAGGAGCCCAGAGGCTTCAATGTAATGACTTACAATATGAGCCATGAATCACTTACCTGCTTGATCTTCTGGGCTTCCCACAGCTGCAAAGGTAAGCAAAACTGTTTTAAAAATCACTTCAATTAATTATACGCTTCATATGTTTGATTTTTTTTTCTATTTGGTTCGGATATGTTCGTTAACTTTACATTTTCTAATGTGATAATAACTGTATTTTGCTTAAGGAGGTATTTTCAAACTTAAGGTAATGTGCAATCTGTTTCCTGTTGCATGTTATCGTATTATACTGCAATATATTTCGTTTTTTATCACATCCAGGTCGGTAAAGACTCACCTGACCATCAGACACTCCCGGTGGAAGCTCGCCATGTTTGTAGTCATCGAGGAGTTTCAAGCATTCTTTCAATCGTTGCTGCATACAAAAGAAAAGGCTTCATTAGATCGGAACTGTTTTGAATTACAATTAGAACAATAAAAAAGGTCATATAACTGTCAAACACGACCATTTTTAACAAGTTCACTTTTTCTGTCAACTAATTGTTTCAGCTGTAGAAATGTTTAACATGGCCTAAACCTGATGAGCTTTAATACAGATCTGATCATTTGTTTACGGGACAGTTTTTAATAATTATGGATGGAAGAATAATCTTTTTTCGAAACCACATTGTTGAAACATTTACAGATTTATCTTTTCTTTACCTCGGACACAAACAGGGTGCTGGGGTCAATGATGTCTGCAAAGTGTCTCAGCCGACCCAGAAATGAGCCCTTGAAAGAAAAGTAAGAGAAGGTTAATTGTTAATGAATGTACAAAACAATGTACAAAACAACATCCTTTCCTCTGTGAATGGATAATATCAGAAGTGTTATTAAGTCTGAGATGATTTATCACACTTTCCATTGCTTTAGTTTAATACATCTTAAGACATTGCTGTGTCTGTTGCACAGCTCTGGTGTGAACATTAAATGTATGTATTTGGTCACATTGGGTACAGTTTATTGTTGTTTATATAAACAGGGCTGCAGTAAGACTTTTAGAAGTGTTTAGGTCATGTATCTTAACAACCCTAATCCCACCCCAAACACTGGTTTTACTAGGCTACACCAAAAGACCCTATGCAATGATACTTAGTTTAAATCTTAGTATATTGATTAAATACTGAATAAATACTAAATCCCTTACATTTATCCTAAGCGCACAAATATTCACCTTTAGTGACTTTTTTATCCATGTGTCATCAACCATGATCATGGTTTTGCTTAAATATAATGCTACTGTAGAGCCAGGAGAAATAATATAGACAGATATTGTTCTTTAACAAACACACATTTTAATCATTGAGCTTGAGAGGTGCTGGTAGGTGATTTTGTTACCTTTAGACAGGCTCACTGTTTCCACTGATTCTTATTTTTACAGTAAACTAACACACTGCTGGTTGTATCTTATATTCAGTACAAGGACATTTTAGTGTTATCAATCACCTCCCTGTCAGCCAGAATATGAATAAGAAGATTTCCTTAATATTACGGTATATTTAAATCTCCATGCAGAACGATGAACCTCATTAGTCATTAGTAAACATACTTTTGAGTATATTATCTTCTCAGCATTTTGTTCCCAAAGGTCAAGAACAGCATTGCCTAAGTCTTTGTTATTTAAATGAAAACTTAACAAAAGGATTCTTTGAAATGCCACTTAAAGGAAAACAGAGCCAATATGCTCAATGTGGAAACATCAAAACAAAAAAACAGCCAATTATAAAACTGTATAAAAATAGATGACAGTCTGTGCTATCATAACTAAACAATCCAACACAATTAAGCTGAGATATATAAAAGTAAAATCTGCCTTTTTTTAGATGTACTTTAAAGTAAATGTACAAACAACCTGAACACATTTAACAAAGACATTCCTCCATCTAAGTGAGGTTTTGAGCTGCTGGTCAAATGCCCTGTTTCCAGTTCCCTTCACTGTCTCCATCAGCATGCCAATTGCTAAGTGTGTGTGCCAGCACTCTGAAAAGGCCCAACAGCAATGAACGCCAAGAGTCTCTTTGGCAAACCAGATGGACAAAAACATGGCAGCTTCAATCAACTTCCCTCAGAGAGAGTCATGAGTGATGATGAGCAGTGGAAGAGGAATGACAGTGGAACAAAACCCTTCAATATTTCAATTATATGTTCAGCATCGGGTCCTAATTGAAATGACTGGAAACAATAATGCTCCTGAAGACTGTAAATAACCATCCATCTGTACTGTAACCCTGGATCTGCTGCCACTGCCATTCCTCCATCACACGTCTCCTCCTCTGACAGGCCATATGTGCTGCAGTGCTGTTTTGTAAGAGAGGGTAGACGATCCATGTGAGGATCCTGCTTTAATTATGCATGAGTTTCAGCTCCCTGGAGAGTACACAACAAGGCTGTAGTAGCTGAGACAGAGCGCGGCAGAAAGAACAGACAAACAGAGGAAGATTTCTGCTGATTCAAACACTGGCCTAATTTCAACTGCTTTGACGCAAGGAACTGAAAGTATTACAGCACCTTTATCAACCCGACAAGAAGTGCAGGTTGCAGATGGAAAAATAAAAAGCTCTGCGGGGGTCTGAAAGAAAAGATTTCCTACTTAAAAACCACGAGCAATAGGAGCCGGAAACCAAGATTGAATTACTCGCTGCCTTAAAATTAGGGGGGGTCTAAAAGAGGAATTTGTGAGGTACTCTCTAAAAATAGACAAAAGTAATTCACATGTGACAAAGGGTGTGAATGAAATGCCACTTAGGCTTTTTGTGAACATAAATTATCCTGTGCTAATTAGTAAGTCCTCATTAGTTAGTCCTCATCACTCTGAGCAAGACCCCAAGACAGTACTTGGTCATTACATCCTTACGTGGTGGTTTTGGGCCTCTTTTTTGTAATTTTGTATATTCTATATGGTCATTATGTGTCTTCTTGTTGTCATTTTTTGTATTATTGGCCTTTTTGCCCCTTTTATGGTTATTTAGCATTCTTTTGTGGTCCTGTTTTGTGTCTTCTTAGTCATTTCGGGACATTTTGGTGTTGGTTTCGTGCACTCTTAGTTATGTGTTCGTGTCTCTTTTTGGGAATTTGGCATTTTTTTATACTTAGCAATGCTAACAATCAATTAAAACTGTTCTGTCATAATACGTCAGAATTGATATGCTCAAACTTTAGGATAAATTGCTTTCCTTGTGTGTGTGTGTGCCTTTACATAGTTTTTCTGCGTTACTCTGGATTTTGAAAAGAGATGCATTTAAAGCTCATCTGATTTGAATTTATAGCAAATCTGAAAAGTTTGGTGACTTATTTACACAATCTGTTTATGGACCTTGATCTGTGCAATACTTCATGTGAATAATTTCCTTGAGGCGGCTGTTTAATAAGTGTCTTTGAAGAAAGAAGCCTCAGAAATGTAAATGTACCCAGCGTGCAGCTTCCTCAGTTAATGTGCAACACGGGTTTACGTGAAGGTCACATTATCTTTCAGGGCTGACCAATGCAAATTCATTTTGGAGGACGGAAAATTGAGTAATGGGCTTCAGATAAGGACAGGCAGCCCATTCATCTCGATCACATTGGGGGACACAGTAACTCTGCAGAAAGCATCCTGATATATTAGATACACTTCAGGCTGTTATAGTGCGATTTGGATTAGATAAGTGTACAAGATTTGCAGATATTGTATAAAAAAATCCCAAACAACTGCAATGTTAAAGCCTAAAATAAGAATTAAAGCTGCAAAAACAAACAGATACGCTTTTTTTGACTAGGGAGGTATAGTGCCTTGGCTGCAGCCCATAGTCTGATAATATATTTCACGGAGCAGCAGCAGCGATGCAAAGGGTGTGAAATATGTAAGTGGAGATGATAAACAGCTATACACATCCATTATTTGTACTACTTAAACTACAATACACTCCTGCAACCACGCTCAGAAGTTCATAATCAGTTTAAAGTTGTTGCAGTTGTACAACAAAGAATCGCGGATGAAAGGCAACTTTCGCTAAAGTGAGAGCATCCAGAGCAGCAGGGCGGAGGATGGAGCTGTTTTCCGACAGAAAAGCCTGAAAAACAAAATGCTATTAACGCAGCTTGACGGGGAATACATAAAAAGACTTACCTGCTCGTATCGCGGTCTCCCGAGCTGGAAGGCAGGACATGCTGCAGATTCCGCCATGACAGCCAACTCTTTATTTATTAATGAACTGAATCATGAACGGATTTTCAAGTAGGGCGAACTACAGTCACTGAGTAACTATAGAGAGGCTCCGTGTCGCTCAGTGTGTTGGGATGTGTAGTCCTTCCGTTTGCAATAACACTGGCAAAGTTAAACCGCATGACTACACATCCCAAATAATCGATAACGTTAACGCTATTGCGTAACTGCTCCGATTGATCTTGGGAAAGATAACAGCTGATGCACCTTATAGGTGTCAAGATTGAACCAATAAATCATTTTGTGAGGAGGTGTGGCCTAACGGGAGAATAGAAAAATAACCCAAAGAAAAACAAAATTGATGCTAGTCACTCGATGAATGAATAATGATGTAGGTAAAGCAATGAACACCACCTCTACCATATGCGTGAACAAAGTCATTAAAACATGAATGCATACACATTGTAATACAGAACTAAATTGTATATGATTTGTAAAATGGGCTATTCTTCATATTGATTTGACTTGTATTTGAGAATTTCTACAGTGGTATTGATCTTTTTTACTAAGAAAATCTTCTATTAACTGGCTACCACTTTTTTTCTTACATCTTTACAACTAAAGGGGTATAACAATATAGAACCAGCTCAACCTTTTTTTCTAAAAGGGAACAACCTGGTCAGTCTTAACAGGAAATGTAGCTGATGTTATGCGTCCATGAACACAAAGACTGCTTATGCTAGTATGTCTTGCTTCAGAGCAGAAATTAATGTTAATCAGCATTTCACAATCTGGAATTGATGCAAAGAGAGAGAAGTGAAGTGAAGTTGCCAGCAGTGCAAGGGCACTGCTGGCAGTAAACGCAATTTAAATCAATAATATCTTTAATAAATCACATAGATTAAAATATCCTGAATATGTGAAAGCCAAGGACAAGGTCCATGCTGAACCAGCAGTTTTATAACACTGTGTAGTAAAGAGTGCCTTCTAGTGGAGAGACAAAGGCATTACTGCATAATAAAGGATGGATACACTCATGCTAAGGGCTGAATGGCAGAGATGGTAGAAGTACTCAGATCTTGTATTTGAGTAAAAGTAGAAGTACCAGAGTTTAGGAATACTCTGCTACAAGTAGAAGTCCTGCATTTAAAATATTATTCAAGTAAAAGTACAGAAGTATTAGCATCAAAATATACTTAAAGTATCAAAAGTAAAAGTACTCGTTATGCATATCGGTCCATTTCAGAATAATATTATATGTTTTTATTATAATTATTGATGCATTAAAGTGTTATCAAAGCTGGTAAAGGTGCAGCTAATTTTAATGGCGTTGTATGCTGCAGGGTGGCTTGAGAATTGACTCCAGGTGTAACTAAAGTCTTGTTTAAGTATTGATTATATTTCACATCATTAATCCAAATATGTAAAGTAACCAAAGGTATTAAGTAAAAGTAAAATATACACCTCTGAATTGTAGGGGAGTAGATGTACAAAGTAGCATACAATGGAAATACTTAAAGGGGACCTATCCAGTGGCGGCGCCAGAGCATTTTTGTTGGGTAATCTATGGTAGGGCTAACCCATACAGTGGTGGTGCTCAAGTCAGTATTTGCAATGTAATTACATACACGCTATATCGCCCCCCTTGACAGTGAAACGCCACGCGTGAGGTTTAGATTATTTCCCTGTCTCAATCAAAATGGAACTGTATGAAATAAAACGGCACATTTGTCTTGTAGTAAATAAAAAGGGATCACTGTGAACGTGACGTATGATAGTACACGTTGAAGATCCAATGGGGATACTGAATGGCGGTTTCGATTGATCTCAATCAATAAGGCATGACGCAGATCCAACGTTGCGTTGCTCTGATTGGCTGTAGGTCAGGTCTATTCAAATTGCATTCGGAGGCATTTTGATCTGACCGCGGCCGCGCTGATATTATAACGCCAGAGAATTTCCACACCTTTAGTGTATAAAACTCCCCCACTACTTAGACTATTCCTTGCACCCCTCTTCTAGCATAAGCCCGAATGGTCTCAACCATATTGCATCAGTAACGTGCACTTGTTGTTACAGCAGGATCAGTTTGTGTGCTGTGGACACGACCCGTATATTTTCGCAATCCGTGTTCTCAACATTTAGCATTTCGCTTATTATTTAATTGAATTTGCATCACTTTTCATGGTGGGGCTAAGGTGGGGCTAAGCCATTTCTTGGTATGGCTGTAGCCTACCCCAGCCATACCCTGGCGCCGCCACTGGACCTATCATGCAAAATGCACTTTTGTACGTCTTTTATACATGAATATGTGTCCCCGGTGTTCCAGGGAACTCACCAAGTGTCAGAAAACACAACCCTCTCTATTTTCCTCCATACCCAAATCTCTAAAAAAGGGGCTGCAACGGATCTGATCAAAACTGATCCAGATTTGAACACTGTCCTGACGTCAGGACAGTGGCGCTACGGCTATTGGGCCAACTCCACCAATCAGGAGGAGACAGCCACGGCCATTGCCGTTCGAAAGCGCTGGAGACGCTGTAGTACATATGCCAGGCCTGTAGATGGTGCTGTTCTCACAGAATCTGCCCTTGCTAAAACAGAGCTAAAAAATGTCAAATTGAGCAAAATGAGGCATGGCTAAAATGCATGATCTGTTTGGTATTTTGAAAAAAAAAAAGTATAAATATGCCTTATATAGGTATGGTCCTACACTATATTATTCTAATATAGCATGATAGGACCACTTTAAGTAAAGTAAAAGCATCTCAAAATGGTATACTTAAGTACAGTGCTTGAGTAAATGTACTTCCCAAACCAACAACAAATGACACAACACTTTGGCTCATGTGCACTTTATTTTATTACAGTACAGTACTAAGGTCATGTAAAGCATTGTGAGTAGCTACAGTGGTACTGGAGTGACATTAGATCATATATTATCATGACAAAAGTATTTTATCGAAGTAACTTATAATACTCTTATCTGCTGCATTGATGCTGTTTTATTTCTACAATAAAATGTTGCTATTTCAACAAATAAAAGCGAGAAAGACAAACAATACATACAAAATATATTAAAACCTTGTTGTTTTTGCATGTAACAAAAAATAAGACTTTAACAAACTAAATAATTTGTAAAAGTAAAAACATAGAGACAATAAGTCTTCATCTCCTAGTCTTTTCGAACAGGATTATTGTGTTTTGATTATCATAAAGCGATGTTAATGCAGAAACCTCTTTTATGTTATGCAGCGCAGTATTTTCATATGCACATTTTTTTTAGCATGTCTTAAATTCTATTTGAAAATATGCATTACCTCAAGTAAACCTGTTTTCACAATTTCCTAAAACAATGTGAGGTGAACATTCTTTGTGGAGATGTTGTGTTTGCACTTTAACAGCTGCAAATGTAGGTTACTTGAGCTAACATCATATTTTGCCAGAGGACCTACTTTGTGTTTTATGTTAAATGCACTCTGCAAAAGTGTTACCTCTAGCCTGTATTTTTATTTTATGCATGTGTATAAGCAGTGAGTTCAGAATTTAAATTGACAACAGCCTACCTTAAATTATTCTACAAAGCATGAGTAAAATTACCTTTAAGGTTTGATAGAAGCTTTTTTTATCATAGTTTTTTTTGTCTGTGTCAAACTGGGCTAGTAACCAGCATGCATCTTGGGTAATATTGTGTCTACATCAACAAGGCAGTATTAGCAGTGAGAAGACCTGGATGATTGTGAGACCATATTTTGTGGAGCATTTGTTTGACTGTAATTGTCTCTCGAACAGTGATTCCCAATCTTTAATACTAACCCTGCGTTATGCACCCACTCTTGAGTTCAGTATTCTGCAGGATTGTACGTCTCATTGTCACTTGTGTCTTTTGACTTGAAGCAGCGTGGGGGTCTGCTCCATGATGCGCAGTAAAAGATTATCAATGTAGTCCTCCAGGTCTCGAACCTGTAGCTTGACCTTTTTCAGATCAGCCTCACACTTGTGCAGCTTTGCCGCCTGCTGCTCGGAGGCCGCGTCCTGCTTCTGCATGTCCATCTCCTGCTGCAGCAGCAGGGAGATCAGCTCCATGTTGGTCAGCTGCTGGTAGTGGGCCGTGTTGTCCACTCTCACCTCCTGCGAGAGAGAAGGGACAGGAACAGTTAAGATGTGTGCAAACATATTTAAATGATTAGTTTGGCATTAAGGAAATATTCTTATTCACTGCCTTGCCAAGAGTTATATGAGAGAGATGCCACTATAGTGTGCTGCTGGGATGACATATGTTTGGAGGCCAACATAGATATACTTCATGTTTTTTTCAGCAATATAATGTCCACACATTTAAAGATTTTAAAGCATGAATGTAATTGGCAGAAATAAAAAGCTAAAACAACTCAGTTGCATGAATTCACGTGACAGAGGCAACAACTGCCTTTTGTTAAGGATTTTGTGGTAGTAATAAATGTAGAAATCTATTACTCTTGTGTCACAAAGCTTATTTTAGGCATTTTACCAAAAACCCATTAAAATTAAGTGTGCAAAAATGTTAACTCATTTCCTGTTTTTGGGACATTCTTAAAGCAAATCAAAAGACAGGAGATGGTTATCTATGTTAGCAATTAAGGCTGGACGCAAGGGTCGAACACGGCTCAATTGAAAGATGCAGTTCAGTTTTTGTGTAGAGCCAGGCTAGCTGTTTACATATTTACATTTATTTTGAAGCTAAGCTAAGCTAACTGTCTTCTGCTGCTGCTTAATATTTAACATTCAGATATGAGAGTACTCTCATTCTTCTAATTTATTCTCAGCAAATAAGTGTATTTGTAATATTGTCTAATTATTCCTTTAAATGAGAAACTGATTAAAATAAATGGCTTATTACGATTCTAAATGGCTCACTAATTCACTGGAAACAATGAAGTGATCTATGGTCCTGCACTGAGTGCTCTAATGGTGTTAATGAATGCTCACAGAAGCATTAAATAGTCTGTGGACCTAATAGCTTTCTGTAATTTATTATGACATGTTAATAACTTAATTATTCCGCTGTTTGAACACACAGAGAGACTCACGCAGTGTTATGGGTACATTTAGAAAATGTACTCTGACGTTTTTAGATCCAGTTTGACAGGTAAGTGACATACATGTAATGAATGCAGATCAGCAAAAAATACTAATTACTGTAGGAACACCAGTTTTTGTTTTGTCCTACCCACAAACAAAACAACTATTTAACACTGTTGTGACAGGTGGGGTTGTTTTTATTATTAGGGTTGTTTGTATTTGATTTTATTATTTTCCCTGCAGTCTCAATCCCAAGATAAACTTTCAAAGAAATGTGTAATAGAGATACACTAAAAAGCAAAAACAGATCATATCTTAACAAGAAGTTAAATAAATAATAATTGAATAAACAGCTCTGCACTTCTGTATCAGGTTAAAATGATGCTTATCCATTTACCTTAACAGCATCAGAATAATGTTATCCCCTGACACAATGAAATAGACTAGGATGTCACAGGGAAAGGCTAGAAACATAACTTTAGGACCTGAAAAATCGTATCTGGGCCAAAGAACTAATGGGATCAGCATTTCTCTCCCCAGTGTTGAAAGTAGCCTCAATCTAAAAGGAGCTGTTGGGCTGATGCTGCACACTGTCAGTTTTGTTTAATACCTTGACTAATTTACTTTATGGCAGTAATAAAACTCAATCACAAGATGAAAAAGGTGCACAGTAACTCAAACTAAACACAGTCCAAACAGAATATTAGCAATACCCATCACAGGTACTGTAACTAGTGTTGAAATATCCTTTTGCAGTTAAGTTGGACATATCACAACAAAGCATATTAGTGCTTTATTTTGGTCGCATTTGTGTGATGAGAAAACCCATAATGTGGCTAAACAGGGCAGAAAATGACCTTATAAGAGATTGTTCTTTATATTGAAGGTTATAAAGGGTTAATATAGTGTTGTGTTTTTGTCTCTGTTACCTGACTCCTCTCAGGTTCGGCAGCAGCCTGGTGGGCGGTGCGTCCGGGGTTGATGGTAGACTTCAGCTTCTCCAGGACCGACCGACCCTCCTTCTTCTCTGATTGGCTGGAAGTTAACGGTTTCACTGGATGAGTTCTGCAGAGTAAAGAGGTCAGCACGAGTATTTGAACACAGTACTCTTACTATAAGCACATTATTGTTTTCTTCATATATCATTTTGCACGGTCAAATGATTGATAGCAGGTCAGTCAGCAGTTATAACTTCTAAGCAGATCAGGAAATCTGAAGGAATCTGTGAAGAAACAGTGAGCCATGTAGGAAAAACATAAGCACAATCTACTGTTCTTGGAGCATTAAAAACTGCAGCAATGTGAGCTGAGGTTAAACTAGAAAAAATGGCTTTAATACAAGGGATGTGATTCTCTTGTTACTTGAAGATGAAATAATCTATAGGGAAACACAGGGTGTACTTACTCAACAACAACAGCACAGAAATGTTTCAAAATCTAGAAATCAGAATAAAAACTACTGAAGCTACCAGATTATCTTATGCTTATATTATTGATACTAAAAGGGGACAATCAGATCGGTCGATGGTCCTTTTTTCCAAGACAAAAATATGTTAATAATACAATTTTATTCCAAATATTAAGTTTTCTCTCCTGTTTCTACGGTAAATAAAGTATACAAAAAGATTGTGAACAAAGTTTAGTCCCGGGGCCTTATCATGGTGTGCCACTAGTGATGTTTTTTATCAAAGATTCCTGGCATGACTCGTCAAACTCTGGGTCCCTGAAGCATTTCATCCTCTCTACCCCCAAGTGATGCCCTCTACTTATTCCTAAGTGCACATTATATGCAAGTATTGCCTTTTATTGCCGTTGGTTTTGAGCCAAACGTCTGAGTTCACAATACATCAAATAAAATAGAGACTAAAGCAGAAAGCACATTTTTCTGGAGGGGATGCCAAATGTTGGAGGCAGCATTTGTTTCAGGAAGCCAATTACTGGCATAGGTTGTAAATGTCCAGTGATAAGGAGTTTCTGGCCGGAGTTTCACAAAGCACTAAGAAGGGTATTAAAACTGATCTCTCCCTGCAATGTGCATTACAAGGCACTGATCACTTCGCGAACCCCCAAAATACAGGGATAGAAAGATTACATTTATGCTATGGAAAATAAAATAAAGACGGAAGTAATAATAAAGAAATATTCCTTATTGCACTTAAAGGTGGGGTAGGTAATTTTGGAGAAACCAGCTCGAGTGCGCTAGAATTTGAAAATACACAACCGGAAAAAATCTGCCACTTCCTTACAGAGCCCCTCCTCCAACACACACGAACGTGCACATGACCAATGAGGGCACGAGATAAGTTTGTGCACAGATGGAAGGCTGACAGGCAGGTAGGCCATCCAGTTATTTTAGCCGGGCCGGCTCAGATGATTGGTCGTACTTTTTACAGTATTACGGCTTCCACAGATGACATTTTTTTATGGATTTTTTGTCAAAGCACTTAATATATTCATTGATATCGGGATGTTAAGAGCATTCCATGGAATATAACAAAAAGTGTATCTTGAGCCAGTTCCTCAAACTTACCTACCCCACCTTTAATAAAAGGTCCGTAGTTTAAAAAAACAAAAAATAAATAAAGACGGAAGTAAAAAATACATAAAGTGTAATTCACTTAATTAAACAAACTTACACATAAACTCTAAAGTAACATATTTTGGTGATATAATATAGGTAAGGAGAAGAAATACGCTTTTATGTACTTCTAGATATTTGGAGATTATGCTATTACTTCAACGGGTCAAAGTAATAGCAGTTTAGGCGAAGTGAAAGAAAAACAACAGATTTACAATAGCCAACGAGAAACAGAACAATGAGATGAAAAACATAAATGTGAAGCAAAGCCAAGAACAATGCAGCAGGTGTCATCCAACGACATTGGAAGAACTTATAATGACATTCAACATCAAGCCAGGCCAACAGTAAACAAAGCAACAAGAGTAACAAAACAAAAAAAACATTAGGTGTTTTGTAGTTCATGTGGAAATGTACAGCTTGTCAGTATAGCTACATACGTCATATCCTAGTGGGAGGTCTCTCACCTGCTCTCCTGACGGGGCAGGCTGCTAGCAGGCTGAGTCTCCTCAGGAAAAAGTGAGTGGCGTGCATCGACCAGGGGCTGGTCAGTGGTGCAGGTGGTGGAGAAGGTGGAGGTGTAGGGGGCCACTGCCAGAGTACTGCTGGCTCCAGCACCGGGCCCCATGCTTGAGGGATGTATGGAGGGGCAACAAACAAGGGTAGGGTGGGGCTTAGCCTGTACGTCACCTGAAAGGGAGAGTGTGCGCGGGATGGAGGAGAAAGAGGGTTCGAGCAAAGATTCCCCAATCTTTGACTTAGTAGGGGTTCTTGAGTTTGGTGCTACTTTAGCATGAAGGTCTTCAAAGCTGATATCAGAGGATTTTACTATTGTGTTGTCTTGTGAAGATATCTGTGATGTTTCATTGGACTCATTTTGATTTGTAGTGCTATCTACTAATGACAGTAACGAAGAAAGAGCTGATTTAGAGGGCAGATATGACGACGGTCCTTCTCTGACTTCGGAAATGTTTTGAACGAGGGACAAGAACTGTTCGAACTCTCTGTCTCCGTTTAGGCTCTGGTTGCTCGGGCTGCCGTTGCTGTTTTGTCGAGACAGTCCTTTTGGTCTCAAACGTGCACTAACCACACCAGGAAATGCATCATGTTGGTTAAGTGCGGCTGTTTTAGCTTGTGGGTTTCCGTTATCATCAATCTCCTTTTGTGTCGTTTTCAAATCTGCAACACTTCTTGCAGTAACACCTCTGGACTCAGTTTTAATATCGTCTGCATTTCTAGCAGTGATTTCTCTGCTGCTTACCCTGGAGTTATTCAGCTGATCATGGCAATTGTCTTGGTAAACTGGAGAGACTTTGAGCAGTTTGCTGGATGATGCAGGTATTTCAAAGGAAGAGTTTCTCTCCCGTATGTAGGTGTCCTTCAAAGTGAACAGTTCCTCAGGTGTGGTGACTGTCTCCACATGGTAGGCAGCTATCTGTGAAGCTTCTGGCGGTTGTGGAAAAGTCCCGCCAAAACTCCTAATGCCTTTGAGTGGGTCAACTACCTCTGAATGCGAAGAGCTATCTGAATCGATAAAGCCAAAATCAGAATTATTCACATTCATGTTCAGATCTTCCAAGGTTGGAGACAAAGACACATTATTGTTGATGCATGTGCTTTCAGGTGGATTAGACTCTGGCTCTGCTACTCGAGTGGTTGTAATCTCTAGTGCTTTTGCATCTGGTTTTGAGGAAGAACATGATATGTTTAAAAGGTCTGCTACAGATACCTCACTATCAAGTATTTTAGGTCCTGAGTTCACGGATGTCACATTATTTCCGGCAATCTCTTCAGCATTCAACGATAAACGATTCACTTGGGGTTGTCCGTAGTTTCCTCTGCACATGCGTCCATACAAGTCTTGCTCGAACAACATCCCTCCCCAGCGGTGGTTTTCATCTTCCAAAGGTTCATATTTGAACCTTTTGAGCTTTTCATCTGTCGTGAATCCTGGTGGAGTGATATTTGCGTACGTGTGAGAGTTAGCGCTGAGCGAGTCTGAGGTCTCGCTGCTGGTGTGAGGGTCCGGAGAGATACTGTTCCTCTTGCTTTCTGCTTCTCTTCCCCGCTGCAGCGAGGCCACGCCGGTCTGAGACAGCAGATAGGCTTCTTTATGGACAGCTAGTTCTTGTCCTCTGTGCAACCAGCCATCAGAGTAAATCTCATTCACTGAAGTTCTTACAGGTCTCCTTGGAGGCAAAGGTGGAGGCTCCTCTTCACATGTTTGCAGCTCGTGTGCTTGGGTGTTGGTGTTGTTATTACCTGGAAGATCACTGGGAGATGGTTGACTGGTTCTCTGTTTCTGAGGAAGACTCCCTTGAGGTGAGTAGAGCCTGCTGGAGGCAAAGGCATCGAAAGAGTCGTCCCATTCTCCTGTACACTCAGACATGGAGCGAGGGGCGGAGGGTTTTGTTTTGGCTGCTTTGGGTATTATTGCAGGGAGAGATATCTGCCTAGCAACTGGCCTGGGGCGCTCCCGTTTCATGTGAGCCATATTTGTAGCTTTAACATCCCGATCAGGGCTGGGTGTGCAGGGCAGGGTGGTGTAATGAAAGGGGGAGGAGTTGGATGAGGTGCAAGGTGCAAAAGTAGGAGACCTCTGTGACTCCTCGGCTATGAGATCCTCGAAAAAAGGGTTGCGCTGTGAGGGGAAAGGGTTAGAGGAGGAGATGGGGGGTGAGGCGGGGGAGAAGGGATTGGTGTGATTGCAGTCATCAGGTGAGGCATGACCGGAGGGGGGGGCGGAGGGAGAGGAGCACTGAGGGGGTACAGGGGAGCGAGGAGGAAGGGGAGGGGGTACGTCTGAGCTGCTTTCTACCTTAGGAGAAACTTCCAGCCTGTAGAGGAAGATAGGGCACAATAGTCCTCTTAGTTAATGATGTGCCAGGTTACCAAACAGAGAAGACAACCACAACACTAGCGGACATTTGTGTTACCTAGAATAACATCAGTAGATGTGGATTCAAATCAAACAAGATCAAACTGGCCAAATGAAAAAAAACTGTAACTTAATCAAAAAAAGCAGAGCACATTTGCAAAATAATCAAGCAAAATAAAAAATGCATTCAAGACCTTCTTCAAGGGTGAGCTCATATTAATGTGGGATGACTTTCATCACATCCTGCAGGAGCATTTCTCTAAACCACAGTGATGTTGCATCTTTGATAGAGAAACGTAGACACACAGTGATACAAAAAAGAATAGAAGTGCTATCTGTGGAAAATATAGAATGAGATGATGAAACAGCATGTTGTAAAATGGAGTTAACTATCTATTCCATTTTCAAATGAGCATGGAGCAGAGCAAACACTGAACTCGGGACACGCTGCTGAATGCAGGCCTCACATGTGGGGGTTGTTGTGGATTCACAACACACTGTGGAGCCCAGAGCAAAGCCTGTAAATGACCCTCACTCACCTTGGCTTGTTCTGGGATTCACCGGAGCCAAACCAGCCTCTGAGCCTCCCCTCAGATGTCGAACCAGCCTGGTTCATATCAGACTTAGCTGGGAGAGAATCACTCCTCCCTCCAGAGAATAGCGTCTTTCTTAGCTTCCTCCCTTTGTCGGGAGAAACCGAGGCAGAGGAGGTGGCGGGCATCTCTGCCTGAGCTTGCTGATTCGATGGAGACGACGCCTGAGCTTCCTTATCGTCCTCCTTTTCCTCTTTCTTCGTCTTGTCAAAGGACCAGCGTCGGCCCCCGGTGAAGTTCCCTTTGTCCTCGCTTCTCTTGGTGAGGTTCTGCAGGGAGCGAGACAGCGGGGAGCATTTCTCCAGCAGCACCAGCCTGGACTGGTGGGCTCCGAGGCTCTTCGGAGTCGATGGCTCCGAGTCGTAGACGTGGCTGCCGTTTATACACAAGGAAGACTTGGACTGAGTCATGGTCTGACCCTTCAGAGACTCCACTGCAAGGTTTGGGCGAGGGAAGGCTGTCGTGATCTTACTGGCTTCATCGCTGAAGGCCCGCTTGTGAGTGAAAACATTTGTGGTGTGCTGGCTGGCGAGCACTGTTGGAGGAAAGGAAAACAAACAAGAAACATATCAGTGGCTTTATAATTACAAAGTCATGCTTCATAGGCAACCCTTTAAATTATAATTGTAGTTATTTACATTGGTTACCATCTTAAATCATAGAAATACATTACCTTCATATACCTCATATATGAAAACAGAATTTGGGATAAACTGAGTTCACCAATGCAAGCATTCGAGCTTGTAAGAATGTGCTTAATTATAAGGCACTCGTAAAAACAGTCACCAGGCTGTTTCATGCACATATAAACTATTGTTATACATCTTTTTTGATCAAGGACCATGCATACAAATGCATTCATCTCAAAAAGAGAAGAGATGCTATATGCATGATTATAGCTAAAAGCTCATTTCCATCTGCAGTCCCTGGGCAGGTAAACACATAATAGTGCCTATCACACTGACAATCACAACAGATCAACATACAGATGTATAAACCATGTCAAAGCCTACCCTTTTTAGCTAAAGCTGTCTCTCCGTAATGGGTGTCCGCTCTCACTCTGCTGGTGTAGATGGGAGAGCTGGGAGGGTCTGACATCAGATCCAGGCTGGGTGGGGGGCCGGGGTTATCACTGGCCATGGAAGACACACTGCTCTCTGAAGCCAGGGAGGAACACGACCTGGTGTCAGACGACTTTCGCAGCTTCCCTTTGAAGAAGTCCTTCACCTTGCTCCTCTTCTCCTCTGCTCTCTCCACATCTCGAGTCTCAGCCGGCCCTCCGCCCCCCTCCTCAAACGGCTGCCCCAGGGATCCTGACAGGGCTGCGAAGCGTCCGGGCACAATAGCTGAGGAAGACTCCATGTCCCCCCTCTTCCTCCCCGTGACTCGATCCTTGAGCTTTCCAAAAGCAGAGCGAGGCTTGTCCTTTATGGTGAGGTCGAACATGCTGGCGGTCATGTTGTTGCGAGTGAACTGGACCGTGGCCTGCAGCCCGCCTCGGTCCTTCTCCTTTCTGCCCGCCTTGGAGTTGAGCTTGAACCATCTGGAGTCACAAGGAAAAGGGACAGTCAACATCCAAACTGTGGCAGTCACAGACCCGGCGCCGTGGGAGGGCCAGGGAGGGCCAGGGCCTTACATTGAATTTAGCTGACGCTTTTATCCAAAGCGACTTACAATAAATAAATAAAAATTACTTGTATTATATATAAAAATTTAAAAACATTTTTTTAATTTTTTTTAATTATAAACTGTGAACTTTAATGCTACGATGTATGTGATGTCAGATAGTAATATAAGAGTAATAAATGAAAAACATGTATGAATTACTATATGACAGTAAAACAAGAATACACTTTAAAAGAGTGATTTGTAAAATATCCATAAAGAAAAAGTAAATCTGTTTACAGTTCTGTTTCATATGGGTGTTGAGAGATGTATCCATAGATCTCTTAATGTTGCTCTCAAAGTGCACCAGATTGAAGCATTTAACTTCAATATTAAAAAAAAAATCTTCCCGTGGGAGCATGCCCCTGGACCCCCCTAGAGGACGTTAGGTCCACCCCCCACTTAAAGAAAATAGCACTTTACCCCTGCTTACACCTATATGCCGTGAGCTGATTATCGAGCCTTCATTGTAACAGTCGCGGGTACATTGTGTATATGCGAGTGGGGAGTGTAGCAGTAGAAAATTCAACTCTAGCGCCCGGGACATTAATGGGAAACCCTACATGTTTGAGCACCCTCTATGAAACGTCAAGCTACCCCACAGCACCTCCAAAAGAAAATCTCTGGCGCTGCCACTGGCCGCGGCACATGACGGTTTTGTGTGCCCTCCCATGAAAATCATATGCCCTCTCTGTAGATTTGTTCTGGCGCCGGGTCTGGGCAGTCATACAAAACATGTCACTGACGTGTGATGCTATCGGTTATAGGCAATCAGAGGTTGAACAAGCCATGCACAGGGACAACAACAAATAACATTGATTTCTTTGTGTCAATGCTTTCCACATATTACATAACCTGGAAATAATGCTTGGGGCATAGTACTCATAATCTTACTGTTTTTACAAGCCCTCAGAAAAGGAAATCACAACCCAAATTCTTCAAGTTCCAGTGGCTTGTGTGTACTGTATGAGACGATACTGTATGAAGACTGAACCGATGAAATCCTCCCTCTGTGTCTGGCTCCTAAATCCTTAGAGTGGACCAGAGAACGTGTTGTAGTGCCAAAACTAACAGCAGGAATTCAGTGAGTTTCACTGAGCATAGAGAGGGCGGAGAGCCCACAATTAAAGCCAGATGTGTTGTATTGCTTTAGTGGAGATGTTTCATATTTTGATGGTGACTCCTGTTGCGTCACCTGTGGCACAACTGAGGTCTTCAAATACTCACTATCAGGCAAATTACAAAAGAGTCAACGTTATTTAAAAAACAGTAGAAATAACTTAGTCTTACAGCATGTTATCTGAATCAACATTCCTACTATCGGAAACACATGGTGCAGAATAAGGAACACATTTTAAGTTATAGTTAATTATCATGGACACCATTTTTTTTTTTCTTCATATTTTCACTTCCCTGTGGTTTTCTACACTCATCAAACACATCACACATTCTGAACACATCAAATGATGAACATCAGTCACTCCTTCTCACATACTCGTACTATTTATATCAGTGTATTGATAACAAGTCCACCAATCTAATTTGGCAGGTGTCAGTTCACAAAGCAACAGCCAGATTAAGTAAGACTATGGAAAACAATTTATCTCTTGGTTATAAATAAATGTGGGTGCAAACATACTTAGTGCCCTATTGGACAAATATATACTATTTACATGATATATTCTTTGTCCTAACATCAGCTGTTAACTAATCAATAGTATATAAAAATGTTTCGGCCATATCTGTAACAGCTCCACATTGAAGTAATGTACATTAATCCATCACTAAATCAGTAATGTATTATATATACATCTGAAATTAGCCATTGTGCACCATGAGTACTTCCATTTTTGTCAGTATATTTGGTTATTTTCCTGTAGAAATCAGTTTCAAATTAGTTTATTCATTCTACACGGTGGTACTGTTACTTTTACTTAAATAAATCATCAATGAGTACTTTTTCCACCACTTCCTGTGAGTCTGACATAACAGCATGACACATCACTATATCTTCTGTATGAAGATTAAACTAAATTGTTTTTCCATGCAGTTATATGAGAATAAATTGAGTTCTGTAGAGAGGGAAATGGAAAGTATGCAGACAAAGATGGAGGCTTTCTGGCCAACAATCACTAAATGAACTTGTTTCAGGGTGGAAACTGCGACTCGTCGTCTCATCTTGTTGATTTGCAGTGCATTTTGGGAACTGCTTCTGTAACAGTATCAGCCTGAAGGGCCAGAATTTAATGAGCCTGTGTGCAATTAGGATTCAAGCTTTAGCAGCTTAATGTGTCATCCTGCAAAACACTAAGATGTCTGATTAAAGTATTCAACTCTCATTTACTCTTTTAACAGTTCCTGTGATTTGGGTTGTAAAAGCACATGTTTGCACATCTCTATGAGGATCATTATAACAGGTGAGAGGAAAAACTATCCCTCAACAGTTACAGTAGGCTGCTGAATTATTTACATAATCTGAATAAAAACGACCTTAAAGACCTCCTTCTGTAATGTTTACTAAATAGCCTAGAAGTATCATCACTGGTGGAATGCAATTAAGCACTTAAGCTTCAAGTTCAATGTTAAGGTATTCTTAGTATTTCCACGTTTTCACTTTATACTTTTTAATATTTGACAAATGTAGTTACTTTGCAGAGTAGTCTATAACCGATCTATACAGGTTGAAACTGACTCCCACTTTACCATGTGCAACATTAGTGATGCCTATACATTCATGCATCACTAATTGTATTCCAGTACTAAAGTACAAGTGCTAATTTTGCCATTCTGCATAATGAGTGCTTTTACTTTTGATACTTAGTCATATTTTGAGGATCTTTTCTCTACTCTGTAGTATTGCTAGTAAAACCTCTTGTTCCACCTCTGCCTGCATGTACAAGTGAGCAGCAATCTGGCATTTTTGTCATGCATGCTTCATTAAAACCCAATCAGAACGTACTCATCTCGAGGACACATCCCCTCCTGAAATATCCTATCAAGAGGAATGACGGCTTGTCCGAGGAACACGTCCAGTCCGATGAGCACCCGGTGCATGACGGTCAGCAGCAGGTCCCCGCTCCCCGGGGGGTAGTCTCCCCGGCCGCCGGCCTCCAGGATCCCGGGCAGCAGCTCGAAGCAGCACTCCTCGTTCCACTCGGGCAACTCCGCCTTCTCCACCAGCCCGGTCGTGTACTTCTCTTTGCCCACCTGGATGATGGTGTAGAGGTAGCGGCTGCCATGCTTGCCCTTGGTTCGCAGTCCTCTGGCCCGGAGCACGGTGACATTCACATGGGTGGGCACCCATCTCTGATCATCGTCCAGATCTATCAGTGACATCATCTTGCACCGAGCTGTGTCTGTGTGTCTCTAAAAGGTTTTAGTTTCACTAGCTGTCAGCTGAGTTGGAGATCATCCCCCCCTTTGTGTTGCGCCAGAGTTTCCGTGCTGCGCCAAAACACGGCTCTGCTGCAGAATATCCCAAAAGTCCGAGAAGCCTCTGAGGGTTTACCCGAGGTCAGCCAGACAGCGGACCGGGCCTGTGTTCAGCTTAGCGTGCCATGGCCAAATCTAATCAATGCAAACGAAGTTATGGCGAGCAGCGTGCTGAAATCCTCCCACAGCGCGTGCGTGTCGCATTGTTAGTTTACTGTCCGAGATATGCTCATCGTGCTCAGGCCCGCCCTCCTCAGCAGCAGCAGACCCGCATACAGAGAGAGGGATGCCGCAGAATGAAAGAGAAACACCCAGCCGGAGCTCTGTCAGAACCACACACACACACACACACACACACACACACACACACGCACACACACACACACACACACACACACACACACACACACACGCACACACACACACACACACACACACACACACACACACACACACACACACACACACACACACACACACACACACACACACACACACACACACACACACACACTGCTGACAGAGAGCACACCCCGAACAAAACAGATGCATTCAGAAGCTTGTCTTTATGTGAAACTGCAGAAGTAGAAGTCAGTGAAGTTAAGGGCGGAACCCTCTCTAAAAATAAATAATTTCCAGCTCGAGCTGAAAATCTGATTTAGATAATTATTGGAATATAATTATAACAATGTGTCCCCTCTCGCAGGATTGCTGCAAGAAAAACACAGAAACAAATTGTAAAAAATAAAATAAGGCATAAAAAAACTAATGAATTGAAATAATAAATTAGTTGAAGAATTAACAATTTAATAAGTAAACGTTTTTAATCCAAACAATAAAAGAGCCTTAAGGCAAATTAATCCTTTAAACAAAATGTTTATAGACAATTTAAGTGTATTGCCCTTTGTGAATACACATTTGCATTTACCTAAACTTACAGTACAGTTCTTTGTTGATATTGTCTGGAGAACAGCTTTCTCTGATGGACTTCATCAGGTTATTCCTGCAGCTGCAGCGCCCCCTGCTGGAGGTCAGGGACATTAACTATGAGAAGAATCGGAACAAAAGAGAAGCAGCAACAACACACTGAAGACTCCCAGGTGGAGGAGCTGTAGTCACTTCCTGCTATTTCTCTCCAATAAAACATATCAGCCCTCGCCTGATCCCCTGAATTATCTGCAGTCAGCCTCAAGGGGAGATTCAGCCGCATTATGGCAATCTAAACAATTATGGTTCTCTATCTATGTTTTTAATTGTTGTTTTACTTCTATGTATGCACCTCGACACCAAGTCAAATTCCTTGTGCGTGTACAGTACCTGGTAATAAACCCGCTTCTGATTCTGATTCTGATCTCGCTAAGATTTATGGAATAATAGTTTATGTATTTATTTTTGATTGATGGAATAGAGCTTGTCCTTTGTCTATTTCTACATAAGCTCCCACCTTCACTTCCCTTGATTCACAATTTCTCTTGTATATATATATATTATATTTTCCACGGTGGTGTTATTACTTAAGTAAAATACATGAATACTCCCACTTCTTTCGAACAACTAAACCTTTAGTCTACATCAGAAAAACTCAAAAACCCACAATCATTGAATTGTTTCTGTATAACAGACATGAATGAAAACATTGATTTCCAATTAATTCCATATTTACAATAAATTACCTAATCAATGTATCTTTATCTGGAATAATAGATCAGATGCTACTGAATGACCCAAAAATAAACTGTACTGTACAGTAGATACACCGTTATTATTTTTATATTGATCTGTCTAATTTCTTTAAATATTAAAACAAATTCTAGAAAATGTTAGAACAGTAGGTAGACAGATCCCCATTAAAGCAAGTGTTCACCTTCAGTGCTTAGTTCATTTATTATAAATAAAAAACAACAGAAGCTTTTAGATTTGTAAAGATCTTACAGATGTTTCACAGTGTTGATAACAGCCACTTTGAGGGAGTAAATACAAACAAACGCTCACATTCAGAACAGCAACACAACGACAGAATCCGACTGCTTAAGGTTTCTGTGGCACTTTTCTACTTGGCTTTTTAAGAGAGACACCTCACACAATACTGTACTTTATATTACACATTTACACAGCACTGTCAACGTGGCAAACTGACCTAATAAATCTGCTACATTCAAAACGTAGAAAACGGTGTCATGGAGTGATTGAGTACCAAATCAAATAAATACAAAGTCAAAGGATAGAAATCCATAAACTCTGTCCAAATACCACTCACACTTTTGCCACAACAAGACAAGTAAAAGTGCAAATAAGGAATAAGTGCTTTTTTTATCAACAGATAATTATTAAGAAGTGGATACTTTCTGTCATTATGAAGAAGACAGTTACAACTCACATTGTGATTACATGAACACATAAAGCATACATATGTTATATATTGGAGGTCTTGAATCAAGTTTAAGGCATTATTAAATGGCAACATTTATTCATCCAATGGTGACAACTGAATGTAAAATAAAATAAATGTTATATTTTTAAGACTTTTTCATCAGAATTAATAAAAAAATCTATGACAGAGCAAAGAAAGTGCAAACATTGGCATAACAAGGAAACAGTCGTATTATTTTTCCCACTTTTTGCTTGTTTTGGAAATCTGCATTTTTACTGTCATATACAGCTTTTAATACTAATTTAAAAGGCCTCTTGTAACCTTTGCAGATTCAAGGAAGTATGCACTTAAATTACTAAGACACCTCACATTTTCTTTTGTTGCATATCCTGAAATCTGATGCAGGAAGTTCAAAACAGATCAGCTTTGACCAAAACTTCTTTCAACCCAAGGAAAGCTGCATCTAACACATAGGAAAGACTTATTAACACTTGACAAATCAGAATTGATTCATTAGGAGAAAAACAAATGGGGATGTGAAGTGCTACAGGTAACAGAACATGACTTTATCAGAGGCACTCCTGTTGATTGGAGGACAAATATGAAATGCTACTTTCTGTGATGAAGGCGAAGAAGGGTGCAGACTAAGTGCTGGATATAATACGTCTCGAACTCGGGTGACACTAACAGAAATATGTTCCTGATGACCAACTGAACAACTGCTCAAAACATGAAACCATAGAAAAAGTAGCAAATGGAAGACTCAAATTTAAAAAGTTGAAAACACTTCAGAATTTAAACCTGGCTAAACAAAATAATATAGTATATAAAAATGGCTACAAACTATTAAAACGGCTTCAGAGATACTGTGGTTATAATCTGTTTGATAAACTGGAATGTTTTCTTGACTGTGTAAAGTGACAGGTTAAGGTCGGTGTTTTGGGATTTGTCGTTGTTCAGCTACATTTCCGGCATTTGTCCTTAAATCTCTCCTCTGACTTCAGTCCGATTGGCCGTTGTGGCAGCCTTTCAGATACAGTTCGTCCTGCGACAGATGTCCCTCGAAGGCGTCCATGTAGAGGCTGCTGGTGGAGCTGCCGCTGCTGCCCAGGAACGTCCCGACCGCCCGGCCCTGCCGCGCGTGGCCCACCGCGTCGCTGAACACTTTGTTGATCTGCTCCTCTGACGGCATCCACCAGTCTGGGTTTGAGGAACAGTGCATCCGGATGAACTCTGGTGAAGAGAGGATCAATAAGAACAGGATTCAAAATATTTTTTTGTTTATTGACAAATCAGAGAAAGCCATGACTTGTACTAGTAAGTGATTTAGGAAAGTTCTCCGATAAATATTACTGATCCAATAAAAAAGAGGTGTGTCTTTTTTGTCTGTTGTAGTAATACAATGCTGTGTTGATTTCGGGTCACATGACATGGAAGCTATTGAGAAAAAATGTTGACTTGCTTAATATGAATTAAAACATTCATATAAAATAGAGGTTGAACTAAATTCCAATAAAAATAGATGTGTCCTACTTATCCAGTAAAGTAATAATATCTGGTATGGATGGGAGTCAATGGGTCACATGACATAGACGCAATTTAATTTAACAAAACTTCCATTGAGAAATTAATCGAAAATATTAGATTGACTAAATTCCAATAAAAAGAGGCGTGTCCTTAAATAAGATAAGATAAGATAAGATGGACCTTTATTAATCCCTGTGGGGAAATTCAGTAGTTTAACAGCAACAGGGTAAGGATGAAAAACAGGACAGCACAGATTCACACAGATTAATACAATTAAAGATCAAATCAAAGATAAAAAAATAAAAAACCAGTGTTGTTATACAATTCTGCATTGATTTGAAGTCATAAGATCACATGGTATGTGAGCTATTGAAAGAAAGTGAAATTATCATCTATTAAAATATTTATGCAAAATCAATTTATGACAAATCCAAAAGAAGGGCCATAAACGTTGGACTGCGCTTTTCCAGTCTTTACGACGCCTCGAAGCACTTTACATATACAAGTCAGCATTCACCCATTCACACACATTCATACAGAGGAGCTGCCAGGCTGGAGGAAGCTAACATCACACAGGAGCAACCTGGGGTTAAGTATCTTGTCCAAGGATACATCGACAAGTTTACTGGGGCTGGGATTGAACCCACATCTTCCGATCGGTAGAAGACCACACTACCTCACAGCCACTGTCAAATGTATTATCATTTTTTGCATCATTTAGTATGGAGTTATTGAGGGTCTGTAAATGAAACTCAGTAATTAAGAAGACCTTAGTGACTGTCTGTCAAATATCCAACCTAAAACTAACTTTCCTAACACATTTTTCAGATCCTAAACCAAATAAAATGATAAGATAACCCGTATCTATATCCATGTAAAAAAAAAAAAGACCATGTTTGGCCGACCTTATGCTTGTCATGTGAACAGTTATGAATTGTTACGAATCCATGAATAATGGACTCACTCGATAGTTACGGCTGCTTTTCAAATGTGAAACATGGGCTGTTAGAGTGAAGTACTCTAACAAGCATGGCACTACATCATATAAACCGCACTCACATTTTATACGCAGACATTTTCCAGAGCTCCTGGCAGAAGGACAGCTGTAGGAGGTCTACCAATTCCCAGAGTTTCAGTCATAATGTATCACTTAAATTGAGCAGACTGAAGCATAAAGCAAACACACTTCTACAGATATTTTCCAGGCCCTGTACCTCTGAGGCAGCTGACTTTGACGGGGTTGAGCGGTCGTCTCTCCAGGCCTGGATCTCCTGAGTGGACGGATCGTTTCCTCTTGCCCAAACCGCATGAGAACTTGAGCTCGTCGGTGGTGAAGACGAAGCGAATCAGGTAGCGCAGCAGCCGCCTGCCATCTTTCTTGGAGGAGTTGACAGCTTCGTCCCACTGCTTGTTGGAGATGTAGAGAGGGTAGTTCTCCAGCAGCTGCTTACTGCCCTGCAGGGAAGAGGAGGAGGAGAACAGGAGATGGTGAGAGGGAGTTCAGGTATTTCAACATCTTGAATGCACCATGCTTTAAACCCTAAACTGCTCATAGATATTTACTTAAACCTTTTGACTGCAACTTTAAATTGACTTTTAGGTGTTAGATGAAGTACTTCCTGTCGGTTTAACATGCAAAAATAACACAGAAGTACACTGAAATCATTTATGTTCTTAAAAAACTGTGTTTATTAAAAGGGCCCTATTCGATTTTTTGGGGTTTTCCCTTTCCTTTTTGTGCATGTGTTTGGTGCCAGAAATGTCTCCCATGGACTCCTTTGTTTACTTCTGTAACATAGTGACATCACTATGTAACACTCACGCTACTATTGGCTAGCATTCCAACACATTGTACGTGATAGTCTAAGGGGCGGGACATCTATAGGCAATCACAACAGAGCCGGCCAGCTAACCAATCAGAGCAGACTGGGCTCTGGTTTCAGACAGAGGGTGAAAAGAGGTGCTGCAGCACAGACAGTATGAGAAAAATAAAGAGCTTTTTGAACATTAAAGCATGGAAACATGTCACAGAAATTAGCATAATACGGCTTAAAGAAAGAACACAGACCTCAAAGACTGTTTGCCGTTCTTCTTCCTGCAGAGAAAGAGTTTTCTTTAATTATCACACCACTTAATTGCAAAATTAACACAACAGAATTGCATCACAGATTGATGGATATGAGCTGAGATGTTTACACCTTAGCAAATGCTACTGATCACACATGCTTTTAATAGCTGTGAATAATGTGCCGTGTGTTTTCTCACCTCTGTGAGCTGCTCCTCTGTCATCGGCGGGACCAGCTGGTTGTGAAACTCAAGAACAGTCTTAAAGTAGTCCAGAGCGTTTTGACAGGGAACTGTGTGAGCAGAAAGGCAAAGGCATTGTTGAAAATCGTTGAAGGCAAAGAGACAAACCATCCGATGTATAATTTAACAACAATACTCCGGCAATGTGCAGATAAATTGAGGTGTTTTATTGCAAATTAGGTTAACGTGGCACATGGGAGCTCAGAATGCTTCAGGGTGAGCAGAATAGTTAATAAAAATAGATGCTATTAAGACTGTTGCCCCAAACTCTAAATGCATTTACAGAGGGAGAACATGTCACTCTCTGAAACAGATGACACAATCTGTTTAGGTCTAATGATGACATACTGATAATAGGTTTGGTATTGATTAATGCATTAGTCTGAATAAAAGATTCTGAAATCAGCCAGAAAGAACATTTTTTACTATTTTTAATGAGATATACAGACAGGTGACAGATTAGAAAAAGGTTGAAAAATGAGTAGAGTTGAAAAGTATTAGTGAATTAATCAATCCACATAAAAGTAATTTATGTGGATTGATAAATCACCTAATCTCTTAAACTCTTTGCCTTAAATTATCAGGTCGATTTGTATCTTCAGGCACTCAAGATTCAAGTAAGTCGAGTCACAGCAGAGTGCAAGTCAAGTGCTCGAGTCTATGGTGCAGTATTTAGCTAAGCTCCACCTTAAAAATACTTAAATTAAATATAAGTAGATGTTTTCAATAAAACTTCTGCACTTGTAGTGGAATGCAAATGCAGTAAATGCAGCAATTGTACAATTTGACTGGAATTTACAGTGTTGTATTAAAAGTTTTAATTAAAATAAATACTGTATTAATTCCTATCACTGCGAGTCCCAACATTTTCAATAAGAGAAAGAGTGAAAATAAGGCGGAGACCCCATGACTGAGTTGGTCTATGGCTTCCAAATCACACAATCTATCTCTGACACTAAGTGAATATCTTAAGGAACAAAGTGTTCATCCCTACGTATAGATTTAAGAAATGTCTGGAAGCTTGTGGTAGAAAAACACCTTTGTTCTATTATGTCACCAATCTCTATCACTATACCTTTGACCCATCCCAAAGAAAAGACGCAAAACAAAGTCAAACCCTGTCTTTCACTACTGCACCTGGGATGTTATCCAGCTTGTTGCGGAGGTCCTCGTTCTCCTGCTGCAGAGACAGCACCTCCTGCTCCAGCTCCAGGCAGCGCGGACAGCAGTTCTCCTCCTCCTCCTCAGGCAGCGTGGACGAGGGGTGTCCGTACGACTCTGACGGAGTCGGCGAGCCCCAGCCTCCCAGGGGGTGTCTGTGAGGAGAAACCCCCGGGCCGTGTCCCGCTGACGGACACTGGTCCTCCTCCAGCCCGGCAGCCAGACGCTCCTGCTTCTGCTGCGGCCCTGAGAGCAGGTAGTTCTGGAGGGAGTCTGTGAAGATACGGAGAACCGCAGAGGTCTGTTGTTGGTTCAAATGGCTTTGGTGGCCCTCCTCTTCTGGGCCTGTGGTGGAGGAGCCCTCTTCAGGTTGGGTCTTCCCCAGGGAGGAGCTGTGGAGCCCCTGCACCTCCCCTGCCCCGTCTTCCAGCTTGATGTTGGAGGTGAAGGAAGAGGAGGAGGAGGAGGAAGGCTCCAGGAGACGGCCGTTGTTGAGGAGGCTGAGGACTCGGCTGCACTGATGGGCGAAGGCATCCAGGATGAGACGATTCTCTACAAATGAGAGATACAAAATCCAGAGGTCAACAGTGGTATTTCATCCATAGGTATACTGTGTTCATAAACTGATACATTTCAAGTGTAAGGTTTATTTTAGGATTTGGAAAACAGTAAACTAATCGCCTTACAGTCCATTTAGTAGCAATTCTGGTCAATATGTTTAAAAAGTTCAAAAACGCTCAGATTATTATAAGGTTTTTGACATCTACAACTGCCTGAAAATCACACAAACTCAATCTCACCATGAAAACCACGTAAAGCTGTCGAAAGCTCCAGAATAACTCAATAATCACCTTTTTTTCCTAAACTCTTAAATAGAGATTATTCCTTGCACTTAAACAAATTGTGGAAGAAGGACTCAGATGCAAGTTAAAGTTCTGCTTCAGTAAAAGTACCAAAGTATTATCAGATAAATATGTACTTAATTTAAAAGTGCTTGTTCTGCAGTAAAATGCCAACATGTGACTGTTGCAATATTTTCCTTCACATAATTACATTGTTAATACTGAGGCCTCAATGTGTAACATAACCTTACTGTTGTAGCTGGGGATTAATGGTGCAGAAAAGAAGAAGAAAAAAAAGTACTGCTACCAAAATCTGTATTCATTTGGACTGTTATATAATCTTTGCTTTTATTGTGCAATACTGGATCATTTTACCCCTGTGGGCCCTGAAACTTGATATATTAAACCATCTGGGAGGTTTAAAGAGGTTTGTTTTCTTCAGAGGGTCTGCTGACAACTCGTAGAAATATAAAACATGTTAAGGGGCCAAATTAGATGTTGCTTTATTTAAAGTGGCTGCCGGTCGAAAGGGTTGGGACCCACTGGTTTTATTTCATGTAATGTATTCTACTGTTTAAGCCTATCGTTAATGCAAAATCTAAAAATGAAAAAGTATGTTCTGTTGTCAAAAAACATATGGGGGTAAAGGTCACATTGTGTTCCTCTGCAATGTAGTTAAGTAAAACCAGGAAGTACGAGAGAGAAGAAGTACAAGTACCTCAAAAGTACATTACTGCTGAAACATATTGAAATCCCAAATAGAAAGCAGCAGATAGACTCAAGGAAACTAAACGAGCGAGTCTGTGTTCAATCCTTCCCTGGATTGTGTCGTTTCTGTCTCCCATGTTTTTCGTTTGCATCGTGTCTTTTTGGTGGCAAATCCTTCCACATACAGTAGGCTCCTCTGATCACAGAAATGTCAGCTTCATTATGCTGATTTATTCAGATGTCAATAAACCATAAAGTCACAGTAGCTGCTGTGACCAAACGCAGCCGTGAAAAAGATAATCAGCGCGGAGCCATTGTCCAGAAAGGAGCCTCAGTGTACAGTTTCCCTGGTAGTCTGGGCACGTCTCAATGAGATGATCTCACACATACCTCCATGTAATGATTATGAGTCCTCTGTCCTCACACAAAAAACACACACACACACACACACGCACAAATATGCACACCAATAAATGAGTTCTGGGCGGCCACTGCTGCGTTTTCACTCGCTCAGACGTGTCTATCAGCCTGGCGCAGATGTGTCGCATCTATTAATATGCGTGCTGTCTCTGTTTACTCGTCGAGATGTATCTGATATCATTCCCCTTCACCCTGCACCCCCCACCCACCCTCCCCTTTTTCTCTCACCAGTTCTGTGAGCTGAGAGCCTCATAAAATTTCATTAAAAACAACACGCTCGGCAGAGGCAAATTTATGAGCCCCATTTATTTTAATCACAACTCTTTGGGAACGGCTTTTCAATGCAATTTGTGTTATTGTGTGCTGAACTGATTGCTGAGTCCAGGGGTCTCTGCTGCCTCTCTCCATGAGAAGGGCATCAAGTTGTTTCTTTTTCCAGCCATGAGAGGGACATTAAGTTTCTCCCATTGTGCAGATAAGAAGCTCTTTGACGTGTCATTATCAGTAAAGAATTAACAGCATGTTCAGATGTGATTGTGGAAAATTAGAGTGGAAAATATGGTTTTGTGTGATTATTTCGTAAGTAACATCAGGACCAAGAGTATAACTGAAAAAGTGCAAACAATGGGTCATCATTACTGCGCTTCAGGAATCCAGCTGCACTTTCACATATTTAGGTTGGTGAAAGATATGACAACAATGTCTATTTTTAGATCAAACCGCTGTTACTTAAAGTGTGCTTTTGGCAGTTCTCATGCAGGTGAGTGAGTACAGTGCAACCTGAGCTTTGAATGAACACTTGATTGTCTGTAAAGCAACAATAACCAGCAGCAAATTGAGCCTCTGCTTCTGGCTGTGATAAAGAGATTAATATCTGATTACAGGATGAGATGTAATGTTTAATTTCATAACTGCCAGGATTGGGTTCATTGCTTTCTTCTTAACGTTAGTTCCCATGGACCCGCCCTCCACACAGGGAACACATTTCTCCCTTTGCCTGCACAACCCTAATGAACCGCAGCTGAGGAGAAAAATTAGCTCAGAACAATGTGTTTCAACAGAGATTGTGAGGGCCTTCTTGCACACACACATACATGAAACACACAAGTAAACACACACACATATACATGCACACACACACACACACACACACAGACAATTACCCAATGTAATTTTTAGCACATGCACACTGGAGATTCAATCATGACTGCTCTCATTACAGCAGCAAATCAATCATTGCTGACAGGAAAAATGGGAACAAAAACATGAAGCTCATGTGAACAAAAGAGATTTTTTCTTTTAATATCACATTTGTTTGTATTTCATTTAAGTTGATTGACTCTTGAGGCTTTATGCTCTAATGTTTGGGCAGCAAAACCCCCAAATATACACTAAAAAACAGGACAACCTGATGACATGTAGCTAGCTCAGGTAAAGTGTCAATCCAAATAAATAAAACTAGCTTTGGAGAAGGATCCACACATGAGAAGGAGTCACTCTCATCACTCACTCTGAACAACTTTGAAACCCACCTGAGCTGATACCGTAGGTGCAGTCCGGGGAGAGTCTGGGCTCTGCTCTGCCGCCGCTGGTGCGCCGCTGCTGGGGACCAGGAGAGGCTGCAGCCGCTGCCGAGGTGGATGTCGGGACCCTGCTGCTGGGCCTGTTCTCACAGGGGAAACGATCTGGCGCCTGGTGATGCTGCTGCTGGCTGCTGCTGATAGCCACACTGCTCTGGTGGAGCTGCTGCTGACGCTGGTGGTGCTGGTGGTTGTGATGGTGCGGTTGGAAATGATGAGGCTGCTCGGGGTGGAAAGTGAAGTGATGCCCGTCGCCAAACAGAGGCACCTCCACCACAGCGGACCTGTCACCGCGCGACTTGCCCGCCGAGCGCTTACTCTGGAAGGGCTTCAGGCTGCTGTGCGGACCCTGCTGCTGGCGGCACATCTTCGGGGCGCAGGGCCCTTCATCTGCGGGCTGCATCTCTCCCTCCATCCCGGCCAGGTGTCACGGCAGATGGCTCGATGTTGTGGCGTGCTGGTGTGACGGGCTGGAGGATCAGATCCGTCAGTGTCTGGCTCGGTTTCCCTCATGCACACTGTGGGAAGGGTGGGCTCATTTACTGACAAGCAGCCGCTCCAATCCCCAGTCGGGAGCGCAGACACTGAGACTCCTCCAGAGGGAAATACAGGCGGGACTTGTGCCTGCTGCCTCCTTTGTAGCCACCATACACACAGAACAACGGGGCGCTATAGCAGTTGTACAATCTGGAAATGAAAAAAAAAAACCGCAGAATGAAATCCGACAAATGAAAAGGCAGAGGCCATTTTGCTACTGAGCCCAGAGCATCAATTGAGCAACATGAGAGCAAATTTAGGAAAAGGCCATCCACACACAGACATCATGCAAAAGAGAAAGTAGGCCTACTTAGCTTTATCTGTTTGTGCTTACTCTAGAAAAAAAAAAATAGAATAGCTTGTGTACTTGGATCAATAAAACGAAGTAAAACAAACAGTCAAAATAAGAGTTTATAGCCTACATCCTGGTCCTGAACTCGACAACATGTTTTATTCTTCGAATAAATACAAATGTATATTTATATTTATATTTTTTTATTTGAATTTTTTAACTAATTTGCAGGACAGATTTCTTTAATGTTATACATACGTTTTGTTCTTCATGTTTCAAATGCTTTCAGCTTAAAAGGCTTTCTGGGGAACCTGTCTGGTAGCCTGCAGGGCTAAAAGTTTGCATCACCACACGGGGGCGCCACATCAATAGGTAACAACACGAGGAGAGATTAATAGATGGAGGGATTTGGACCTGCTGCTGATCAACACACGATTTCCCCCTCCTTTCAACAGCTCAGACAGGTCGGTAGTTTCTGGATATCAAAACACATGCAAATGCATACTGTGTCTCGACATCAAACTCAACATGAGCTTATAATGAAAGATGTATGCCTGTATGAAAAATGCTCCAAATAAAACTATTTATTGGCTAATAATCTTTAAATGTTGACTTTCATAGACGACCTATTAAACTCCTAATTAACAGTCCATAATGCCGTTTTTGGATGCAGTGTCAAACAACATCCTTCAACCTCTGCTTCCTCTCCTTGAATAAGCCATGCATCTATTCACATGCATTAAAGTGAACCTATGTTACTCTTGCTAAACGATCTTAATTTGCCCACAAAAAGTTAGAAATATTAGGTAATGATTAAGTTTGATTAGTTTTGTTTTATCTTTTTAACAAAATAACACAGAATCCTTCATTTTCACCTTTAGTGTCTGGACATATGTAAAAAGACACCCAACGAATACAACATAATAAATGCTAAAAAAAAGTAGGTTTATAAACGTAGCCTAACAATAGTACACATAAAATACATAATGTCCACAAAGTCATAGCAAACTGTTAGCTAACAGATGCAGCAAAACGACTGTATTTAATTTAGCAGAGCGTGTTTTATTTCTTATTTATTCAACTTTCCACTTGTTTCATTAGGATGATGTTCACATGTTCTCCTTAACAATGGTGTAGTTTTTCTTCTGCATTACATAGTTGTCTTGCTTCATGTGTTTAACATAAAGGACCTTTGCATTGTTCAGTCATAAATGTAAAATAGTGATTATAAACTGAGGTTAGATTATTAAAAGTAGTAATAAACTGCTGCACTGTGGGTCTCCTTACATGCAGTATAATGTTATTAAGACCATGCATTGTTATTATTATGTTATTTGGGCACCTTCATGGTAGGTTTAATCGACATAGCTGCGACCACCACCACCACGTGAATGCGCACGTCTGGTTAATGGGGGTTACGTGCGCGCCTACACAGCCGAGCAGAGTCACAAAAGCAGCAACTCTGCAGTGAGGTGGGCGCACAACTTCTGCACCGACATCAACAAACACTCCCAGCAGCAGCTCGGTGTTGGGCACAGTGAAACTCGGAGCAGATGTTTGGATGAGAACACTTTTGAGTGATGAGATTTTTAAGAAGTGACTTAAACAGAAGACTCAATTAAGGATTTTCTTGCATTGCAATTTGGGAACTTTTGAAGGGCTTTTGTTGGCGGAAAGATGACGGATGTGTGGATCGCCGCGTTTCTCTTTCAGTAACTCCATCTCAATGAAGATTGTGTAACCCGGTGAGCCCACAGGAGCAGGGACCGTGAACCCAGCGGCTCGCCGGGATGGTGTGCCTGCTGAACTGCCTGCTGCTGGGATATCTGACCTGGAATCTGCGGATATCGGACGCTCAGGGGGAGTACTGCCACGGCTGGCTGGACTCTAATGGGAATTATCATGATGGCTTCCAGTGTCCGGAGGACTTTGACACCATGGACGCCACCGTGTGCTGCGGCTCCTGCTCGCTGCGCTACTGCTGCGCGGCCGCGGACGCACGGGTGGAGCAGGGCGGCTGCACCAACGACCGGGAGGTGGACAACACCGAGTTCGCAGCGCGTAAGTTTACTGCATTTAAAGGGAATTACTATAATAACAAGTCTTTCTCAGGTTATTTCAAAAGTGCAGCATTAGAGCAAAACTTCACAAATTAAGTTCTGAACTCAATTAGGATGGGTGAAAAAACCACAAATACAAATATTTAAGACTGAGGTTAAAATGTAAATACACTTAACAGATTAATGAACATGTTTAGTCTAATTTATGACTCATTTAGTCTGATTGATCTTTAGGAGCGTTGGTTTCTACAGAGAGGTCAGAGGTCAGCTGAACATTAATAAACACAGCATAAAGCATGACTACAAGTCAGACTACCCTGCTGTCCGATTGAATTATAAGAAGTTAAACAGTATGCTTAAGATTTGGTGCATTTACTCAAACCAGACACTCATACATGTCAGGCCTCCAAAGGCCAAAAGTTGGAGGACAAAATAACAATTTGTGCTAAATTGCTCCATCAGTTGTAGGAAAAACTAAAGTAGATGTGTTTGAACTTACACTTTCCCTAGAATATTGTCCAATTAACAAAACAGGAAGTATTTGCTTATGCCACCTTCTTTATACGCAACTGGTGTTTTAAAGTTTTCATGTAAAGTTTTTATTCAAATACTGAGAAGTGTCCAGTTTCCAACACCTAACTCTCTGAGCTCCTGTGGCTTCATTTGACCTGACCTCACTGCAGATTGCTATCAGAGTAAAAAGTAAACCTGGAGGAGTTTCTGGTGACCCAGCCTGTCAGTCACTCAACAAGTGTTCTTAAAACCAACTCCAGACCAATCTGAAGCAGACATTTGCATAAAAGTTCATCAAGATTAGTTCAATCGCAATGCAGGAATGTATTCAAAACTTTCTCATACAAGCCGGCTTATTGTGTTGCCCAACACCAAACACACTCACTTTGACTTAGGATTTGCAAACCAAAGTAATCACAACACAATGAGGGAGCCGCTCATTTTCTTTGGCTTCTTTGACAGACTCACAGTATTACATTAACCCACTGTGAGTTGGGAAATCTTCAATAATCGGTCCTTTTAACCCTCAACGTTTTCTTTAAATTTCCCGAACTGATAAGCTGTTGGGCTTTAACTGAATGGACTGTGTGCTCACAATTTCCTAATTTTTCTTATGAAAATATCAACATTGACTAATTTCCTCCCAAAGTGCAAATGGGCTTCATTAAGAGTAACTTGAGCTGTTGGTGTAATCCAGCAGGAATACTTCTGTTAGGTTTTATAAATAATACTATGAAGGACTTGAAGAAATTAACTATTACAATTATGTTTAGCATTGAAGTTTTCAGTCACTAACAAGGAAAATACTTTAGATTTATAAGCAGCACAAACAGTTACAGTTTTATATTGCCTTATAATGCAGTTGTGCGCAGAGACAAGGGTTTATGTGTTTGTGAAAACTCCTCTTGTGGGCATCCATAAGTGGAGGCTAAACAGATGATGAACGACAATGAAGAGAAAACAGTTGTCATAATATGTAACACCTAAAGTGTTTTTCATACAGCATTTCAGATTTATTTTCTAAAGCCTGTAAATGTTAAAGAGGGGTTTGAAGAAGAAAAAGCGTTAAAAAAATATGCTTTTTATCTGATTTATTCAGTTTCTTTTAAATGTTCTACTGAGTTAAATGTGTTGTTTTGGTGTCTCTATAGCGATTTGAATAGAGAATGATAACAATAACTACATTTGGTGTTTTCTTACATGTAGACACATTTAATAACCCACAGCTTTCTGTCCCATGGAGGATTCCTCCTAACTGACCCTAACCTGCCTGTTTCCTCTGCTCTCAGAGCCCATCTACGTCCCCTTCCTGATGGTGGGCAGCATCTTCGTGGCCTTCGTGGTGGTGGGCTCTCTGGTGGCGGTCTACTGCTGCACCTGCCTGCGGCCCAAGCAGCCGACCCAGCAGCCAATCCGCTTCTCCCTGCGTAGCTTCCAGGGGGAAACCATCCCCATGATCCTCACCTCCGCTCCCCCCAGCCTCCGCGCCCCCTCCAGACAGTCCAGCACGGCCACCACCAGCTCCAGCTCGGCCGGGGGGGGCAGCTCCATGCGGAGGTATTCTCTCGGGGGTCCGGGGCAGCAGCACGGCTGTTTGGTGTCTGCCACCATCTCCTCCAACCCCACTCAGACTCTGCCTCCACCTCCACCTCCCCCCTACATGTCCCCACCCACATCAGGGGGCATGCAGCACCCACTCCCCTCCACCCTCACCCACACCCAGCTGCAGCTCCACCAGACCTCCATGTCCTCTCACTCGGCCCAGGCCTTCCTCCTGCCGCAGCAGTACTTCTTCCCCCTGCAGCCCGACCCCTTCTCCTCAGCGAAGGGCTTTGCAGACTTCGGACAGAGTTGACAGCTCCCGGCGGGGCAAACAGAGGGATTACAAGATTTCTAGAAGGTTGGATGTGAGCCGGCGAGGACAGACACACTGCAACACAGCTGGTGGTGTTTGGGTGGAAGGCCTGGGCCGGCTAAAAGGACACAGAGGGTCCGACAAGGGGGATAAAGTACGACAAAGCGGCGCGGCCTGAGGCGTTTCCCCCCTTCTGCATCACAGGACACATCAGCAGACCTGTCAGAGGCTGGAGTCCCATCTTGTGCACTTTTATCTTATATTGTAAACAGACCTCACTGGCATTACCGTCTATTTTGATAAAGGGCTGGACAGCTTACAACACAGACTAAAATCTTGCCAAGTTATCACAAACCTTCCTCATAAAACTGAAACACTTCACAGGCAAGCGGCGCTGAGACTCATTGCTACATGATTTAAAGTAGATGTTGGAAACCAGGGAAGTATTGCTTTTTTTGACAATCGCAAGGACCTCGACCGGACACACAGAGGACTTTATATTTGGAGGAAATTTGTACTTTTATATGATTTTGTACAAACATTGTTCCCAGAGCAAGGTTGTCATATTGATTCCCTAATTTACAGCCAATAAAACGTTGTATCTCAATACTTTCTGTGCACTGATAAATGTTTGTTAAGTGAGATGTGGCTCTCTGAACGAAGCCTCATCATCATCACTCAGACAGAAAGGAAACCGGAGCGGCCGCGCAGCTCACTACCTGTCGCTCACTCTTGCGCCAGACTTCACAGCAGGAATGCAGCGCTGAGATCAGTCATTGTCAGTGTTCAATGAGCATGGCATGGTCACAGTGTTAAAAACAACTCGCCCCAGAAATAGAGGTTTAGGTTGCACCAACAGGTATAGCAAAACCTCCACAAAGAGGGGTCTGTTCTCCGGTTATCTGACTGTGAAATAGACCTGGCAATCAGTGTGTGGTGAAACCTGCACACTGTTCACTTTGAGGATGTTTGAAAGCTGCATTCAAGTGCTGCTATCACGTTGCTTTTCTATCACAAAATACAACTTACTTGAGTGATTCCAGTAATATCTTCTTTAGGTCTTGTTTATACTCGCAGCTGTCATATCGTCTTCATCTCTCACACAACTCTGCTTATGAAAGGAAATAATACAAGTTCCTAAATCTTTTGGATAGGTTTATTCTTTCATGTCTTCATGTCATGCCCAGACTCAAAAAAGGTTCAGGTTATTTTTCCAAGTTAGAGTCCTGATTATCCCTCTGCTTCTTATATTTCATCAAAAAACAGACCTAAAGCCATAACATTCCTCTCATAACTTAATCAATCATAAATAATGACGGATTTAGATTTTCATGAAATAAAACCAATTTTGATATCATTTTTCCATCTTCTTTTTTAAACAATTGCCAACAAATGTGTTTACTCTCCCTCACTCTATAATAGTTTTTGTTCTGTGGTGGTTTTCCCATTTGCCACAATGGATTAAAAAAAGATGCATTTAATCGAGGCTTAAAGGTGGGGTAGTTTATTTTGGAGAAACCAGCTCGAGTGCGCTAGAATTTGAAAATACACAGCCGGAAAAAATCTGCCACTTCCTTACAGAGCCCCTCCTCCAACACACCAGGCCGGCTAAAATGATTGGTCGTGCTTTTTACAGTACTACGGCTTCCACAGATGACTTTTTTTTATGGATTTTTTGTCAAAGCACTTAAGATATTCATTGCTATCGGGATGTTAAAAGCATTCCATGGAATATAACAAAAAGTGTATCTCGAGCCGGTTTCTCAAACTTACCTACCCCACCTTTAAGATACTGTATGTTGTAACGTGTTGAAACACGCCAAGATTAAACCTGCTGGAAATAACCCCAGGACAGCCCTTGAATTCACATGCAATGTATTATTGATTTATTTCAAGTTTTTTCTGGATTCATTTTTGGTGTTTTTATTGTTATTTGAGTCTCTTTGAATTATTCTGGATGCCCGATTCAAAAACAGATCACTTTGTGTTTTAGTGAAAGCTTGACTGACTCCACCAGCATAACAAATATGGACTGGTATAATGTGTGACCCGCAGGCAGACTTGTTCTCCCTGCTTTTTCCTGTTTAGCTTTCTCACCGTCCTGTTTGTCGCCACACAGAGACACAAGACATCACAAAGAAGAAGAATATGCAACGATGTTCCTCCATGATTGTAAAGTTTATTTCAGTAGTCCTTCATGGCAGTAAAAGACAACACTTATAAGTTTGCAGTCCCAACATGCAGAACAATCATCGAACGAAATGACGGAAAAAATAAACAAATATTTAAAAGTAAAGTTAAAAGGTGCGTTTTTTTCTCTTTTGTAAAGTGATCAACACTTGAGGGAGAATTAAAGTAGTACAGTTAAACATTTCAGAGAACAGTTTGTGTTTTCCATTCATGCAGCCCACGACTTTCACAGACAACAACGTGTGTTTTATGTTTTCTGAAGAAAGAAAGCAACAGTCCACATTCAGCGTTTTGGAAACTTTTGACGACCAATTAAGTTGTAACATTAAAGACCAGCAGAGAAAAAATATCATTAACCCTCACTGAAGAGTCTTCCTGCAAAGCAGAGGTACACTGCATGAAGAAAACAAGTTACAAACATTTACACCCAAGATAAATCATATACTGAAACCAGATAATACCAGATGTCCACTACTGGAAAGGTACATCGAGTGCATTGTGTAACATCTCCTGTCGAAGCGAGCTGAGTAACAGAAACTCTCACAGTCCTGGTCGAGAGTTTGACCGCACACACAGTCATACCGCACACTAACACACACACTTCCCCATACGGGCCATGCATCAGCACACAGTAGTACACCATAGCTATACCTGGAGTCGTGCAGACGGTCAACTGGAGCAAGCCACACACACACACACACACACACACACACACAAACATTCATTCTCTCACACACACGACAAAAGAAACATCAGTGGACGCCAGAAACTCCCGGTCTCACATAGAGGACACAGACATGCAATGCATACATAGAGGTTATCCACAGTAGAGGTGACACACACACGCATACACACACACACACACACTCACATACAGCACATGCACATGCAGGCAATACACTGACACACTCACCATCAGATTTGATCTCCCATAGGGAGAAGAAAGCAATCACACAGACATTAAGTAGTCAATTATAAATAAATCGCGCTGTAACAATATTAATATTAATAATGACAAGACATTTAAGAAAGCTCAGTTTCCTCATTCGATCTTTTCTATCCTGCCAGTTTATCAGAGGATGAAAAACAACTAAAAGTTACAGACAGTTCATTACAAAGCCAGTCGATGCAAAATTCATACATCTCCAATATAAAAATACAAATCCACAAAATAACTATAGAGACAAAGTAGTTTTGATATTGTCGTGAGTTCCTGGCTAATATTTCTCTCTCCCTTAAGCTAATGGCACTTATGTTAGAAGGATAAAATCTCCATTTTAAGGGAAACACTATCACCAGCTCCAACAACACCATCAGAGAGCCTCCCGCTCGTTCACCTGCGCAGGAACAAATCTTAAAGTTTACACACGTGCCACAAGGCACAGTAGTTTTCACATTGTACAAGTGCAATACTGTGGTGGGGAGACAGTGATTTTGTCTTCAGTAGGAGTGTGTGGAGCACTGGTCTAAGCTAGCTGGCTAAACTATTCTTGGCTATCTATTGGGGAAAGGTTCTACGTAGGCACCGTTGTGATTGTTGAGACAGGAGTGATGTGTGGAATGCAATTATTTGTCGAGAGCAATGCTTCTGCTGTTAAAACGGTGGAAACAGGACTACAGTGAGTTGCAGGAGGCAACTTCTTAACAAAGAAATTAAAAAAAAAGGAACAAAATAAAATAAAACCAGGCACGATATCTACATACTTTTTAAAAATGAAACTAAAAAAGAAACAAATGTGTTTTTTTTATAGAAACAAGGATAAAGGCATGAGCAAATGTAAGGCTTTACACAATAGATGCTTCCTTAAGTGCAAAAAGAAAAGTTAAATATTACAATGTCTGCTCTGAAGTGGTCCGTTTAGTGCTGGAATACACTCAGGAGTGTGAGTACATTTGGTTTAAAGTTGTCCGAATTCACTAGTACTTGGAAGATTGTATAAACGACTGCTCTTTGGCAATCCTTCACAAGGTTACATCCTCTAAAACCAATCATCGTCCAGTGTTTAGGTGTTTCATTTAATTACATGATTTTGAATAGAAAGGAGACGTTCACTCCAAGAAACTGAGCGAGAACAGTGAAGAACTTCAGACCACAGACTGCTAAGAAAGCACAGTGCTCATCATGTCTGCTGGACACACAACTACAGCTGATAGTGAACACAATTAGTTTTGTTCCTTGTTTTTTTTTCCCTTTTTCAAAGATGCTCTGTCCGTATATTCCTAAAATTCCCTCAGTGCTGGAGGCGACTCGTCTTCCCTCGGTAAATATCGCCATTATAACAGCTGCTGGGGCTCCGGAGAGGCCGAGCGGAGGCCGAGCGGAGGCCGGCGGCTCACCACTCGTTGGTCCTCTCTTTGGTGGTGTCGTACGCTCTGATGACCTCAGACTGAGACACCACTCCGTTCTCGTCTTGAGAGAAGGCGTAGCCATCTGAAAATGGGACAAAGCAGTTAAAACTATGTACATCACAGATAAATGTAAGAAAACAAATAAAAAAACACTTTAAACAACTTAAACACAACAACAAAAAATAACAAACAGACAAAACTTAAAGGACTAGTCGAACATTTTGGGAAATATGTTTATTCTAGCCAAGTTAGTAAAAAGATTGATACTGCTCTCCTGCCTGGCCGGTCAATATAAAGCTACAGCCAAACGCTAGTTAGCTTAGCTTAATCTGGGGGAAATCAGCTAGCCTAGGCTGGCTATAGGTAACATAATACGCCTACCAGGAAATCTAAAGCACAATATTAACATGTTATGTTTAATTTATTCTGCACAAAATAATGGAAAAACAACAATGTTGTGGGGCCTATGCTAAGCTAAGCTAAGCTAAGCTAAAGGACTGTATTAGCCGCTTAGTTAAATTGAAGTCACATGGCTAAGGCTCCATTTTCTCTGATAGAAAATCACTACCGGGTGATCTTTTAAAAAGGGGAGAAAGTATTTGAACAATTATAGTACCATCGTTCTGAAGCTATTTTTCATAAACTTCAAAGACTTCTCTAACTGACTGAATGAAAAAAATAATGTCCGTCGCAAGAAAACATTTTAACCCGTTTCCAAAGTTGAGGCAGTTTTGAATCTGGTTTTGAGGGAAATAAGTCAACAGAGTTTTATGATACAGCATATATATTTTTGTCAGATAAATAGACAATTGTGTAATTTAATGCTAAACCATAAAAACAACCTTGAAGTGTCTGCGGAGACATGAGCGTTGTATTGATCTTCTTAATCTTAGCAAGACATCGAATAAACACTTTCCCAAAATGTCAAACTATTCCTTAAATGTAAATCATATGATGGAAAAAACATAATCTATAAAGGATTTTTAAAAGGTAATCACAGCTCCCCTAAAAGTTGCATCTGTAGTGTAACAGCAGCTCTGGGATCTACCAACTAAACCTTCCTACAGGCTTCCTTTCTGACCTCTGACCCCTGACTCACCTTCAGGTGTCAAATGACTCGGTCACTACCTGGAGGCCAGCGGGGAAGTTCAAAGGGCCCCGCTGAGACGAGTGCATTGTGGGGGAATAACAGCGCAACATTTGATCATTTCATCGAAATCTCACTCTACTGAACTGAACTCAGGGCACACGAGGCACACGAAGGGAAGGACAGGAAGTGAACAAACAGGAAAAAAGAGGGAGAGAGGCGGCTATCAGGGAGCTAGAGGAGGCTCTAAATGGGGCGGGGTTTGAATAATGAAAATTAAAAAGGAATCACACAACAACGGTCTCAGCCCGACCTATGAGACAAACAAAAAAACAAACTGATCAGACAAAGGACAGAGAAAAACTGAAAAACAAACAGAAAACCTAACCCATGCTTAAAGAGATGGAAAGATTTGAATGTAACCTGAGTTTTGCTGCTTATACAAAAACCTGTGATACCTTACTATACAAAACAAGTTGTTCTTACTCTATGCAGAACCTTTAGTTTGCAGTTGTCTGTTAATAAATAATAATTAAACCCCAGCTGAATAATGACCGGTAAATAATACCAACATTAAAAAAACAGCTGCTGTAATTTGCCAGTGGCTACAATGAGTTTTATTTTGAGGAAGGAGTGAAAATATCTTATTACCACCCTACAACTGTTACATTAATCCTGCATGTCTGAATGTGGCTTTAAGATACATTAGTGTTACATGTTGCCTTATCCTAAACAACTATCAAGAAAGTCAAACACACATGTATGTCTAAAGAATGAACAAAACTGTGATTGAAATCAAGCAAAATAAAAAAAACAAGATTCTTCTGTGCCAACTTTTCAGCCGATAAAAAGTATTGAGATTTTTGATATCCAGTACTTTCCAAACTGTTTGTTTTCATCTCTCAAACTCGCCATTCAAATAAATCAGCTAACAGTTTATTAAGCAGTGTGTGTACAAAGGGATCTGCCAGGAAACAGTTTGCACACAGTCCTAACGTGTGTGACCTGCATCTGGTTAACGCAGAGTATTCATATAGAGAGGAGGGATGAGCAGAGTCTTACTACCACCACAACACAAAGGTTTCAGAGGTATAGTATCCATCAGAGGAAGAGTAATGAGGCTCGATCCGTTTCCCTGACGAGGGAACAGATCTTGAAGCAGATAACTAACGTGGATGAACTGTGTATTTTTGTTCTTTATGGTAAGAGTTAACTTCACCTCCATGCACGTTTAGTAAGAAGAAAGATAAATGTTGTGTAACTCACGGAGCAGGTTCTGCTGCATGGAGTCGGACCGGTACAAACTGACGGTGCTCTTCTTGAAAACGTTCTTCAGGAGCTGGGCCCTCTCCGTCAAACTACACACACACAGAGAAATGGGCAGTGTTAGCAGCATGCTGAGCACCACAGGCAGATTTAATGAGCCATACATCCAGCCTGTCCAGCACCTCCAGAGTGGATGGACCTGCCAACCGCTCTACCTGCTTGTACACACACCATGTGAGGCCGAAAACAACTCTTCAGAACAAAGCGTGTGTGTAGGTGATATATTTGAAACAGCACGTTGGCCAGAAGGCATTCAACTAACACCAATAAATTGTGTATATGAGTCCACATGAGTTTATGTGCAAAATGTGCAAAATCATCCATGTTTCTGTGGGTTTGTAGCTCCACATGTTTGTTTCTGTAAGTGTGTGTGTTAGTGTGGGTGTGTGTTAGTGTGTGTGCCTGCTGGGTCTGGGACAGTGGCCAGACTCGGATCACTTTCAGCGAGCAGGAGATCTCACACTGATCTGCTCCATGCTGATTCCTGCTGCAGGCATCGGGCCCCAGAGAGCAGAGCAGACCCAGTTCAACTAATCGTTTAAAAAAACCAATATATGGCTTTAATATAAGAGCTCTAAAATGATACATTCACTATTTGGAGGAAAAACCCGGGGATATCTTCTCGTCTGTCATGATTACTGACATTACAGTCAAACTGCTGCAATTTAGCAGCAATTTGAAGATTTATCTTTTCACAGAGGAATATCGTTGGCAGTGGAGCTCTGAGTATTTTTGAGTGATCAGGGAGGTTACGCACTATTCTTCCTCCATGTTATTCTTGAGAATTTGCCAAAGATGCTTCATGTTTTTTGGACTTAAATAATAATGGACAGGGCATCGACTCTGTAGCCGTGAGAGTGTTGGGCCGTATGAAGATTTTCACAGTGAGAGAGTTTACTTTTCCTATTTGATAAATTACTTTGTAGCTCTCCCATTTCATGTCTCCACTATGAGGGCATTGTGGGAAATGTTGTTAATCTGTGTTTATGGCAATATATGCATTCTTTGCATCAATATTATACAGTATATTAATTTGTCATGTATTTATTGACATTACATTTCTTTAGGTAATATCATCCAAAACAATATACATATTACAGTATATATCAATAATAAATGTGCCTATTATGTTCTTGAGAATGTTCCTTGTTCTCATGCCTCTATTGGAAAATACATCTTAATCTCAATGAGACTGTCTGATAAAATAAAGAAAATGTTAAATACATTTACAAAAAGTCCGACTAAAACTACTATTTATTTCCAATATATATATTTAAAACAGGAAATAAGGATGACAAACTCATAATTCGGAGAATAAATGACTTAAATTCTACCTTCATGTTGTTGTAATTGTCTTCTACGCTTTATCAAACAGAAATAGTTTTTCGTCCGCATACAGACATAACATTATATCAATAAATGTAAAATCTAAAACCCTGGAACAAAGTGTGGTATCGTGATGTGTAACTGTACCTCTTTCCATGCACCACAGCTCCAGGGTCTTTGGACAAAGCTTCAAGCTCCTGCACCTCGTCCACCAGGGTCTTGAAACACACCTTCTTTATCCTGTTTATTAAACAATAGTAAGAGTAAAATTAATTAATTTGACAGACAGTTCAACAGGATAAAACCTACATAGAGTGACATCAAAATACCCCACTGACTGACTCAAAAAGCTTTCAGAGCATCAGGGAATACAACTTTTAGCTTGGAAAATTGCTCCTGACATCTTAAATCTTCTGTGCGCTGATTTCAACCAGACACAGACATTTCCCATGGAGTATTTAGAGAAGCTAGACTTCCAACATTTTAGAGCAGGATTTTTTTAAAAGGGGAGATAGGAGATTCTGGAGGAATTTCCGGTAAAGGATGTGTATTGGAGTGATGAGCGAGGAGAGCGCGGAGAACACTCACACTTTGTAGGCCACGTCAAAGACCAGCGAGGTGATTGGGATGAAGACCAGGCCCGTCCAGAAGACCCCCGAACTGAACATCATCTCCGCCTGTCACACACACATACACTTGCTGTCAGGTAAAGGCAGACAATGCAGAGTTCAACACCTGATCAGATGAAATGAAGAGCTCTTTAGAAGAAGAAACACCTGATAAAGGACAGCTGTTATTACCCTCTGTAGTGCCACATCATTTAAAACATACATGACAAAGGCAGCCCAAAACAAACAGTTATGTTGTGGAAATAAGGAGGAGATGGGCCTAAAATATCTTGCTCATAGTGGGTTAAGCCCCCTTGACTAAATGATCGCATGTTTGTGTATGGATCTCCTCCTCACTGCTCCAGGGCAGAGGAAGTACCTGTGAAGTTTTTCCACAGTGGTGTCTCGTTCACAGGAAAACAGACCAAGTGTTTGTTGTGTTGAGAGATGCTGTCATTAACAACAGGAGACTCAGGACTGGGGTCTGAGCTGCTTTTAATGATACATTTAATACAAAAGCCATCCACTGTATGTATGAACTGTAATGATATAAGTTTAAAGGTGCAGGTTATTTTTTATAATGTTTGTAGAGAATATCCACAGGAAGCCCAAAACACATCATATCTGAAAAGCATTAGCTAGTTGGCGAAGTATTTTATGGTTGCTTTAAAATAAATACAAAAACAGAGAAGCTCCATAGAGGAAAATCAAATGATAGGTAATTGCGATTGCGATGGAAATCAATTCTCAATGGTAGCTTTTCTAAATAACTAAATGTATAACTAATTTGTAACTTATTTGCTATACTATTTGCTATAACGGGACTCTTTAAATAAAGCTTGTTAAATTATGAACATGACCCCTGGCCTGTTTCTTTGTTGACTAAAGACTAATTGTTTGTCAATCAACAGAAAAGTAACCTGCAACTATTTAAAAAACCAACTAAGTAATTTGGTATAATTGCATTGTGTTAATTAGCACATTTTAGCATTTTAACACATTCACCTAAAATGGGGAACACCGTAAACATAATATGTGTTTAACATCAACATAATTAGCATAGTAGCATGCTAATGTTAGCATTTAGGATCATTATGCATGAGTCGGCTCGACAGAGAGTCTTGTTTACTTTTTTTTAACTTTTTATAGACCAAACTAATATTTATTAGAACAACTAGCAGTTTAATCAATAATACAAAACATTGTTTGTTGCAGGCCTAAGCCCTTTTAAGTGGAAAATAGTAGATACAAATATGGAAAGTGGATTTTTTTAGATAAAAGTGTCAATAACATTCTTATTTTTTGTAGCAACATATCATTAGAGTCGGTAAAGTTGACCTAACGTTCACACAACTCCTCTGAGTAATAAACAATGAGCTTATGTTTTTATTTTTAAATCAGTATGGAAAAAAACTGCTTCTTCTTCGTACTCCTTAGGAAAAATATGCTTCATTAGTAGCAGCCAGTGGCCTGTGATGATTTAAATTAAAAATCACAAAGCGCTGTCTGTGTCAGGCGGTTGTTTTGGGTGCAGAGCGGAGGGGAGACAGCTGATCGTCTTGCTGGGGTGAAACGATGTTTGCTTTGGCTCGCTGCATTGAAACTATCTGTCATTACATGTCGAAGTGCAAAACTCGCAAACTCCTGCTCCTTGCATTGTAATGTGCCACTTGTTTAAACGGCTGGGGCCCCTCAACAGTGTCCTTCCTGTAATGTGACACAGGCAGGGCCCTTAAGATGCACACACACATTCACACACACAAACACACACCGATCAGTGTCAAAACTATCAAAGCCCCAGGTTTGCTCAAATTAGCTAATCTGTTCGCTATTACCTGCAAATTGACTTTGATGTCTGACAAAACACTGGGGGAAGAGGAAACCCCAAATGAAAGGAAATCAAAAGTATTTTTTTCCTACAGTTTGAGATGGGACTCTGATGAATAGAGCCTCTCTGTCTCGCCCCGGAGGCCGAAAATGAATGAGATGAGGGAAAATTGCATCGAAGCACGGGATATTTTCATGTCAATTTCTGAAATTACGCAGCCCTGGTGGAAACATTTACTGTTTTTTTTTGTCGTGAGGCAGTTTAATTATTTTCGTTTTCATCCAATGTATCATGCATTTTAATGGGAGCGTTTAACTTGTCTTGAGAGTCTTTTGAAAATAAACCAGGGATGTATACTGAGCATATTAAATCAAAGTCAAGAGAGCTTGAAAAATAAACCATCTCAGTCTTTAACAAGTTAAATCTATAAACCATATTCATATCCCTGTGCATACCTCTGGGCCCAAAACGATGTATATACAGGACTGATACTTTAAACCTCAAGTTCATCACAAAATTACATTTGGTACAATAACTTATTATAACTTAACTGTGAAATAGAAATAGATTAACATAAGTAACAGCTTTGAAAGAAAAACTAGACCTAAAAAAGCTGCATAATTCATTGTTAGTACCTCTATTTGACGTCAATGTTTTAATATACAAACAAATCTATCCAATTACAATCAACACATGTTTGTCTCCAGGCATCTGGCCGGGCTCCAGGACTACGAGCAGGGCCAAAACTGTTGGTGGATGCGAGCAATGCTTCATACCAGGGGCCCCCTGGGAGCGGCACGGGGTGAGAGGGGTCCGAGGAGCGGGGCTGTATTTTTAGGACAAACTAATAAACTTGTCTGGCTGGACAGACAGTAGTGTCCGCTGGCATGGAGGGGTGTGTTTTCACAGGCCACTGACCCCCCCCATGGCCACACACACACAGAGAGACAGACGGACTAGACACAACACTAGCGGACAGAAAGAATCATATGTGCTTATGTACACACACAAAATGACTTATAAACTGATGTTAGATGTGTGTTTTTTAGTGTTTCTACTCCTTTCAAAATGGTGGACTTGGACGATGTGGTGGTCAAGAGGTTAGAGAGGTCAGATTATTGGTGGCCTATTGGTTAAAAAAGCATAGCATTCAAGTCTCTTTACCCATTATTCCTACTACCACATTTAAAAAAGATGAAGCAATGAAGATAATCCCTCTAAATCTGCGTCTCTAGAGAGACCCTGCCCTCTGCCTGAGTTTTTATATTTGACTGTGATTGGGAGGTTTCTGGTCGTCAGCCTCTATAAAGACCTTGTGACCAAGTTCCAGATCATAAAACCGCATCCAAAAAGGAAGCTACAAACTTGGCAGACACAAAGCATTTTCAGTGCTTTGTCTGCCAAAATAAAAAAGGGCCAAGAATGCTGTAGCTTCCTCTAGGATGTGGCCTTATTAAAACAATCCACAACTAGCAAATGTTGCTCATGGTACCTTTTACAAAAAAAAAAGAGAGGTGAATATCTAACCTTTCAACTCGTGGATAAATCTGGTGGGACATTGACCATGCAACTTGAAGGGACTGCTGAAGGGAAGCTGCTTAGTGGCCAACACACTAGACTGTAATGGCGCATTTCCACTACACGGCCTCGCTCGCCCTCGCTCGGCCTCGCTCGGTATGGCTAGGCCTCGTTAGGACTGGCTCACTTTATGGCGCATTTCCATTACAGTTTAGGAACTGGGGTAGTATCTATAGTAACGCAGTGTAGGCGGAGCCGTGACGTCATCTTCAATGAGAACCCCAGAAAAACAACACAGCCGTTAGCTGTTAGCACTCAGAGCTCACAGCTCCTCATATATGTTCAGAAACTAGACAAAAGTTAAACAAGTACAAACCACAGACTGCCTGTGTCATGGCGAATACAGTCGCTGCTTTATTTATGTCTGTATAGGCCGTTGTTGTGAGTGTGGACGGTCGGAGCATATACTGCGTCAGCTTAGCCAATCTCCATTTAGAAAACACGCATTTTAAAAGGTTTTTCGCCTGCCGTCTGTCTGCAGACTTGTCAAAGCATTAATTCATGGTTTTTACTAACCGGTATCAGTATGTTGTTACTTCGGCATCATTTTGAAACGTGTATTACAATTAAATCACGGTCAAATATGTCCATCTTGTTGTAGTTGTAGCCCCCTTGCCAGCGATTCTCTCTCTAGTTTAGCATACTCAGCCCGACTCAGCCTCGTTGTCTCTGGCCCTAGACCCACGATTTTATGAGGCCAGAAAAACTGTGAATTAGGACCCGCCGGCCGGTACTAGGCCAAGTGGAAACGCAACCAAAGACGGGCCGTGTAAGACGTCACAGCCCTCTTAAACCGTGCTCCGCGCTGTAATGGAAACGCGCCAGTATACTGTGGGAAGATCTAAGGTACGAAGGAAGAACATAGATTGAATTGATAGAATTTAATTGAACGATCCTCCTTTAGAAGTATGTGGAAGGATACGAAGACCATACCAAATGTTTATTGTTTTCCTTTTCCACTAACACATGATCAAGGGAAGCTGACACATGTGCTGATCATGTTTAAGAAAGCCTGTAGACTCAGCAGTTTAAATGATGTTCCTGCCTGCCATTGTAAATGTAAAGGTAATTCACCCCATACATCTTTAGACCCCGTTTACACGAGGACGATACGGGTTGTATCCGCATAGTTTCTCTTGCGTATAGCCCTTTCGTTTTACACGAGGCCGTAACAAAACGATAGAAACGGACCCCGCAAACGATAATGGGTCCCAAGGTCGATAGATCTGCAAACGGAACGCTCTGGGGGGGCAAACGGCTCCGTGTGTACCCCTCTATACGATCATTTTCTGATAACGATGAAATAGCCCCGCCTCCCTCTCCCCACGCCTCCCTCTCCCCACGTCTCCCTCTCCCCACGTCTCCCTCTCCCCATGTCTCCTGCTCAGAGATCAGCTTCTGGGCTGTCAGAAGAGGGGGAGGAAAAGAGAGGCTCCGTTTATTATTCTTAAATTCTTATATAGAGTCGTTATCAATTTTTTTTAAAGCTCAATAAATAACAAAGAAGACCTCTGACCGGCACTTTTCTAATTTTGTCCGGAAGAGTTAAACTTTAACGGACATGTTGACCGGTGAAATAAAATGTTAACGGAAACTCTGCCGCATGGTTCCCTCGTCCCTTGGAAGAGGCGTAGAGGTGGGTGTTTTTCATCTGCTGGTGGACTGCCGGAGAGATTTACAGCAGGAGCACATGCCGTCCACCGCGGTGAATAAACAGAAGGGCAACCATGGCAACCATGCTCCGGGGTCTTCTTCGCTGCTTTTGGTGTATTTTGTGGCGGCAGCAGCGCCACTTACAGGCCCGGCATATGTACTACAGCGTTTCCAGCGCTTCCAGCGGTCTCGTGTGAACGGACACGTTAATTGAGCCGAATGCGTGTGAACGGAAGACTTTTTTGAAAACGCATACGGTGCGTAAACGCAAACGTCCCCGTGTAAATGGGGTCTTAGTATGCTCTGGTTTCAGCCAGTTAGACTTAAGAAAAAAGTACTTTATAACACTTACGCAGCTGTATTCCTTTGACGCTAATATTCAAACATTAGCTTCCTGAATGCACAGAGCTTCTTTGTACAAACTTTTTATTAGGTCAACTGAGAGTCTCCGCTAAATCCCGTCTCAGACTTTACTTTGGTCTGCATCTAGTCATGTTGATTATCCACTTGGCTGAATTTAGCTGGCTTAACCAGACAACACTGTTAACGCTGGCCTCAAAAAGAGGAAGGAAATTGGAGATGAAACCAAACATTTAGCTAAATAGGGCTGCAATCCTTAGACATTTCTGTGAATACTAAGCTTCTTTTTGATAAATAGCAAACACAGCACAGTCTAGCCAGACCAGATGACTGAAGTTGAAAGAAACAAGCATGCTCAGTAAAAGAAAAGAGCATTAAAAGCAGAAATGCGTAAGAAAACAAATAAAAGGGCAAAAAAGCAGCTTTGCTTGGACAAGGCAAATCCACAAATTCCCCAAATGTCATCAGCAGAGACAAATCAGCCAATAACCACCCCTGAAGAGGTCAATGTGTAAAACAAGCAAGGACCTTCTCAGCGGGGTCTTTCAACCACTCCATGCTCTCTGTGTGTCGCCTAACAAAGACAGCAAGACGTCCACTATGAAAACAGAGAAAAAAAGGTTTTACCTACATACCTCTAACTCGACAGCCATAACTACACACATGTGATTTGCAGTATTTGTACAGCAGATTAAACCTGTTTTTCTCACTTATACTGTACACCATGTCCAGTTATTACACCCACCATGTGTTCTGTTGTTTATCAATCATTATCCAGGGGAGGCTGAACAGTTCTGGGTACAATAGTTTAAAAGATCCTCCCATAGGACACGCTCATGGGTCTGAAAGAAGGACCAAAAGGATTCCACAAGTACCACGGAGGGACTAAGTCAACAGCAGTGACGAACAGGGCTCAGTAAATCCATCACTGGGTCTTTCACAAGTTTACAAATCTGGAACTTTTTGTTCTCTCGAAGAGGAGTAGTTCTGCCTGCTGAAGGTCAACAATTTCAGAATTCATATACATTTCTTTAGATCATTCATTTGAAAGACTACATGAAGAGAAAATTATCCGTCACTAACAGGGTGTTTGATGTTTTAGGAAATATTGGCAGCACATGAATTCATCATTTGTTATCTAACCCAGCCCTTTAAGGTGCACGGCATTCAACTATAATAAAACCTGTTGACAACTAAAGATGTCTTTAGTGAAGCACTTTGATGGATTACTTGTCTTTAGCTGAGTTTCAAGTTTCTCTTTAAGATGGTTCCAAACCAGTAACTGCCTGGAGGGTAATAAAACACAAAAAAACAATGGACCAAAACTTGCAAAACACTGCCATGATACTTTATGGAGTGCAACCAGAGCGATGAAAGGATACGAGACATAAATCAGACTTAAATGTGTGGCTTCTTGACAAGAATTACAGAACCTGAGGACTTTATAATTTGGCAACGGACCCCCTACAAGCAGCACATTATGTTACATGCTGCACATTATAATAAATTACGTCTGTGTTCACTATCATTTACTTAACAAATTGACCAAACCAAGCAATTGAAATCTAGATGGATGGAGCTCCAAAATGGTATCAAGTTTTCAATTATAATTCTCTCACCTCTATCATTCCTGACTCTTATAGTAAAAGGATAAAAAGACACATCCAGCCAGAAAATAGACTTTCAACCCAGTGGCGGATGGATAAGTGAAGATACATGAGATTTTTGTTGAAACAAGGCACATTTTGATGGATTCCTGTGCTTGTTTATAAATAACTCACTAAGCTTTTTAAACTCAACTATAGCTAAACGAAATAAATCGGAATATAAACCATTCTTTCAAAATGCCGGTAAACTAATAATTTGATCTGTTTCTCTAGAAATGTTTTCATTCCTGCTCTTAATCACATCAATTCCTCACAGGCTGACATAGATAGCCCTGAGTGTATTCCTGGCACGCTTCACATCAACAAACTTCTTGATAAAAGATTGTTTTATCGGAGAAAGGGTTTCTTATCACCGAGATGTAACTGCAGATGCACACTTTCAGAGTGTAAAAACGATGACCAAGAACTTGAGTTTGATTGAAAGCTGCTCCAAACTCACAGGAAAAATGGGAAAATAGCTAAATGTGTGTGTGAGAAGCAAAGCGAGAGAGGGATAAACTGTACGGCAGGCAGCTGTGTTGATAGAAGAGGCAATTCAGCAGACAGCAGGTCAGTATGACAACGTCTACAAGAGACATCTCCTGAGGTGAAGCTAAACCGCTTAGCGTGGCAGATTACACGGTTGGAGCAGGATAATCTCACATTTTCTTTTGATAACTGTGTCAGACTTTTACGAGGTGCAAGCGGGATGAGCCAGTTCTGGGAGTACCTGTGAAAAGAACAGTGTGATTTTTTTTTTGTGGAGAGATCCTGCACCTGTCCTGTCAATCGTCCAAAGAATATTTAGCCTGACATTGATGAATGCATTCACATAAATCTCCGCACTTCTTAACGTCTCTTGGGTATCTAGGCTGGGTATTGAGTGAGAGCAGAAACAGGAGGAGAAAGGAGTTCTGGTGTCTGTTATGTTGTTGGCCCTCGGGCGGTTTTTCGATTGGCAGTGGTGGGGGAGAAGATGAGCATGAAGGGAACAAAGAGGAAAAAGCTGATGCAAAAAGTTATAGAGAAGGAGAAAAGAAAATAGAGAGAAGGACTAAGAGCACACACATATTTGAAGATTCAAGTACACATCCAGGAGGCCGTAGTGAAGTATGTGAGGCTGCATCAGGGTTCAGAGTTATCCTGCTCTTCAGAGGCCACAAGGTCTCTGATGCCTTCTCAGGTTTCGGAGAGATGTGTCCCTGTTTGATGATGTACTGGCATCCCTGAGTTGGGGCAGGGGCGTAGGGTTACCAACTGCCCACAGGACACCATTACTGTCTTCAGTCAAGTGCTGCAGGACATGGATGAAAGCACCAGGCTTCACAAACAGGGGGTAGAGTGAAGCTAATGTACCCACCGCCCCTGTGTGTGTGTGTGTATGTGTATGTGTATGTGTATGTGTGTGTGTGTGTGTGTGTGTGTGTGTGTGTGTGTGTGTGTGCGTGTATAGTAAGTTCTGTCATTTAAGTGCCCAGCTGTCATTGACTTAAAATGCTGGAAATTCATACGATTAGATATACAGCAACACCTGCATTGTAAACAAATACTTTTGTATTCCGTTACCTCTTCTGTCCCAAATCGGCACTGACAGCTCTTTAAAAGGATTCAAACAGCACATTTGATAAGAAGTTTAAGACATTTACCTAAGTGTGGACTTCAAATGAATAGTTTTAAATCATAGGAAATACTAACTTGCATGAATAGTGGCTGAATAGTAAATATGAAACAACAGTCAGCAGCTGGTTAGCTTATCTCAAAGCCTGGACACAGCTAGTCAGGCTGTGTCCAAAAGTAACAGACCTGCTAATCTAAAGCTCATTAATAAACATATTATACTGTGCCAGTAAACAGATTATGTTACCATCGTCCACAGCCTGTTTCCACTCTTTATTCAATGCTCAAGGAACCATCTACTAGCCGTCTACTTGTTTTGAAGAGGCAGATAAAAGACTATTAAGACCCGTTGTGAGGGAGATCTTCCCATATCACAAGAATAATTGCTGAGAACATATTGATGATGTATTACCCCAGTGACCTGTATGTTGTATGTTATTTGTTGTTTCCTTTGTAATGTCTTACAAACTTAAAAATAAAGTATTAAAAAAAAAAGACTATTAAGATATTCACTTCTTAACTCTGTGGATGAGCATATTTTCCAAGATGATGAGCTTCTGAACTTAAATCTGAGTGTTTCTATAACCAATAGAAATGTACCTGATCATCACTGCGCACATGTTTCTTTGTAAAATTCTGTCTGCATAAGGCTGTACATTGTTGTGGTTTATCATGTCTAATTTAGGTCTTTACATAAACACCCATTTGCATAGTGAATACTGCACTGTTATTTAGTTAGACCTTACTAATCCATGAGTTTTTCATGCAAGATGTCTCAGAAAAATATCTCTCTAGTGAGCTGCCGTTAGGCATATTCCCAACTATGTTTCAAATCCTTTTACAATTATGTCTGACATTTGGAGTATCTCATCTAATAGGAGCAGTCATAGCCAGAAATGGTGAAACGTACTGAACTCCCGAAAGCCCTAACCCTGCAGTGAACTGTTACAATCTACACATTCACTGAATCCCCAAATGCCAGAAGCATTATCTCAAACAGGACACACACACAAACAGAATCCCTGATGGACGGATATTTTTCTTCCTCTGCATGCTGTGTGGTGCCAGCCTTTTTCTTTGAGCAGCCTCCTGCTGTGTTCTTGTTCCCTAATGAAAAGATGCCTCACTCTGCTCCGCAGAATGCACTGGGAAACGTCACCTGTGGTTAATAGGCTCTCATTAACCACCTGTGGAGACCCAGAGAGACAGTAGTCCCATTCACATGTAAATAACAACTCAAACAAGTAAACAGTGTAAAGAAGTAAAGGTGGCTTTTTCAGTTGATCTTTTATTAACATTTCATTAGTGTTTAAGTGCATCTTAAACTCAAATTCTGATCCTGGTGATTGCTGGGAAGATTTTTAAGACATCAGCGTGTGTGTATACCAAATCCTCTATTTGCTTAGCTTCCAGACTGCTTCACTGTTTCAATGTCACCTGCGGATACTCAGAGCCGAGGGAGGGCAGAGTAATGCAAACACTGGGCTAATTGGCCCAATTAAGTCATTATGCAACACAAGCCAGAGGTCTGACAGTTAACACCCATCTGGCTCTCCTTACAAAGACCTGTGTCAAGTTTAACTCAGAAATGTTCCCACCAGCATGTGTCTGCAGCAGAAAATGAAATATGAGGCGCTGCAGGTCAGTCAGTGATAGACGATTATATCAGCAGTTTCTTCAGCACCAGAGGAAGTTGTTGCTGTGAGACAGAGAGAGAGACAGAGAGAGACAGAGAGAGAGAGAGAGAGACAGAGAGAGAGAGAGAGAGAGAGAGAGAGAGAGAGAGAGAGAGAGAGAGAGAGAGAGAGAGAGAGAGAGAGAGAGAGAGAGAGAGAGAGAGAGAGAGAGAGAGAGAGAGAGAGTGTGTGTGTGTGTGTGTGTGTGTGTGTGTGTGTGTGTGTGTGTGTGTGTGTGTGTGTAAGCATGTGGGTGCTTACCTCTCCTGACATGTCGGGAGCCAGAGGGATGAGGGGCCACAGGGAGGAGTAGATAATGAAAAACACCACCCACAGGCCGATGCTTCCCCAGATGGCGATGTGACTGAACTGTGGGCGGAGAATCAGAGGTCAGTCAGGAAACAGAAATAATTTAAACTGAGTTAATTTACAGCAGATTTGAGCTGTATTCAAATGTTTATACAAAATGAGATATGCTTTACAATGAGTGGCTTTTAGCAACTTGGAGAAGTTTTGACTAGACTGCAATCTTTTTTTTAATTTTCTCAGTATCCCTTCACAATTTGCACAACTCACAGTCTAGTTTGTTACATTTCAATAAATACAAAATAACTACAACTACTTTGCACAATTGTATAATGACTCAAATATCCTATTTTTATATATTGGTAGTATACGTTTGGTCTTTTAAAGTGTATCCTAACCGAGTTCTTTATATTTCATATTGTGTATTCTATAGATATATATATTTTTACTCTTGATAAGTATATATTTACAGTGTATTATTGAGCCATGTAACTCATGTGCAGATCTGTCTATCCAAGCATATTTCTCAGAGTTTACAGTTACAGGCTCAGTGGGAAATGCAAGGATGTAAAAACGTCACAAGTATCAGTGGTCATATAAAGTGCAGGAACTGGAAAGAGTGGGCAGAAGTTTAGAGAGAAAGGATAGAGCCATCAGCCTACCATGGTCCAGGACGAGGTCTCCAGGCCGGCTTTAAGACAAACTGTGATGACCACAAACTGTAAAGACACAAATCACACTGACATTACACCAAGTCCCTCTGCAATACTAAAACCAGTCATGGTAAGTGCATCACACATGTTAGAATGTACATTAAATACATATTTGTTATACTGTGGAGTAAAAGAAATGGCCGACAAAGTAAAAGGCAGAAGAAAAGGCAGTTACATTGATGTTGATTCACACAAATGGGATGACACTTGGCTCAGAGACTAAACCGCTTAACACAGAAACAGCGCCTGTCAAGAAGATTGGTGCACTTACTGTGTAAACCATGTTGCCTAAGAGGAGATAGTCTGGAGTTCTTCCGTTGCCAAACACAGTATCTGTGAAGAAAATCAACAACAGAAGCTTTTAGGGTCAAAGCTGTCTCTTTTCAGCTCTTGGGTTTCATGCAGAGTTCCATTAGGTGATCCAAAGAGTAAACAGCCAGGCACGTAGGTTATTACTTTAGTACATCTCAGTGTGAACTCTGGTGTAAAATGCCCCATTAGAGACTTGGATGTAAGGCGGACATGGGAGTGTGAAGTTAAAACCACAGGCAAATGCTGCTTCCATTACCGCCCTTTGAGAGAGGCTGGAATGTAAATTCTGTCTTTCCAACTAGAAGGAAGGAGTGTATCCGTGAACATCCATCAGTAAGACTGAGAAGCTAAATTGGTGTGCATTAATCTTGGTCAGAAATAAATGTCCTGGCTAATACGTTGCTGAAATATAAAGAACATGACTGTTTTTCTGACACAATTGATATTTATTCTGCAATTAAATCTGGTTCCAACCTAAACAGGAACAAATCTCTTAAACAGGGGTTAGAGGAATTTCCTAAATTAATAAAATGAAGATTACCTACACATTCAAATTGCCCACGTGGGTTGAGGCTAAAACTAAAACATCAGCAGTGTACGACGGCCAGTAAAGAAAGAAAGAGAGGCTCCCGTTCCCTTTACTTCCGGCTGGTCACATGTCTTGTGTGCGCTGAGGCTTTGCTGACAGCCTGTCAGTCAGAGTGAAGGAGCTTGGCGCCTTTGTTTGGAGAGCAGGCACAGGCTTGTGTGGTCCTGCGGCTGGCCAAGACTTACCGACTCAAAGATCCCTATTCTCTCTGCACTCGCACCCTGAAACCTGCATCTTAATGTGCACAAACATGCACAATTGACCTTAAACAGATAAATAAAGTTATCAAGAATTCATTTTACTATCATTGTACCAAACGACTGATAGCTATTTGGATAGAACACCTGACAATCGATTGACAGTTTGAAAAAATAAATAAGTGCAAATAACTGAGTCCAAAAGCATTTCATCAGCTCATTGTGTGTATACATGCCTGTTAGTGTGTGTAGCTCTTGCCGGAGCACACAGATGTTTGTAATTCATGAGCGGGCAGTTGAAGAGAGAACTAATTAAGACAAAGTATGTGTGTTTGACTATCCTCCCTCTCCATCCAGAGTCCACCGAGGGCCTTGGCGGAGTCTCTGGGAGCTACTTACCATGCTGGAAGGCTTTAAGGGGGATCCAGAAGAGGATGACGGAGTGGAAGAGGCCGTTCAGACAATGGGCCCAGAAGACCTGCAAAAAAAAGGAGGGGAAAAGGATGGAGGCGAAGGAGGCAGAGGGGAGGAAGGGAGGGGTGGGGGGTTGGAGGCGGCAGGAGTTTCAAAGAAGAGAGAGGGAGACAGAGAGAAAAAAGCATGAGAAAAGGGTGTGGGGAGCTCCAGCCTTCCAAGTGACCCCTGACCCGGGCCCTTTGTGGCAGCCCAGCGCTAGGCTAAGTGGCGGTTTTGTCGGGGCCTCCTCACTGAATGGCCACCCCGCTGACAGACACGTTGTATATCCTCTGTGTGTGTTATGGGGGAGAGAGAGGCTGCTGAGTGTGTGTACGAGCAATGAAAGGCAATAGGACAATGTCAGTGTGCAGGTTTTAACTTATTTTTTCCACAGAATCAAAGAAAAAACGCAGCGAGCATAAGAAACGGCAAAATACACGTCCTCACCTCGGCGATAAGAACGTTATGCAACTTTGATATATGTGCTGCTAGTGTGAGGGTTTCCTCTCATTACATTTCATAAGGCTTTGGCTCTTTCATGTAAGGATTTTAACTGGTGTAGAAATAAATGACAGGAGTGTTTAAACAAGCAGAAATCAGTCTAGAAACACACACAGCGAGACTGACAGGCCTGACAGAGATTAAACTGTTTTCATGGTAATTATTAAGGGCCTGGAAAATCGTAGTGTGGACCGCAGTCTGCGTGTGTGTCTGTGTGTGCAAGCATGCAGACTTTGGATGAGTCAATACTCCCACTCCAAAACCACCTTGTTTCAAATGTACTTTATGCAACACCAGAGCCAAACAAAACACAAATGGGCGATGTAGCATGAAACAGCCGTGAAATCTATTCTGCCAAAAAAACGGCTCCACATTTATGCCCCCTTTTCCTCCCTGTGCTGACCCAGACGACGCTGTTGCTCCTGAGAGCTGAGAATTCGTCAAACCCAGAGAGTAAACGGATAACGGAGGAAAAATAAAAACTGAAAAAACATTACATTTTAATCTCTGGCCTCTTTTTAATCATCGGTTCTTGGCAGACAAGTTAAAGGCTCGCTTTCTTATAAACACTCTTTTCAACAACTTCAGCAAATCTGTCAGTAAAACATAAAACACTGCTTATTTGAGACACGTAAGACAAACTGAAAGTCAACATTTCTTGGGATTTTTGCAGGTTTGAGTCATTTTAAAATAACTAATAGAACGGCTTTGGACTTTGGGGTGATTCCAAAATGGTGAAACAAGAGAAGAAAGGAAGGAGAAGGTACAGTGAAGGAGAAGTCTTCTTCCAAACTGTGAGTCTTTGTAATACACCTTGGCCTCTGTGGCTCGACCTACTCACCTTTGCTATCGACCAAACAAAGTCCCATAGCAGCCACCCCCCCTTCCTCCTCCCAACTCCCCCCCAGGATTACCTCACCCTCCCACTATGTACACAAAACCCACTGAGTGAAGAGTGGCCCAAACCAACCCCCACCACTTTATCTCAATTGTGGATTAAATTATCACTAATGTTATAATCACGTTTATGCCCATTAGCCTACTGTTGACAGGCTCTGCTCTCTCTCGCCCTCCTCCTCAACTATCCCATTCCCAAACACTGCAGGGACGCAAAAGAAGTAGTTTCCTTTCCTCAATAATGAATGCTAATGAAATCAATAAATGTTCATAATCATTTGTCACAGTGGGATCGTCCCTTTCACCCTGCTCTCTTTCTTTTTGTGCATCCCAGCAAGTTGCCAGGGGTCCCCTCCGAATGAATGCTCAGTCTGTCCTGGAAATATTCCGACCTTTGTGGAAGTACTAATTGCGGCAAAAAAGCTGGTAATTAATATCAAACCAAATATTTTCAGTGCTGCCCACTCCTTCCTTTTTCTTTTAGAGCCAGTTCAGTAATGGCGCTTTTCCACTGCAGGGCCTCGCACAGCTTAGTACGGTATAGTTAGGCCATGCTGCGTGTCCATTACAGTTTAGTAGCTGGGGCAGTAACCATATTAACGCAGTGTAGGCGGTGCCGTGACGTCATCTTCAATGCGAACCACAAAACCAACATCAGCCGTTAGCTGTTAGCACTCAGAGCTCACAGCTCCTCATATCTGTTCAGAAACTAGACAAAAGTTAAACAAGTACAAACCACAGACTGCCTGTGTCATGGCGAATACAGTCGCTGGTTTATTTATGTCTGTAGGCCGTTGTTGTGAGTGTGGACGGAGCATATACAACGTTAGCTTAGTCGATCTCCATTCAGGTTTTTCGCCTGCTGTCTTGTCTGCAGACTTGTCAAAGCAATAATTCATGGTTTTTACTAACCGGTATCAGTATGTTGTTACTTCGGCATCATTTTGAAACGTGTATTACAATTAAATCACGGTAAAATATGTTCATTTTGTTGTAGTTGTAGCCCCCTTGCCAGCGCTTCTCTCTGACCATTCAGCAGTCGAGAGTGTTTACGTCACTAGTTTAGCATATTCAGCCCGGTTGTTGGTCCGGTAAGAACCTCGATTTTGGAGGGCCAGAAAAAAGGTGAAAAAGTAGCCCTGAGTCGGAACTACCCCTAGTGGAAAAGCCGGTTTGGCACGGCCCGCTTAAACCGTGTGAGGCCCTGCAGTGGAAAAGCGCCATAAGAAGGGAGCTCAAAGGAAGAAATAAAAGTGTAAAACAGAGGGAAGAATGCAGTATAAGAGGTGATAGTTGCTAGTAAACTGCTGAAATTACTACAACCACATCAAGAGGGGGTCAGGGTTTATTGGAGTGACTCAAGTGTCAGGTATATGTAATTAAAAGTGAATGGGTGGCATAGTTAAAGACACGCCTTGAGTTTTTAACACCCTCAGTCACTCCCTTCTCCCACCTCAACACAAGCAGCTTTAATTCACAAAGACAGTATCTGTTGTGTACAAAAGAGCCAGGCGTGCAGAAAGACAGGCTTCGAGGGGCCAAATTCCTGCTGGATTTTCTCGCCTCGCCTCGGGCCAGCTGCAAGGAAAATATCTCGGGAAAAGAGTGGACAAGCCAGCAAAAACAACCTGCTGACCTGGCCGAGTCATCATTTATGGGACTTGGAAAATGTGTCTCAAACTAAATTGAGGTTCATTTGCTTCTAACTATCAGACACATTTTTCAGACCCTTATTTGGCACTGAGAAGTAAGGAAGTTTTCAAGAATATTAATGAAGGGAAAATCAATCCTACTTTAGAATTTAACTAAAAAAGGGGACGCTTTAATGAGCCGTTGTGAGAACAAATGTCTGTCTGTTTAACTTATACATGAAGATAATGTATCCACAGAAAAACCATAGCTCTTATTTTGTGTAAAGTGTGTCCTTTTTGACACCAAAGGACCTCCATTTTGTCATCTTTCTCTAATTATGAAACACAATCCGGGCCATAACTAAGAGTGGATTTGATTACATTTACTCAACTAATTACCTTGATTGTGTTCATTTGTCATAAGTGAGTTAAAATCTGAAATGTTTTTTTTTTGTAATTCGACTAATTTCCCACAGCCGGGGGCCCGATAGCTCACCAGGTGCCCCTTGTTCAAAGGCTACTTACTGCAGGGACCTGAGCTCCAACCCAACCTGTGGGCCTTTCCTGCATTTTGTTGCCCCTCGCCTCCTTTTTTGTCTCTACGGCTGTTCTATAGTAAAAAAGCCTTTCAGTCCAGGGTGGTGTGTTTAAATTGCTTCTGTGTTTATAAAAAAAAAATGACTGCAATGTTTTTGTTGTTAATAAACTAAGCTATTAATCAGCTTATCATTGCCGCTGTTTACATTGGGGTCAGGAACAATTCAAATTATTTCTTTTTTTGGATGAATATGAAGGATTTGGCTTTTTGGCAGGTTGAAATGGGCTAGCCGTCTCCTTTTTTAAACTGGTTTGATTAGAAAAACTGTCAGTTTTTAAGCAAGTAAGTTGTCACTGCTCATTAAACTGAAGATGGAAACACATTTCACACATTCAGTGTGGTCCGACATGGGTTAAACTCAATCTGACAGCCTTGCTCTGAGAACAAAAAACGGCCTTACTTAAACAAATTGTAAATTTTCCGCGACAAACGCTGTCACACAATGACAGCACACTCTCTCTATTCCCTCCTTCCTTCGATTATTTCTGCTGCATCCCCCAACCCATCTGACCTTCCCTGCTCCTGAACGCCATGGCCAATCCGTATTTAATCCACCTCCATGCTGTGCTAACCAGGTCACCACGCCTGTGAGGAGGGTCCAGGGCGAAAGAGGAGACATCTTTATTACCAGCGGGGGGAAAGCTAACGGACAGCCCCAGCTACCAGACAGAATAGGTCAAGCCATGCCAAACCAGGGTCCAACTGGAGACCCACTGACTACAGCTGCCAGGTCACTGGGACCGGAGACGCGTCCTCAAAACAACACGACAGGAACCTCTTGTGTCATTCATTTGATCTTAATTGGTTGTAAGAGCTCGCACATTTTGACCTTCTCATTTGTGTGGCGGAGCACAAAATTAATTCTCAGTTTTAGAATATTGTTACATGATATATTATATATAATATGAAAATTGTTTGAAAAAAAAAAGTGTTTGGTTACACTAGATGAGCTGAATAAAATTACCAAAATGGCTGGTAATGTTGTTCGCAGACTAAAAGCACCAAAGCACGTTAGCAGAAATACATAATATTAACTGAATACAAGTTCCTTACAACTTTATCTAAATGGAGCAGGTACAAATATAACAAAATACTGCAACAAAAGGACAAAAGTTATAATAATAGTGATGTCATCTAATAATATTTAAAATCCGGTTGTGCACAAATAAAGTACATTTGATAAACAAGCGTTACCTTGGTATTAAAGCCCATTGCATTCTGGGAGGTTTTGTAGAGTTCAGGGTATTTCAGCATGTTCTCTTTCCTGCAGGAACGCTCAAATATTCCCAGAGTGAGAGGAGGCAAAGCAGTGAAGATCTGTCAAAGAAAAGCACACACATGAGGAAACATTAGTGGTAAAAAAGTACAAGGTATTAAAAGAAACATATCTATGTAACCAATAGCTTAAATCACTTTGCAATTTCACCCGTCTTCATAGCTGCCACCCTCTCCATATGTTACATTTATAGGAGAATTTGCTTCAATTTGTTCTCCACATTCCACATTATTTATTTTAAATCATTGGTGACCATTGACCTTATAACCCTTAAGGGTTTCTTATTTCGGTTTGTCATGCTTCACGTCTTTTCATATGCAAAACCCAATGAACATCTGTGATACCCTTGACTTAGAAGCAGGTATTTAGGCCTGGCTAAAGTGTAATTTCTTAGTGGTGTTGTAATGTTGTTCTGTATAGCAGCTGCTGAGAGAGGAGTGATGGTATTGTGTAGCTGGGGGCTCAGTGGGTCAGTTGGTGTGAGTTCCCTGAAGCCCCATCTGGAGTGGGAGTCTACAGGCCTCAGTCTGCAGGACCAGCGGGCCACAGGACATGCTCCACTGGGCTCCTTTCTTATTCAGAGCCAGGCGCAGGAAGATCTCCATTGAGAGGCGGATTCAGCCCACTGCTTCCGACAGACTCCCACTGAGGCGGAGGAATTCCCTCAGTTTTGGATAAAGTAACTCTCTTCCCACCCCCCAAATACAGTACTGGATCTAAGCTGATGGTTTATTATGAAATGAATGTGAGAGTCAAAGCTGTGGAAATATCCTTCTCACTTGACAGTTTGTCCCTCCCATAAATTACTTCCATTTGAGACCGATCAGGAATGTGATGAAATTTCACTTCACACGTCTCTGATTTTCTGTTTGTTGATTGAATTGAGTTGATTTTAATAAACAGTTTAAAGTTACATATCAACTCCTTATGGACTTAACGGCATGGTATTACATTTTAGACTTGCAGATGCACATGTTTGAGTTCTACTTAATTCATGTCAGATATGAAATATGAGTTCATTAGGAGTGGTCCTATTATAAAGCCCTGTGGGACGCCCTTCATCAGCAGCCCACTCTTTCCTATTCTTTTTATCATTCAAACGTAGCTGGCCTTACTAACGACACACTTTAGAGCAAGCAAATCTGTTGTTCTTTCGTATTCAGTACATAGTTCAGGGCACAGAGGGAATATGGTCTTGACAACAGGTCATAAATAATGAGAAATGTATTAAAGATGTTGATGACAAAGTCACGTAATAAAGGGATCAGTTTAAGGCTCACAACCACAAATCTGTGTTTTTCCAGAGAGCTTTGGGTTAAAAAAGTAGAGTGGACTCATTAGAGAGTTAATTTTATTAACACTTACCACATTGTATAAGCCGATGCACCAGCGTTCAAATAGGATCTGGCCTGAGAAGCCATTGACAAATGCAAACCAGATCTAAGGGAGACAAAATCACATGAAGAAGAAATAAGAACAGATGAACCAATGGTGGAGAAACAGATTCATATAATGACAGCTCTAAAATAGAGTTTATATCAAACACTTCATCATTTTCATTAAAACACAAAGATAACTACGATGGTTTATCTCCCCTTCCCATTACTGTAATTTTAATCGGTGAGGCACTTGGTCATGAATTCAATACTCCACTAGATGCTGTAAACAACACATCTCTGTAGTATTTTGAATTTCAGTAGACACTATGCTTTCCATTATTGACAGTGATGGTGAGACCAGCTCATTTTAGATACAGACAATCAGCTTTTTCGTTAGATTTCATGTCAATAAAAAAAAAACTGAAAAATGGAAATGATCCTAAATCAAATGCGGGTTTGTTTGAAGTGCTGACCTGTGATCAACATGCCATTAGTTTAAGTTAGCCAGGTTTCAAATTCAGATAAAGCAGAGAGGGGCCAGAATAGCAAATAAGAAAAAGAATGAGAAAGCCTAGACCTCCAGATGCCACCTCCACGATACAAACTGCCTACTGGATTCATCACAGGATTAACTACAGACATATATCAAGCTCACTATTTTCCTCCTTGATCTACCTGAAGACAAGTGGGTGACAGATGAGGTTAGTTATAGGAGCAGAGTCTGGGCTATAGGACTCTGAAGGATGGAGACTGTGATATATTGTGTCAGGAGAGTGAGACAGAAGTAATGTAAACCATATGTTGGGTGGAGACGATTCTTATCACATTGCCTGATTAGTTATACTTATCTGAACAAAACAATGCCTCTTAGATCAGGACACAAGCCAGGTATTGTAAATAAACTATATTTAAAGCAAGTAGAGAAGTTGGGATACAGTATCTAGTCTATAAAAATGGTAATTTGTTTTTAAATGCATTTGTCTGACACATTCTGCACTACTGGTATGCTGACAGTTAATCAAAGTTTGACACTTCGCGGTCGAGAACCAGCATTTTACTCACGCCAGATCTGTCAAGGAAACATCAGGGGTGCTGTGTTTTTGCCATGGCCAAGCAAGCATTTCCTCGCTTCATTTAACTTCATTATGAAGGCATGAACTGCTACAAATTCTCAGATTGGGACAAAGCCTATGTGAGGGCCCCACCCGCCCGCTGCCACTCTCTACATGACCAATACCAATCTGCAACTGGCCCTTCCTATTTAATCGAGTAAGCATATGCATGAAAACAAATGTCTGTCCCGCTCCCTCCCCCCCCCACCCACCCTTCATTCCCTTGGTGAGGTTGGGGGGGGGGGGGTGGGTGTCTATAGACGAGGCCTGTGTTTATGTGTGTGCCCCCAGACCCTGCCCTTCATCTCCCCTCTCTGCCACACCCACCCCTCGCAGATCCAAGCCTGCTCTCCATCAGGTGCACTCTACCATGATGTTGTTTCTTTTATGTGAGGGGTCCTGTTTTTAAATTCACGTGGGATGTTCACCCAAAACTGGGACCATGTGGCTCTGTTAACATGAGAATCACGGGATGTACAGTAAATCTGTTGGCAGTGCAAGAATAGTTTTTAGGTGGGTTTTTGGGATCTTGGCTTGCAGCAAATACATTCAGATGCCGTTGCTATGGGTAATGTTAAGATGAAGGCCAAGCCATGAGGCAGGTTCAACCATTAGCGTGGCTCAAGCAACGGTAACGAGAAGCTAGCGAGTAGGTCAAACTGCTGAATCAATTACAGCTCTGCCCAATGAGGAGCTCTGGGCTGATATATTGTTGTGCTAAGTTAAAAAAGGCTCCTATTCATTGCATGTGGTAACTGCCTCTGTGTGAGTGTTTTGGCCTGGTCCTTGGGGTCCCAATAGCTTCTGTCTCTTTCTCCCTCTCCCATCTCTTGAGGGACAGATGCATTGATTTGCTCATTAGGGGAAGTACCAGGCAGGATTTTCTTCCCCTTTTCTTCTCCTCATTGAGTGCCACTCAGCGAAGGGGTGTGGCTGGCCTCTCTCCCCGACTGAACATCATGAAAACAGGGATTCAGAAAAGGGGGATTGGGCAGCGGCTTGCCGATAAGAAGACTTCTTGCATATTCATTAGCGAATCAAAAATCACTGATTCCATGAGCTGCTTCACAGCTCTGCGGGCTTGTCTAAAAGTGGCAATGGGTTGGAGGGTGGGGGGAGCATGACATTTGTCCTTAACAATGTGAGCCCAGATACTCTTAAGCTTAGTACAGAGAATTGCAAATGGAATTCATACACAAAGCAAGCAAAGAATGTCAAGGGATATAAAGAGGGAGCTGATAAATATGCTGGAAATATGTGGAGCTACGAACACAAGCTGTCTCACAATGCCAGACACGGCCTCTGTGGCTTTATTCAGCGTGCAATGGTCGGCAAGCTCAGCAACTCTGAGCCGTCTCCAACTACACTGAGCCGCACTGAATGAGCTTTCATGTAATTGCCTCATAAATGCCACTTGTCCATCAGCGCCTCTGTCGCACCCTGGCAATGTGTCAATCAAACATGAGTGGCCAGCTGGATCGGTCATTTGAATGAAGTTGCTATGGCTTCTTCTGGAAAGGTCTCTTAGCTTAAATGTGACTGAAATTAATTAGGTTTTAATTCTGTTCTTAGGTTAATTGCGTAATATGTAAAAAAGAAAAAAAGGGTTATGAATTCGGCTTGAAGCTCTGGGATACACTGTTTGAAAAGATAACCATGTTTTGCAATTAGTGCAATAAGTCAATCTTTCAAGCATGATCATGGTTAAAGTATTCTCTAACTGATAAGGAAAAAGGAACACAAACCATAATCAACAGCATAGGGAAATCCAAAAGAAACACTGAGGCAGTTCAAGGTGTCAGTCACTCATCCACCAGAGGGACAACCTTACATTGTGACTCACTATTAAACCTCAGAGACAGAATAGACCCTGAATGATCATACAACTACTCTAAGAGTCTCAGACTTAGTTCCCGTCTTCAACAATAGCCGTGGAATCTTTCACCCTCCTACTCCATGTCTCCTAAAAAGAACCAAAGACCCAGTGGAAGGAGAGGGAGACGAAAAGAGGCTTAAACACAGAGTCTCCCAGTCCTGGTATTCAAATTGTAACACACACTGTACCAGACAATGGTGCTGCGAACAAAAAAGTTAAAATTCCCGTCGACATCCTTCCTTTTCTACTTGCAGGGTAGCCTGGGAGTCGACGAGAAAAACATGGAAGCACAAAAGTAAACCTATTAGTGCAACAAATGCAGCTTTATACCCATACCCTGAGGTTGGTGGTGTGTTAGATGTCAGGGTCTTACAAAACAGGGACGTTTGAAATATTGAAGCAGCCTTAAAGTGGAGAAATGTCCTATTATCTACTTCAATCCCCTGAAGGAGCGTAGAGCATGGGGGAAGGGGGGTTATGTTTTCAGAGAGCAACAAAAGGTGTGCTAGAAAGAAGCTCGCCCTGCAGACAGAACTATTGATGTTAAGTTTAAATTGTAGGGAAACACCTGCTTTGAAAAGAGTATTGTGATGTTTTTCAAAGAGAAGCAAAAAAACAAAAAATCATAGAATAAATATTGCAAAATATTTGAATGTTTTATAAAGGTTGTGGACATTTTGAATAGAAAACTGGATGGCAGTCTTGAATTTATTTAATATAAACATAAGATGTTGTGCCACCTTTGAACGTGGTTAAAAACAGGACCGAACATTTATGAATTCAACATTCGTGCACAGATGTAATGTTTTTGCTGACAGAAAATTAAATTGGCTGCAAATCTAATTTTATTTTGGATCTGCAAATGTAACCTTATCTGGAAAAGGGTAGCATGATCAAAGAGTTGCAGTTCCCATAACTGCAGTTATAACCTGTTTTACTTCAGGTCACAATAAGCCAGACATGCTGGAATGTAAAGAGTAGTCTACTGATTCTCCATGGTATATAAGCTAGAGTGAGATCAGAGGTCAAATGTTACAGAGAGAGGATGAACAAAAGAGAATTTTAAAGTGCTCATATTTCCAAGACAGGTTATTTGGTGCTGATGTATTAAAGGTCCCATGTCATGCTTTTCTGGTTGTTACCCGTCCCCTTATGTGTTATGTAGCTTTTTATGCATGTAAACGGTCTGCAGAGTCACAAACCCTCAAAGTACACCCTGTAGCGAGTAAAACTCTAACACAGAAAATACCTGTCTATGCTGCCCCAGAACGCCTCGTTGGAGATTTCTCTTTTTCACTTATGAATTGTGCTCATTTCAGTGTGTAAATCCATTGCTTTATATGGCTACCGGGCCCCCTCAAGTACATAAGAAAAGTGTGTGTGTGTGTGTGTGTGTGTGTGTGTGTGTGTGTGTGTGTGTGTGTGTGTGTGTGTGTGTGTGTGTGTGTGTGTGTGTGTGTGTGTGTGTGTATGTGGAGGGGGGGTTATTTCTTAAAATTAGCAATTATTTTTCTTTTGCTCACTTATAATCTGTTCTTTATTTCTTACCCCATTTGTTTTTGTTTTGTATTGTGTGCAGTTTGGTAAAGTTAAACACAAATATCCCCATTGTGGACGATAAACTTTCTATGTAATTAACATTTTATTCTTATAAGCATATGCTTCCAGCTTTGCAAGGTGTGTCGATGACATACAGTATAACAGTGTACAGTATGTGAAACCCTGATATATATTGTTGTGGGACATACACTTAGTAGGGATTTCTTAAGAAGATGCAAAGCCAAGCTGTATCCGTCAGTCAAGTGTACGGCCGGATGATCAAAACATCGGAGCACTCCCTATGATAAAGCTGCTGCTGATAGGAAGCACTTAACCTGTCTGCTCATTCTTGGTTATGGCTCTGAACCGGCAATCAGTACTGGCTCTGGTATCTGTCAAAGGCCATCAAACCTACCGCACAGCAACAGAACAATGTTGGAAGCACCATGTGTTTTGAACCCCCCATAACAATCGGCCATTGATAAACAATATACACAGTGGAGCTGGGTGCTATGAAGAGACATTTATTGCCTGCTCATAATTGTCCGTGTGAAGTACCATCCATGGATCCTCAGTACAGTACAATGTTTCAATTCATTGTCTTAACTTCATGTTAATGAAATTCCCTCGTTCAATGTGAAATCATTGTCATATTTGAGGTTTTGTGTTCTACCTAAACCTTGGAAAACCATTCTTTGTTAGTAGTAGGCTGGCCCATCATAGTGTTTACTGACTTAAATTCAGTATATTTATATTGTGCATTTGATAGAGACACTCTCTAGATATATAATATGCACTGTTGATATGTATATATTTAGTGTTGATGTTTATTTTCTATCTTATTTCATTTTTAATTCATGTTCAATGCCTTGTGTACATGTTGCTATGACAAAATATAGTATATCTAATCTTTTTAAATACTAATCAAATCTAAACCGTTTGCAATATTCTAGTAAATATTAACATATATTTAAAGTGAAAAAAAGTGTGATTTCCATTTACCCATCTGCATTTTATCTTGTAGCATGTCCATTCAACACAGTACAAAATAATATCCTACTAATAATGTAATCCGAGGGCAGCAATGGACATGGGTAGCACTGCCAGCATGGCTTCATGATTATGCAGATGAATTCGGTGGATTAATATTCCAAGGATCCAATAACTGGCAAGGTTTTGGGAAAGGCAGACTTCCAGTTACGTAGGTTTAGTTTTTCCCCTTCATTAGTGTGAGTGTGCGTCTTTGAGTGTGTTTGGGTATATTCTGTCTTGTGAGTCAAAACTCAAACTATTGGCCCAGGATCTGCACCAACTGGCAGGTAGTGTGAAGGGCCAGTCAACAGAAATACAAACATGGAAACTCTAACAAGAAACCTTTGCCTTTACACCTAATCATGTCATGGGGAAACATCTCAATGCTTTGCATTCAGAGCCTTTGGAGCTGCTGTGCGAGACTTACCTCAATGATGTAGAGGACAATATTCTTGTAGAAGCAGTAGAGGATGCACTTGGCTACACGGTTGTAATTCCAGGCTCCATGGACGAGCAGCAGATTCTTCAAGTATTTGAACTGTGTGGGAGAAGAATGACAAGATGAATTAATAGCAAAAGCCTGAGTAGAGAACACTGTCTGATGGTTTCTCATAATCACAGATCAGTGCTGGAACAGTGAAGCAGAAAGCAGCAGTGTTATGTCCTCCAGCAGCAGAGAGGACTGATGAGGCATTGTGGCCAAAGACTCTCACTAACACATTCCAGAAATGTCAAGTTAAAGATTGGAAGATCAAGCTTTGAGTTGCTGAAAATGGAGTTCATATGGGGGTATTAGTCTCCTGGGGCTCAGCATAATAGTTAAATGGTTTAATAATAAAGGCAACGTTTAGGGACTGTGGTGAAATTACCATTTCACTGCAATTTCTGGCTGATAAGTGTGATTACATTGGAGCAGAACCTCGAGGCAAGTGTCTCATCCGTGTTGCCAGCTAATGACTCAAAGGAAGCACGCGATCTACACTGCATCGTCTTTCCATCACACAATATGAGAGGTTCTGTCTCAGGAGCCAGAGTAGGAGGTAAGATGAGTAAAATTGAATTTTTGGGAAAACACTATTTTGTTTATTTGAAGGTGGTCTTGTCTTTCAGCAACACCACAGTATCTTCCGGTTAAATGGCAGCACATTGACGACCCCCAGTTTGTCTGACCCCTCGAATGGTCGGATCAAACATCAGTTACCACAAACCTGCGCTGCTGACAGATGGAGAGCAGAGGGGCTTCAGCCCAAAGACTCTTCACTCTCCACTTGCTTTAACAGATAACTCCAAGCTTTCAAGTAAAACATCTTTAAAACAATCTGCCTAATAATCTACAGCAGCATAGAGCTCTTCTGACACTCTCAAGAACATTAATATAAACCATGTACAGGAATAGACAAACATGTTACACAACTTCAAAGAATTGATTTCAGTTTGAAGTCTGCAAATTAAAGTTCATGTATCGTTACGCCAATATATTGAAAACACCATTGGATGTCTGGAGGTGTAATTTGATTAAATGCTGGTAAACAAGCTAAATGGATTATAAGAGGCCACCTATCTTTGGAAGACATGCACTTTTACATGTCATGCCCATTGAAGAGGGCACTTAAGACAAACCCGAGTCTCTCGAATGGTAATTGCGTGCTGAAGCACAGAGAGCCTTCTGTGTTTTAGTCAACATTTGGTATGCCATAGTCTCGTGCTATAATAGAAACATGATGTACCGAGTGGCGTGCGGTGGAGAAACCAGGCTCTTGTTGCTTACGGGTATCACATAACTTTGCAGAGTTTTAGACAAACTGGTTATGAGGATAAAAGCATGTATTTGAGCAGCATTCTGCTGGGATCTGTTTCTGTGTGGTTGGGTTGGGAGTTGGGTGTCACCAGATGCTTGTTTTACAGGTGTTACTTCTTCACTGTATAAGCTAATGCCCTAGCAGACATTTGACCTATTGTTACCCAGAACAATGTGCCAAGCTATCAGTTACACGTGTTATACTTGAGAAGACAATGACAGACAGAATCTGAGTATTGGGAGATAGAAATTGGCACTGGTTTCAATGTACTGCTGCAAATTGAGGGCATGCCCCTGCAGCTTAAGTTTAAAATCATGTTTTAAAACTGCAAAAGTCTGAAATCTTATCTTTTGCTATTTTCCATATGATGTTTATACTTGCCTACATACTGAGCATACTTAGCTGCATACTAAGCATACTTGAAGCTTTGCTGGCACTGCTTAATTACTTACAAATAAAACGTTCACAAGTGTATTCAGCACTATTTAGCTATTTACATATAGAGTGGCGAAGTCACGCCCATCTACTTCCGCCCCATGGGACCTTATTTCGGAAAAATAATGTATTGAAGTCAATGGAGAGAGAAAACGTATCTTTCGATCCCGTTTGAATTGTGCCATGAATTACACATATGATGTTTGTCAATCTTAAAAAAAAATGTCCATGTCAAAAAAGTCACAGTTTGTCGTAAAACTGTTGAAATATAAGACTATGAAAAATACGCAACTAGAAAGACTACAAATCCCAGAGTCGCGTAAGTGATGTCACAATTGTTTTCCTCCACTAAGAGATAGCTAAGATCAGCGTCATATAGATATAATCTATCTATATGGCGCTGGCTAAGAAAAGATAACTTTAACAAGATGCCTGTGTGCTTAGTACCAGGTTGTTCATACCAGCAATGGGTCTTGCTCGTTCTTTCGCTTCCCGTCTGATGAAAAGACCAGGAGTGTCTGGATCAAGCTAGCTACTAGCTAGCACGTTAGTTAGCATTACAGCCTTGTCATTTGTATTAGCCTTAACATGAAGTAACATTAAGTAACCCAAAATGTTAAACAGTAAGAGTAGTAGTCATATTTCGTGAACCCTTTGAAGAGTACTGTCACACCGGTGTGATCATTCTATAATACACAATTTAAGCCCGGGGGACAAATGCTAACGCTAACGCTAGCGATCTTCTCTACTTCATGCTATCTGCACAAATGGTTGACATTAAACATTAAAAAGACCAGGCAGTTCAGAGAGAATCAAAGGAAGGCAGGCAGGCAGCTTTGCATGACATTCTTCAGGACGTGTTTCATTGTGGTGATAGTGAGGGTAGTCAATCGTTTTGTTGACAAGACAGTAGTGACGGCCATCTTGGTGACATGTGTTGTTCTGTGAGACCAGAGATGTAGTTCATTGAGCGTTTCACACAAACAAATGTGTTACTTCACAGTTTTCCGACACATTTTTTTTTTTTTGACTTGCAAAATTATCTTTTAAATTGCCAAACATCATATGTGTAATTCGTGGCACAATTCAAACGGGATCGAAAGATAATCTTTCTCTCTCCATTGACTTCAATACATAATTTTTCCGAAATAAGGTCCCATGGAGGTCCACCGGAAGGGGAGGGACTTCGCCACTCTATTGAAAATTGTCTTCTGTTAATCTAGTCTGAATACATCTCTGACCCTCTCTGATCGCCTGAAGCCATCCTATTGGTAGTCAAAGTTACACAAAGCTGTCACGTTTTTTTTTTCATTTTAAATATAAACAATAACTTGTTATGTTCCCATTTGAAATGCATATATCTTCCATCTCCCACTACAAATGAGGAAACGACATAGTTCATATTTGTGTGTTTTCTCACTAAACTCACCTGGGCAATAGAGTAGTCGGAGGAGTTTGCGGCTTGCAGACCCTCGTTGCCTGAGATTCCTACGCCGACATGAGCCGTCTGAATCATTCCAACGTCGTTAGCACCGTCACCGATGGCCAGCGTGATCACCTTCACCTGTTTCTTTACCATCTCCACCACCTCGGACTTCTGAAGAGGAGATACTCTGTAAAAGAAGAACAGTATTCCACAAAGTTTTAAACAATGGGTATTTTGACATTTCTTCAGATGGAGCTATTAATGTGGCATTCTTGAGATTGGTGTTTGAAAAAACGTTGTATAATTGTCGGCCGAGGTGTGCAGATAGTCATGTCTAACTGTGTGAACACTTTAAGAATAAGCATTTTGTGCGTAATATTTATTTGATCATTACAAACGAGCAGATGCCTGGGTAGCAATGAGAAGCCTGTTTGAATCTGCTGTTTTTCTATCCCTATTATAGCCAACATTAAAATAAATGAACTGTTTTTTGAGTTTGGCACCGTACTTATTTCTTAACATATTACACTCAAGGATCAGTTAGTTTCTGTGCACTCTGAAAGAGAAAGTAGTCCTAGTTCCAGTAATTATTTTTACTTTTTGGACAAAGTCCTAAGTGTAAAAAAAGGACTACTTTGTAGTGTCATAGTACAATAAAACCATACAACTCCAAAGAAGATGAATACTTTATTAGAGGTAATGTACAAAAAATAAAGGTGGCATAAAAAGGACAGTTTGGGGAACCGTGCACTGCTATTTAAAATAATATCTTTTTATATTTTGAGGGGATGCATTCCTCCCGTCTGCTGCTGTTTCTCCTTCCTCTAAGAGAGCCTGAAAGACCTTTCCTTCTGGGTCCATTAAGTAGAGCCAATTATAAGGTGATGGTTTGGAAATAATTTATAACTCTTCATTTATGAGGCTTCAACCTTGACTTCAAGTCCTCACTGACTGCAAAGTCTGTATTCTTCCATACAGCTTCCTCTCAGAGCACCAGAGGTTCAGGGGTATTCTCCAGAGATGATGTCGTAAACTGCATGTCTGTCTTAAGCTGTGAAATTGTTAATGTTTATCTTTTCCGTGGTTTAAGAGGCTTCATTCATCCCGTGGTGTCTCTCGGTGCCCACAGAGTGTGCACAAGGCAAAGGCAGGTAGGGGTAGGGGGGGGGGAAAGTCAATAAAAATGTTGATGCAATGTACCGAGTCATAAGGTTTGCTGTTGTTCTGAAAACGTGGTGCTGATTTCTGGCCTCAGACGCCGTCATGGTTGCTTAAGTACTTAAGTACTTCCTATTATTTATGTGGCCTGGGCAGTTCAACAGTGTACCTGCATAAAGTTGAAAGTTGCCATTTAAATTTATAACCAACACACTTTTTAAACTGCTGCCATAAAATACTCACCGACCAATCAACCTTTGTGGCAAAGACATAATACTTTACAGTTTAACCACACAACTTTAATCTGAATTTAATTCATTTTAAGCAAAAAAGGTAAAAAAATAACGACTTTCTGTTTCTTATTTGTGAGCAGTTGTCTTCATTTAATACTATAATAAAATCTTTGGGTCTGGGGCTATCGGTCTGAACATTTTATGACATCGTAAAGTAGAACATTTAAGAATGTTCAATCTCTACATACATATGTTTTTTGATGTGCTGCTTGAAAGTGGACACTTGACAATGACTTCTCCTTGTGAGTAGTGTACAGTACAGTGTGATACTTAAACACACATTTTGTGTAGTTTATTTAAGTTGCAGAAACAGATTCGTACATAAAGTCTTTGTAGCAGGAACATCGTTTTTCATTTTGGTCAGAAGAGTTTATTGTCTCTGGTTCATTTTATTGTTTAAAGAATAAATCTTACCTGCAGCAAATGACAGCTTTACAGGACAGGGCGAGGTCCAGGAAGTACTGTCGCACTCCGAATGTGAGCGCGTATTTCAGAGTCGTCCCGTCAATAATGAGAGCAAAGTCGTTCTCCTTGTAGAGGGCATCTCCCAGGACTCCACAGTGGTGGCTCAGCGTTTCCCTCGTTCTCTGTGTAATGGAAAACAAGTCATAAATATAAGTTTAATTAGTGTAATAAGTCATCGTAATTTAAAGCCTTCTGTGTTATACTTGCAAGAAGAGATATATTAAAATATTATACAATTGTTATAATATTGGTCTAGCATCAAGGCTGCATAACAGATTCATAATATCTGTTGAAATTGAGATGATTTATGGAGTATAAGAACATGTAAAATAAACTTGTAAAACCATTGAACGTTTGTAAAGTTGTATTTTCTTGTTTTTGATTGACACATGATGACTGTTAATCCAAGATGTGAGAAGCCTAGAGAATGAGAATGATTGATACTGAACCACAGTAAAATGCATTGCTGTTATATCGTAGAAGATTTACATTTGATCTGCTGTAGTGGGACATGCAACAAATGTATTCCTCTCTAAAGTTCCTCCAATGCTTGTTTCACCTCAGTTACTAGTGGCATTCATAATAAAATAGGAAATATTCACCTCGTTCTCTTTCACATTAGAGTTCAATATATGTCTACTCTTCTTGCTAATCCCAAACTGCTGCGGAACAGCTGCTCTAGAAATGTTTGATATTTATTATGTTTCCCATGCTTATTACACTCAGACCTTCTCCATGAGGTGATAACACAGACCAGTTCTGAGAATGGATCAGGTTTGCTTATACAGTATATACAGCTATGATGATGAGTGATGGTGAAAAGCTGTAAATATGAGACTGACAAGAGGATTTACTGTCCTGTTGGATGGAGGCATGTGGAGTGGATGGATGCAAGGGTGAGATCATCATTGTATTCATCATTCAATCATTTTCACCACAGATGGTGAAGCCATAACGAAAAAACTATTTCTGTGTGCAACCATTTTCTGAGGGACAAGTGTTTTTCGAATAACCTGAAGATTATTTTCCTGATTATTGCTTGGTCATTAAAATGTCAGAAGGTAAGGAAATATTAAATCTCAGCTCCAAGGTGACAATTTGCAGTTTGATAATAAATATAACTAAGAAAAACAGGAAATTGAGCAGCTGGAGAAAATCATTCCTTTAAATAAAAATGTACTTTAACAATTAAGAAAAAATCCAAAATATTTGGAGTTTATTTTTCTGTAGATTGACTTATCGATTATTTGAATAATCGCTGCAGCTCTATGCATGAAATGTTTTTATTTAATACGTTTATTTTGACAAAAGAAGTAAAAAATATTTTCAGAAATAACCTGGCTTCATAAGTACCAAAATATAACAGAGGCCCCTTCTTGCAATGGAATGATATCTGTAATGGTTTACAGGTGTACACAGTTAAATGACTCAAAATTGGCAGAAACAAACAATGATACAATGCAGGATATCAAACCTAATATGACATGCAGATGCTCAAACAGCTGTAATCAGTATGTCGGCCATTAGCATTACTGAAGGAGGAGGGGGGTCCAGCTTGGTGTTGAGGTCAGATATGTCAGAGCAGTCCGATTGTACCACAGGGACCAGGCAACATTGGCTTGGCATAACAAAACTCTGAAACCCCAGCTTAAAGGAAATATTTGGAGACGGGCTTTACGTTACACAAAGCGAGAGAAGCAGAGTGAGAGACACGCACAGAAAGAGATGATGGATTAACAGAGGAGAGAAACTGAGCAAGAGGATACAAGCAGAAAGCAGCTGCGAGGACTTAACCAACCCTGTTGGGGTCTGTAAAAGCAGCAAGGGACGGAGAGCAGTGTGTGAGTGTGTGTGTGTGTGTGTGTGTGTGGTGTGTGTGTGTGTGTGCGTGTGTGTGTGTGTGTGCGTGAGTGTGTGAGTGTGTGAGTGTGTGAGTGTGTGAGTGTGTGAGTGTGTGAGTGTGTGAGTGTGTGTGTGTGTAGGAGAGAGCACAATTCAAGCTCTGATATCTATATTCCATCGCAAAGCAAAAAATGTAAATATCCCCATCTTTACATTATGCTTTTAAGAGACATCTCTGTGTGTGTGTGTGTGTGTGTGTGTGTGTGTGTGTGTGTGTGTGTGTGTGCCTGTATACCATATGTAGGAGGAAGATCACACTTTGCTCAGAGCACATACTATTAATCACATGCGATAAGCAAAGTTTACAATTTCCTCAAGTAGGATGGCCATTTACTCCCTAATTTCCGCCGAGGAATGTTAGCACTAATGCTACATGTCTCCTCCTAAAGCCTCTTTGTTATGGCTATAATGAGCAGTTTTGCCTATGTGACTAGCTAGTGTTTGGCTTTAGATTGGGTATGTGCTATCCATTCAGAAATCCACAAGAGCTTCCCATTAAGACTGAGCGCTATTGTTGATATAGACACTTGTGATTTAGCCTACAGGACGTGACACTCATGATGTGGAATCTGGGCATTTGTATGGATGTAATGTCCTCATCTTGATTGGACTTCTAGAGCCACCCACAAAAGAGACCTTCGACCTCAGTTAGAAATGTGTTGACATGTACTTTTGTGTTACTTTGCTGAACTACAGCTCACCACAGTAAGTGAGTGTTTAGGCTGTAAATCATCATTTTCCAAACCAAAATTCCCCAGCAGCCTGTTTTCATTATTTGTATACAAGTTAAACACATACAAAAACATAAGAAAATGTAAATAATATGCACCACCATGTGACTGTGTTTCAAAAAGATTCATAGATAAACACTCAAGCGTTATTAATGACGCTGACTGGAAAACAGAGCTATTTGAAATGAAATAACCGTACCTTTGAGACTAAGTTTCACTATGGGAATTGCATTTTCTAGTGAGATTTATTACAGCACATGACTTAAACTTTGTCCAGCCTTTGATAAGCATTTATAAACACAACGACGAGTGAAGACATGCTCCAATGACTCTCTTTCACAGCACAAGAGCACAGAGAATTACAGCCCTGCTTCCTGCTCATCTGTGCCTCCTCAGTGTTGGAGGAGAGCTTTCTAACAAACTGCCTTATGTAAGCATCTGTTCAACCACAGGAGAATGAGAGCTGACATTTCAAAGCGCCGGTCCGCATGCTTCATGAATGCACCGAGCCCAAATTTCTACCTAAACTTCATTTATCACGCTTAACGACTGGCTGACAGAGTGAAGGCCGTCCGTCATCGCCCACCCCCCCCCCCAAACGCCCCCCTGCTGCTTTCCCCCTCCTTCAGCATTCCCCCCTCTCTTGCCCGACAAACTAAACCCAGTCGAGTTTCTCGTCCATCTGCGGCTCCTCTGCTTAGCTTCCTCCCGCTCGAGGTGCAGAGACTTGCCCTTTTCAATCTTAGAAACAACAGACAAGGCTCTCCTGCCGGGGGGTCAACAGACTTCTCTGCTGGGGGTCTTAAATATGGTAAAAGCAGTTTTGGGATGTGTGTTGGCTGTGAGAGTGGAAGGTTCCCTGTGGACTCGTCGCTTCAGGGTTTGAGACGGCTTTTTCACAGTGAGTGGGCGATGAGATCAGGGGATTATTATACTGAAGCACATCCTTCTGACATCATAATTACATGCTACTTGTTAGACGCTTTTATCCAAAGCGACTTACATACTCAATACTGTGGACAATCCCCACAGGAGCAATTTGGGGTGAAGTGTCTTGCCCAGGGACACAACGACATGCTGACTGCAGTGGGGTTTGAACCTGTGACCCCCTGATCCCAACACCAAGGCTCTATCCACTGCGCCACACGCCTCCTAATTCAACTCTAAAGATCACAACTTCCAAACTATTAAAAATACAGTAGTCATATAATAGGTGCTAAATTGTAAATAAGTAATATCAATTATATAAAAAAAACTCTGATTAAAATATGTCAAAATATGAATAACTCGTAAAGTTTTATTGATTCGAGTCCTCTGATGCACCTTTGTTGTTTTGTTGTTAAATTAGCAAACACAAAATTCAAAAAGTGAGTAGAAATGACTTTAAATCATTTATCTAGAGAATGGAGTTTCTATTTATAGTCAGCTGTTCTGAAAATGCTGAAAGATGCAGGCATGAGGCAAATGACAATCAGGTTACGTTGTTATAGCATTGAAATTGATCGATTGCATGACTGACCCAAGAGAAACGGTTTGTTATGTGTGGATAAGAAGAGGCAAAAGTCCTAGTAAAACATTTTGGAAAATAATTGGGAGCTTTGTTTCGCTTGGTTGGTGTGGTTTTTGGTTTTGTCTGCCATAAAGTGAATCTGTGGATAACATGCTAAATACTCACATCAAGAGTGTCTTCATTGACCACAAGCATGCCCATGTTCTTGGTCAGTAGTCTGCAGGAATGTCCTATAAAACAAATAAAGAAAAACAGGAAAGAAGCCAGTTTAGAAGAGTTGAAAGGACTGGAAAGTAAGCACGCAAGTAGGCAGGAAATACTTTAAATGAATTCAATAACTACATCAAATTCTATTACTCCTTTGAGGTTGCTAACTTTACTGATCGGGGCCAAAACCCCTTGCACACACACACCGATTGAATACATAAAAAGACAGACAAATGATCTAAATCAAAGAAATAAAGGACAAAACAGTACGTTGCAAAACGTTTTAAGGGACACCAATTAAAATGTTACAGCTCAAAGCCAGTGTCTCAGGACATGACTAATGAGTTTGGTTTACAAGAGTTTGTCAGTTTCCTGTTTTAATAGGCAGTTACAACTCGGAGTTACCCAACATGGCTCCCTGGGGAGCGCTCCCTCAGCTCTCGCCCGGGACAGATGCTCTGGGTCACCAGCAAGGTGGTAGAGGGAGCCTCCGATCGGGGAAAACAGAAATGTTTCTCCAACCATGAGTGAAGCCTTCAGTTTAGACCCTTGGCTATGAAAAGGCTGCCATCTGTGGCATAACCACACACATATTTGTGGGCTTCAACACTTTGCTTCTGTCTGGAAGGGGATTTTCATTTCTCTAAGGCAGTTACCACAAAGCCCATGTTTTGTGAATACATGGGTGGCATTTTCTGTGAGTGTAACTGAGATAAGATTATGCAGAAAACACAAAAACACACACAGTATTCACAGAGGGGGCCTTGCATGAGGAAATGAGAGGGTTTCACCTCCAGAGTCAAAACCAAACAGGGTCAGGGTCTGGCAGATTGTTTTCTTAAGTGCAAAGGGGCAAACGTCCAAAAATGTGCCAATGTGAGGAAAAATGTCTCCTCATCTCAACACTGCCTCACTCCCTTCCCCCTCGTCAGTTCCTGCCACAGCCCTTCCGCTTAATGTGTTTACCTTAAGCTCATTTGACTGCCCTTTTTAATTTCACCAGAGAAAGTAGAATTCCTAGCCTTTCTCCATCTCAGCGGAACTAAACACTGCTCCCACAGGACTTGAGGAATGTGCAACAGGGACACTCCGGTCACAGAGAACTTAAAAGTTGCCACAGGGGCGACATTAAATTAAAGACAAAAGGTTTAGTAACAGAGGGAAATCTTCATTTTGAGAGGAAGAACCTCAAAAAAGGAATGCTCATGGTGAAATAGGTGAGAAGGAAATAAGGGGTGTGTGTCTTTCTGCCAGGGACGATGCATCCTCTTGCCAAATTTTATATAATTTGTGACACCTTCATAAAATTGTGTAGTGTTTCCCGACAAGCTGAGTACGGGCACTTTCCTTTCACCAAATTCTGGTTCTGACCTTTCCTAAGAATTAAGTACATTTAAATCCCACTAACAAACAACTTGCAGCTTCAGAGCAAACATGGCTCTTTCCCCGGAGCCACTGAGTCGGAGTAGTTATGGTATATTATTTAATGACAGTGCAGGATTAGGGGCAAACTGAAGCATGACAGTCTTTACAGCCTTAAAAAACCAGGCATTCTTTCAATATCATTTTATTAGTAAAAGTATTAAACTCAACTGCATGTGTGCCAAATATTCTGTGCCAAGAGTGAAATTTGGGTGGTTCGGGCCACCTTGAAATGTAGAATAATCTAAATGTGATGGGCCAAATTCACCAGTTAAATGTGGCAAAACGTGCACCATTAACCCTGGCAATGGGGATCGTCTTTCAGTGAGGAAAATAGTAAAAACAAAGTCAATATTGAGCTGAGATTTTACAGAGCAACTTAGTCAAACGGCGGTCCTGTAAAAATACTTCCAGCGAGCCTGTGCTTCTGCATAGCTCCCGCACATCTGGGCACGGTGGGCACAAAGGGCTGATTCAGGCAGGCCACAGTGGTAGGTAGGTAGAGCCACAACGGAGGTACTTTTCGTATCTATTTATCTGGACTCTGTGTTAAAATGTTGGCTGTGTTCAATGTGCTTGTGAATCAAGCACATCTAAGAGCGGCAACACCATAAAGGAGACTAAACTGGAACTGGTGGACCAGAGTTCCCCTTTCTGATAACATCTGCAGGGCTAAAACCCTCTGGGGGAGCCAGATACGTGAGAGCTGCCTCCCTGTGTACATATGAATGTTATTTATTTCATGTCGGTGCAGTAAGCTCATACATCATCTAGCATTCTGCGACAGATGCTTTTGCTAGATATGTGTGACAGAGAAGCATTCAGCTTGTCAGTAGTTTGTCTCGCCGGGTGAAGAATGACACAGGGGGCTGACTGGGCTACCTGTAAGAAGCTGGCATGCAATCTATCACAACACGGATCAGGTTCACCGGGGGTTTTTCCATTTGGTTCGAGACCAAGTACACAAGCAGTGTATGATGCAGACTTATTAATGAAAGCAAGTGTGTGCAGACAGTGTTAAATGCACTATACCAATTTAATACATGGAAGTCAGTTTATATTTGTCTTTTTCGTTTAGCTTTGAGATTTTTTTTTGCTAACAGAAAGCCTGCATTGCCAACTGCAGATGGGAGGTTTGAGAGAAGTGGGCATTTCGGAGCCAGGAGTCTAATTATTAAACATTTTAGTTGTATTATGGGAAACGTAGCATCTACTGTTCTTGGCTCTTGACCCAAACTGGTGTCTAAAAGTCCAGATATCATGTCATCTAGTGAGTCTCTCAACTTTACGGCGGTGCGTGTGACTCTCACCAATGTTAATAGCGGTTTCCTGTTTGTCCCCAGTCAGGATCCAGATCTTGATGTCCGCCTTCATCAGAGTCTCGATGGTTTCTGGCACTTTATCCTGGAGCTTGTCTTCGATGGCGGTGGCCCCGAGCAGCTGCAGGTTCTACACCAGAAATGAGTAGAGAAACAGAAAAAAAAAGTCGATAAAAAAAAGCCAGCACATGGTGAAAACAGAGGAAAGGCCTTTAGATCGTCATGTGTCAGAGAAACATGTGCGCCCGGATTGTGTCACTCATTCAGGCATGTTTTTCCCTTCATCAGCTGCTCTTGTTTATCACCCAGGAAAACCACCGCGGGCTTAAGGGGTTTTGGATCAGTTACTGTGCCTCTGTGTGTGTTTGCATCTGCAGACACGATTTCTCCCTCACAAAAAACACCCACAAAAAACTGTTGGTGTTTTTCCCAGGAACCCCGGTGGTTATGTGGGGCTGGTTGTGGGCTCATATGGGCCAAAGATTTGACGAGACCCAGGGGTGGAGGGGAGACAGGAGCCAGCGGCAGAGGAAAGGCAGGGGAAGCTCTTTAAGTTGTGACCTGAGCCGTGCTGCCTGTACATCTGTAGCTCAGCCCTCTATAATCATTTTTGAACCACTGAGCACGGAAAACATTGCCTGAGGAAGAACACGACTATAGCTGATGAGACCTCATTTGCGTGTTTGATGTGAGTTGTTCTCTTGTTCCTGTGGTTGTTTTTAAAAAGGCACTCTTTGTGGCTTATGAAGAACTTGGATCAGTATTTCAACCCTAAAACCAGGGTGGGACCATAACAATCAGTGGATAGCCAACGGGCGGTAGATTCTCTCTGGCATTGTGTTTGGACTTTCCTAGAATGCTCCCTGTGTTTAAGAAAATAAGTTTAACTTTGCTAACTGAGGCTGCAGTGTAGCAACTTGTATCTGACGGCCGTCTGATGGTCTTCCCCGAAAGAGTCTGTCTAGTTCCTGGAAGTTGGCTTAGCTATAGTGCAGAAATAATCGATTTAAGCTTGAAGAAATCAGAAAGGTTCATGAGAAACGTTTCCTTCAAAGTCTTACTTCACATGTACTTACTAAGGAAGCACATACTGTAATAATATGAGGGTAGGAAATAGTAAATATGATCATTATACCAATTTATATTAGTGACAACCATCAATAATAATTCATAATTATATTTAATTGAAGGATTAGGTCATAATAAAGTATAGTTCTCTCAGTTTAATCAATAACAAAGAAAAGTCATGTTTTGTATCACTAACTAGTTCCTATCAAGGCTGAACAAGATGCAGTTCATCACATCCTGACATGTTATTACTATTTTTGGAGCATTTTGTTTATGAGATGATGAAGGAGCAACTTCAGATGACTTTAAACTGCCAAGTGTTTTATCTTTTACATTTCACTGCAACTCCATTGTGCCCCCTTGTGGCGTTACTGTATGCATTTCTAAAAATGGAAGGCCATGAACCCTAAACCCTGGCAGCATCAGTGCCACATTAAGCAATGCACATTACATTTTCCTCTCTGAAAGCTTTTATGTTTTTTTTCATGATTGATTAGCTCCATTTGTTTTGGGCAGGCAGGAGCAGTCATGAGGAACGTGCCAAGTGGTTGATTAACGACTGTGGCTTCCTGTGTTGACCAGCGCTTCCACAAAGACCCACCTCACAGAAAACAAATTCCACCTGCTGGTGAACCCGATCTTTTAAAACGTTTTCTTCCACTATTCCACGTGTGATTGCACTGACCCCAATAGCTAGTCGTATCTTTCTTAAGATGAACTGAAGCCAATCAAAAATGTGTTTTGTATGCAAACCAGAACAAGAAAAATCACCGCTCAAAGAAAGCAGGATGCCGGGATTAGTTTAGTGAACACAGCAGGAAGCCATGGCATCAGGAACTGACACCACACAAACCTTCTCTATCAGCTCGTAGCTCTCCTCCAGCTTCAGGGCTCTGTTCTGCAGGGAGGTGCCGGCTCGGTGTAAGATCTCCAGCCACTGCTGATAGGACGACTCACTGACGTCTGCCACCGCAAAGCACAGAGTGCGCAGTCCTGTAAGAGGAAAACAGACTCAATACACCTGGGTAAATGTCATGATAACCCTTTACATTATAAAACTAAGATTTGTTGACCAGATTAAACTCTACATGTATGTATTTCAGAGAGATCTGTGCATTTGAACTGTTGGTGATCTCTAATCTGTACTTTTTAAGCCCCTCTATACAATGAATACTACATTTAAAACTATTTTTAGCATGACCTAACTCAACAGCTAACACAATATATATAAATAACCAGATTATATTCAAATAAATACATGAAATTCAAATATCTTTGTTCATATCTAGATTCTATGTTCAATGCATATAACAGATATGTGCTTATTCATAGGTCATTGTTTTTGCCAGAGAGAAAGGAAGTCATATCTTATTCAAGCCTCTCAAAATAACAGTTACTGAAGATCTTCACACTCTGTCCTGGAGGCTATTTTTAGCCGACATCAAATATTCCCAATGACATCATTTTGCTGGTGTCTCACAAGGGGGCAGTATGAACACAGAACAAAAAGGAGAGTCTGATGCAGTATCTTTCAGCTCCACTGCGTACGTTTAACACAGCTTCAACATACTCATGTAGGATTTCATACAGTAATGACATAGGAGGATAGGCTCTATGGAAAATAAAACAACTTCTATTACTGCAGCTGATGATCCAGTGGTGATAATAAGGGAGGAATACAGAAGCATATACTGTAGATTTGAAGCATCCTATGGTGTTTAACTTTTGGCAGACAGGGGGCGATGTGTGTCCACTCACCCTCGGTAGCAAACTGTTCCAGGTGCTTCAATGTGATCTCTTTGTACCTCGAGCTGTCTGCCAGGCGGTCATAGATCACAGTGTCCTGAAGGGGAAACACACACTCATTGGTTATTGACACCCCGAGTGGAAAGAAAGGAATCTCCTGGACTAAAGCACAAATGTGTGTTTCAGTTGGAATCTAGCTCTCTCTGTTCTCAGTTGCCCTTTCATCTCCTAATCAGATTTGCTTGAAAAAGCTTTTTATACTGAAATAATCATGCGCTTAAAAAGCTGTGGGGGAACAGGGGGATGAATCAATACTCAAACGTATCTGGATCCTGAAATGGATCAACTATTCTGCTAGGAATGTGTTTTAATAACATTAAAAAAATCAAATCATTAACAAGACTAACTCATAACAGAATATAAAGCAACGTATTACCCTAAAATACAAATTGTACCAAAAAAATGATGTTATACTGAATGTATTTGTACAAATGAGGGATAAGGCAGGTCGGATATTTGCTAGTAGCCGAGCACCTTCCTGTAAATGTTTGTATAATCTTTATTTCGCAGAGATACCCATGTGTGAAATATGGTGATCTAGCTTTATGCTTCTGAGCCTTCAACACTAGGGTTGGTGTGTGTGTGTGTGTGTGTGTGTGTGTGTGTGTGTGTGTGTGTGTGTGTGTGTGTGTGTGTGTGTGTGTGTGTGTGTGTGTGTGTGTGTGTGTGTGTGTGTGTGTGTGTGTGTGTGTGTGTGTGTGTGTGTGTGTGTGTGTGTGTGTGTGCGTGTGTGTGTGTGTGTGTGTGTGCAGTAATGGTGATGGCCTGTCATGCGTTGCCATGGAGAGAGACAGACACTCACAGCTCCTTTGCAGTAGAGGCGGATCTTCCCAGATGGAGTGCGCATGATGACTGACATCCTCTTCCTCGTGCTGTGAGAGAAAAAGGCGAGAAAGGGAGAAGAAGGGTGGGTTAATGAGAGAAAGCAATGGAATCGCATTATAGGGTGTTACAGCCACTATAGCTAATTATCACGTACGGTTCGAGCAAGCAAATGTCTGCTGAATATAGAAATCACACTAAGGTCACACTATTAATTAGTAGAAATCATTCGAGCAAAAGGAAGATGATGAACTCTGATCATAATCTTCTTCAAGGATCATACATTTACACCTTTGGCCAAAAAAATGACAGGAAACAGTAGATGTACACATAATGAAAGTAATATAGCTGTTATCAGTAGTTTACCTTGTAAACTCCAGCACATGAAGGAGTTCGTACTTCTCCTCTGTCCCGGGCTGAATCCAAAGAGAAAGACGTGTTAACATACTGAAAAATAGGCCACTTCTCATCCTCAATCTTCTTATGAGGCAACTCATCTGAAGTTGCGCAAGCCACTCTCCTCAAATCAGCTTTAATTATACCTTAAATGTGTTTATCAGCTGCATGCACTGGGCCGATGGAGGCAGAATAACAAGGTCAAATTAAATTAACTTCCTCAGTTGTAGAGACCGCGAAGTACAAGACGGAGTGATTGAATAGATGCTGAGAGCTTAAGAAGGCCTAATAAAGGTTAAGTTGGACAAACATCTTAGAGACAAGATGTTCTCAGCAGAAGAAAAAATAATTTGAAAATGGCCTTGGCCTTTCTGCCTCCGCCTCTTTGAGTGCAATCATCAGGTTAGCCAATTAAGGCAACAACAGGATGAGTGACCGGATCTCTGGAGAGGACGCACGCAACAGCAGCTCAGGATGTAATCAAATGTAATGTTCAGCATTTTCCATTTTCAGTTTCAAAAGACTGTTTTTTTAAATGTATGGACAAATAAAAACAAATTCCAAGAGAAATATTTAAGTAACTGTCCAGGGACACTACAACTTCATATTAAATTAGTTTGATGTGCATTGTGGTTTATAAGCATGTATGTAAAACTGCTTCTATAAATGTCACTAATGTTCTTGTTTAAATTCTTACTTGATTTGTTTAAAGACTCCATATTAATTATTTATTTAACTCTCTTTGTTATCTCGGCTATTACTGTACTTGTGCTGCTGCAACAACTGAATTTCCCCTCTGAAAGATCAATAAAGCTTTCTCTTATCAGATCTCATGTAGATGGAGCAGCAGGCGGTTAGCTTAGCTTAGCATACAGACCGGAAAACGGGGAAAGAGCTAGCCTAGATCTATCATAAGAAAAGGCTCTAAATTGAAGATAATGTCTGGTTCGATGAACCCTTACAAAAGTGCAAGTGTAAAAACAATTGACTTTTTACTGGGGGTCATCTGTACTACAACTTGGTGAGGTGCAACTTCCACAAGTGTAAACTTTTATAATATTCCTTTGATAAATAATCATAAGAAAATGTCAAAACTAAAGCTCTATTGTTAAGCAGGGCACATCCTAATGTTTGTCTCTCCTGTGTTTTATGTCTGAACATTATGCAGATTTCACAGCTTATGAACTGGTAAAGAAATGACATTTGTGGAAAGAATTATCCATCAATGACAGAAAAAAGCTTAAAGTATAAAGCAAGTACCTAAAATGTCTTTTTACTTGCATTCAGCAAATACCCTTGTCATTAGTGTCACACATTTATCAGAGAGTCCTATAGTCTCTGTTTCTGTTCGAGGTCATACTACAGGGTCATGATACTCATATTAAAGATTAAGTGGAGCCATCCATCAGTACAATAGCTTGCATGCCTTTCATTCAACTTGTAGTGCCCAACTTACCATTTGCACAATCACGCTGTCTGGGGTTCGACCAGAAAACACAAAGCCAAGGGTTTGTGCTGCTCTCACCAGTGCTCCTTCATCTTTAAAGCAAAAAGAAACCCACAATGTTTCAGATTAACACACACAACTGTCTCAAGATAACCTGGAATTTGAACATTGGAAATAATAACCATGTATACATTTCACAAATATAACTAGAAGTCTCAAAACTTGTCCACAATGAGGGCAGTGACAGAGCTGTGGACCAGCTTGCATGAGGATGCTGCAGGGCAAGAAAAAAGCTTTCTGCTTGTTTTTTACAGTTCACTTAACCACCCTTGTCTTTGCAGCTATTCTCCGCTCTACTCCAAACCCCAAAGCTCCATAAGACCATGATTGTTTTAAGCAATCAGGCAAAAAAAGTAATCTCTCTGATCAAGAGCAAAATGTTAGATAAAGAGAATCAGCAGTGCTTTGTGCGGTTATTGTAATGCCATTTTAATCAAATCAATATGTTTGCCCACTAATGTACTGATGTAGCCAGAAACATTAGTAAACTTATTTGATTTAGTTGCGTTTGATAATATACTGAAAGGCGTGTCAATCAATGTGGCAATAACATAAGCTTCAGAGGTTGTATTTTTTATTGTTTCCCATGAGAATATCTTCTTTGTTTACATTTGGATCAAAGATTTGAGCCTTAAAGCATACTGACAATTTCAGACTTCATTAGGAAGGTACTAATTTTAAGGAAATGTACAAAGTGCTGCTAGGGGCAACCACTGTGTCTAAGTGGTGAAGCCATCGTGCAAATGCTTTAACCTGCAGTCATTCTCGTAAAACACGAAAGCACCACTATGTAGAGTTGCAGTTGTTATTTCACCTTCTCAAACACCAATGATTTTGTGGAAAAGAAACACGTTCAAGTGGCAGATGTCTCACCCCTGCATGTGAGAGACTGAGGGATCAAAGTGAGGCTCGAAGAATCAAAGTGACACACACCATGCTTTCTGTAAACAGGATATTTGATTTTCTAATGCAACCCCTGGCTCTCCTGCACTGAGGACTAGAAAAAAGCCTGTAGTGATTGATGCATTTGCAAAGACAAAGAGGTCACTAGATGGGAAATTCAACATATCAAGGACACATGACCATTGATGGAAAGCACCTTGAATCACAATTAGAGAGAGCTGCAAGCAATTTAAGTATTGCAATTTATGGACATGTAGATCCCCTTTAACTTAGCCACCTAGCAGCAAGAAAAGTAACAGCTAATCATGACATGGAGAACAATCTGCAGGCAAGAAAAAACTGTTTCTGCCAGCCAAAGGTAAAGAGCAGCACAAGTGGTGAGTCTTAGTTTTTTTAAATGCTTTATTAGCAATAGTTGTGCATGATTGTAACTAACAAGCTCTCTTAATGATCAGCTTCAAATCTAAAAATGTAATTCTGATCAGCTGCTTCATATCAAAATACCTAGTTTTAGTCATGAACACTTGAAAAGTCTCTGCAAAGAAAAATCCCCAAATGATAAAGTGTGTGCAAATATGAATCCTCAAGGTGTATTCCACTAGCTGTGTTCTGGAGGTGTGATCTACCTGGAGATGCAGCCTGGTAGGTGATTTGTCCATCGATGCGCTCGGGGACTGCAGTGTGACAGATGGCCATCATGGTCATGAACTCCAGGATGACAGCAGCTGTAGGCTACAGAAAGAGAAAGGGCACTTTGACTTTTAATGTTCTTTAACAAAACATGTCACAACAAAACAGAAACAAAACAACTTGGAGAGATACTGTAGAAAGAGAGAGCACTGATAAACCTGCATAACTTATTGTGTATGTATGGACTGTAGATTTGTGTAAAAGTCCTAGCATTTGTTTAAACCTTTTAGTGGCATGAGGTTTAGTACATCAGGAGGGTTCAGTTCAACCTATGTAGTAGATCAAGTACAGGGTATATGCAGGAATCCTGAAGTCAAATTTAACACCTTTTAAGACCTTTTTTAAGACCCTTTCCATACATTTTAAGACCTCATCGCCACTTCGAGTTCTAACCGGTTACATTGACAACACACTTTACCTCACATTCACTATATACAGTATTGATTGTCCTTCCTCCTTATTTTCCAACCATTTGGACGCAAACTTGCATTTCCCCATAACGATGTTGTTTAACAACCGGCGTAAACAGACCTTCGCGCGCTATCAAGCAGTGAGCGTACAAATCAAACATTTGGAATTGTTTGAAAGTAAGTTCAACAGTATTTCCAGACTAACATCTCCATTTAATGTTGCAGAGAGCCAAACCACAAGTGCTGGAAATGTAAAGCTAGCTCTTGTTTCAGACCATAACACAGGCAATGTCATCATTAGTGTTGTACATCAGGCTGGGAAGGCACACTGAGTATCTTTGTGTAACCACTGACAACATTTAGAAAATATATACACTAAAAAACAAAAGAGTACCACAAATCCCAAACAGTTTATATTAGCAAGGGAGGTAACAGCAAAACAAATGAGACAAGTGAATAACCTATGAACAACTGTTTAAATAAAACTAATAAGATCACTTCAGTGAAAAAAAAGTGTATTCTCCATGCCTATCATGCCAAAAACTCAACTGATTGACTTCAAACCTGTCTCTCTGGTACAAATTCAGTATTTTCATTCAGGAGTAAATAACCTTAAAACTGAAGATCTGTCTTAATTTCCATTAACTCAAATTGTTCAAAGCCATCTTCCGGTTTGTCAGCTTTTGAAACACATGTGGCTCCACTGTTCAGCAGTAAAGGTTCGGCCACACTGCTGGTAACAAGCCAGAAGGATCCCACGGACAGACATCTGCTCATGCATGTGCATGCAATATAAACTTGCTTCGGTTAATGAAAAAAAGGCCTAACCTACACACTGAGGGCATTTTACATTAATGAGGGGAAACGTATGACTAACTAGCCCAGGGGAATGCTCGGACAGGCATCTGCTGAGGCTCCTGTCTGAGGCTGGAGGACCACCAGCTTCTGGTCAGTGAGGCAGATACAAGCTAGCTTCAGGGCTACGCTGGACTTGAATCATACAGCAAACAGTAATCCGGCTGCTGAAGGTTGTTAAACATGTGTTCAATAGCAAGATAAGCTCATGTTATTAGCTCACCAACATTATAAACACCAGATGAACCAATGGTGACGTAAAGACTCTACAGCAGATGCAACAAAAAAATGCCATGTTATGTATTGTTGACTGCTCATTACTCAAAAACATCTGCTGTTTTCCTCTCTTCTCAAAAAAGATCTGTGTACACACGCACATGGTATTGTTACATTTGCTCTTTCTGTTGGCAATGGCAACTCTGATGAGAGGTCTGTTAATGGGGACAAAGGAGAAAATGAATGGAGGGGGAGGGCAAATCAAAGGGCCGGCTGTAAATTAAAGCACACAGAGTCTATTACAGTCCAGGTGGCTGTGAGAGCCCCTCTGCTTTCTAGCAGCATGCTAATCTGGTCTGGGTTGACAGGTATCCTCTGAAGGACATGTCAGTGTGTGTGTGTGTGTGTGTGTGTGTGTGTGTGTGTGTGTGTGTGTGTGTGTGTGTGTGTGTGTGTGTGTGTGTGTGTGTGTGTGTGTGTGTGTGTGTGTGTGTGTGTGTGTGTTATATATTTCTATCTTTGCGAGGAGCCATAAGACTCTGAAGGAAGATCTTTGTTTTTTTTTAGTACCACATTTTGGCCAGTCATGACCTCTTCAAGGGACTGTCTGAAGTTTCAGGAGAAGGTTAGAAGTAAATGGTGATTAAAACTATATGTTAAGGATTGGGTTGGGCATATAGTTCCAAGTTTTTGGGACTCAACTAGGAGCTAACGGATAAAACAAAAGTCATTGTGCAGAGCTTAGAAATAGTCCAGCCCATAAAACTCTAGTAAAACCAAAACTTGTTGTGTTTTAGCCTTTGAGAGTGTCAGATTTGCAGTTTCCCCCTGATTTGCTAATGCTAAGCTAACATAACTGTCTCCTGGCTCCAGCTTCATTAAACGGACACAGATAGGAATGGTATTGATCAACTCGCCTGACTCAGCAAAACAAAATAGTTAACATATTTCCCAAAGGTTAGGGTTATGGTGTGAGGAACGCATGAGGGTCCTCACAAGTATGTAACACACACATGATTGCTATCTAGATAACCTCAGCAGAGAGTGCAGGGCACGTTGTGAGCATTGCTCTTATGGCACAATTAGAAGTGACAGCTAATACGGTGCTGCCAGCCATCACCCCCACTGACTCTTGGGTAATCTGTGTCAGGATAACAGTGACAGACACTCATCACTTCAGACGTGGCCAGTGTGGAAAAAGTTGAAGGGTCAAGAGAAAATGAAGCACAGTGCCCGGCCCAGACGAGCGAGCGAGTAAACAAACACCCACGGAGCTGCTGGAGCTCTGCGGGCGGAGAACATGTCCAGTGACTCAAGAGAACATGAAAAGCACCAGGGGGGATGTTTATTTTTGTCAGCACTGTTAATTCCCCTCTCCTCTAGTCTTCCATCCCCCTCAACACTGTATCAACAAGACTCATACGAATAGCCTGCGGCAACACAAAAGTGTTGTTAATGATAAGGATTAGTAATGTTTAAGTAGGATGTAAGCTGAAGGCCATAAGGACAAAGTGTGAGAACGTAAGGTGTTAAATTAAATGTATCGGTTTGTGGAGCATCTATGTGGCACACAAGGGAGAGGGAAACATTGATAGCTTGAAAGTTGTAGATTATGTCATTATGTGTTATCGTTTTCAAGTAGATATGAAAGAATAGTGACTTCCTGGAGTCCTGTCATCCCAGGAAAAGACTCTAGGAAGTTACTGCGGCAAACCAGGATGTAACCCGGAAATTATCGTTTTTTCGCACCGCGCTCCCCTCCCTGCAGAGCCTACTGTAAACAACAGGAGGTGCATAAGTAGAGCGAGGAGGGTAATGAGGACCCCCACCACCCTCATGTAGTATGGATGTGCTGTTACATTTCAAACACAGAGAATGAGGACGAGCTTCTTCCCACAGGCTTTCAGAGCCTTAAACAATGCAATGCAAACTCTCTCGAAGGACAATTTACTCAAGGACATTCATGTATATATTAGACTGTAGGCAACATGGAATACTTCCATTCATTTATACACTAAAGCCAATTTATCTGTGCTTTTCAGGTTACCTTTAATTGAATCCATGACTTTTAACTAGGTTTACTATTGTGAATATATTCTGCTCACTTTATTATATTCCCTCAAGTTTCTTTTTATTATTTAGCTTTTTTCTGCACACTGTTTAGGAGTTCGATGCAACATTTCACTCTACGTTCTGTATATGTTATCAAAAAAATCTTTAGCCAGATTGCTATTTCCTCCTGTTTTCAGTTGTTATGCTAAGCTAAGCAGCTGCTGGCTGTCGCTTCATATTTATAGCAGCAACACAAGTGAAATGTATCTTATTCTCTGCAATAAAGCGTATAAGAGTTTTTCCCTGAAAGTCTTATTATTCCTTCGTTAGTGGGCCATTATTGAGTCACACATATTACATTTCATATTATATGGCAGCATCGTGACAGAAGCCTTTATAGACGGTGACTAGAAGAACGAAAACACTATGACTCACCAAAGTGCTACAATATTCAGACAACCACCATCATCAAATCTTCATCAGCACAATAAATAAATAATAGGAAGAAATCATTACGATGGATTTAGAGAGGCTGCTGTTTCCAAACAGTGGTTGGTTATGCAGTATAATTAGCAGTGTGCACGGGGCTATCAATATGAAACTAAAGCAGATCCCAGACAAACTCAATGTGTGGAGAGATTGCGCTGTCATAACAAAGCAAACATCACAGTGGGATTACTCCTTTCCCTGGGCGGTGCTACTGTATGTAATTAGATGTGACATTTTGCCTCCCCCACGCTGTTCTGCAGCTGAGTGACTCAAGCAGCCAATCAATCACAGTGTTCACCCATTTCATTACCACAGGTGGCTTTTACTGCTAAAGTCCTGAGACGGATTTCTAATGCATGTACCCAGTTTTAATCAAAAGAAACAACTGCTATACATTTCATTTTCTTATGTTCTTTTCAAGCAGTCTTCATATTCATAAGTTCACACTAATGTAATCACTCTGCAGCAGTTCAGTTCCCCACAGTGGATAAGCAAATAAGCAATTCTTTATCCTGTCAGAATAATTAAGTTGTTTACCTGCCTGTGTTTACAATGCCCTTTAATTAAATCGTAATCTACCCCTCAGTTGGATTTTAATCAAACAGATATTAAAGAGTTAATTTATATGTCCAAACATGTCATTTTGATAGAAGTAAAATGACTTGAAAATTAAGCATGCCATTACCATCACAGCATTTTCCCCACACATAAAGACAAGTCAACTAAAGTCCACTTAAGATGACAAGATGTCCTTATACAACCGCACACCATTACAAAATCCTTCTTAGTTTTGTGCAAAACAGAAAGCAGCCATCACACGGGTGGGGGGGAACCTTGACATTACTTACGTGATTACTTTGGAGGTTTTCCAGTAAGCTCGGGTCATTAAATCCCTCCTCTTCCGATGAGTTGGTGCTGTGGCTGGAAAGAAGAGATGGGAAAGTCAAAAAGACAGAACACACTTGAATACTTAATAACTCTGACACCCAACTGGAACGTCTTGCTGTGATACAAGATTAGTAAAGCACATTTAATTCATTTGCACTGCTGTCAGGGCATATTCTGACATCAACAATGCTTATGACAACGGTCGTTTTTTAAGAAAAGTCCAACGTCTCTTCCAAGTACAATAATAGGCATGACATTAGAGTTCCTTCTTTTGGAACCTCGATAGAATATGGTACTTTTTTCCAACACATTTTAAGCAAATGATATAATGATTTTGTCCTCACTGTGCAGCCTGCCAAACAAAAGCACACAGTATTCTCGCCCACAACTCGTTATTGTCGATAAGTCTGCTCATTTCTGTCTCCAGCTGTATGTGACGTATCCAATTGTTAATTTCATCTGGCGAACATGAAACAAAACTATTTTATATGACAAGAAAAGCATCAAATCTAAACCTGGAACCAGGGAAAAAACTATGGAAGCTATTTACTGCTTATCGAAAATAGTTACTAAATAATATTTGTTAATCATCCCAATATTATCTCAGCTCAAGATGAGACCACAATACTGATCTCAAACGGGTGTTGACCAGTACTGTCTGCCAACATTATTGACATTTGATGAGGAAAGTATCAATGCAGACAGAATGCAAATGCAGGTCCCCCTGGGTTTTAGTCATATGATGTACAATGCAGGCAGATGCAGATCATCCTGAAATGGGACATTATTATTTCACGATGCAAAAAGAATCCACAGTCATTTGTGTTCCTCTTTAAATATATCATTTGCTTTCCCTTCAGTCATTCCCATGAATAATAAATGGTGTTCCCCTACTTTATAAATGAAACAATGCAAGAGGAACTGCTTACAGGGACACAGTAGGCTGAATTTCTGGCAGCTAATAAACACCATATTACTCATACAGGAATCAAAGCCAAATCCTAGTAAATCACTGGAAATAAAGTAGTCTCTCATATTTGTTCCAGAAATGATTTGTGTTATTGGCAAGATGCAAAATAGTTCAATATTTTTCAATCCATTAGGAATAAAGCAAAAGAAAATATGATGCAATCTTTCATCAAAAACAGAGTCATGCTGAACTGGAACAAGATTTGGGGTTGCAGACATTTTTCATTGAAAAAATAAAAATATGTTTTTTTCTCCAGTAAATTGTAACTAGCGGCTCGCTTGCTGTCCAGCAGGGATCGATTAATGATTCTGTGATCTAAAAAGAGTCCTATAGCTCAGGCAGACAGCAGATTTGTACGTGGCACTGGGGCTTGATGGAAATGTTACCGAGGCTGCCATTAGCGACCATAAGTCTTTATAATCCCACAGGGATACACTGTTCGGATCCCTAAGAGCCAAACAGCCAGCAAGCCAGTAATACATCCATCTACTGCACCGCCGAGAGGTTTGAGAGGAAATAAATAAATGAAAAACACAGCAACGCCATAAACAACAAGGCTGCAGGTGATTTTGCGTTACACCTTTGTAGATTCACTAGAGAAGAGGGAAATGTATCACACTTTATAAATGCTTTATTAGAATATGTCAAGAAGAAATCAGCAATTAAAGTCTGCATTTCTTTATGCTCCACGTGCGTATTATAACAATATACTGAGGGAGGATGTTTTTTCTGTATCACAAACTGTGAAATATCTTTTCTGAATAAAGCATGTTACATTCCTGAATGATTATTATCTATCTAAGTAAGATTACAAGCCTTAAAGAGCCCTATACATTGATGTGTGAAAAAAGAAAGAGGTGAAAACAGACGGGCAGAAAATCTATGGAGTCATTATTATTGTGTCTAAGCCTTGTACAGGGAAGGAGGCCCTAAGCTTTCTCCTTCTGCAGCAGGAGCGTAGCTCAGTAAGTCGATTGTCTTGATAACATTTCTTAGGCTAGGAGCTCGATGTGGAGAGCGGTCAGCTATTGATTATCTGCCAGCACACCGAAGTCCTGTCACTATGGGAACAAGGGTGCTGGCTGTTCACAGTAAACAGCCGGGGAATGGTTGCTGATCAAACCTGTTGTGCTTTCCTGGAAGAAATACATTTACAACGAACCTGTGTCGAGGTTAAAGTGTTTGCTTGGAATGATTAATGACTGTTTTTGTGTTTGTTTTGTAACTATCATCAAGCAACAAACCACTAATTCTCCTTTGTCCTATATCCCTAAAGTGTTTTGAGTACAAATAAAGCCTTTAACTCAGCAACCTTTAGTATATTTAACAGTTGTTTCGGGGAGAATAAAAAATCAGCAAAAAGAGACATGCCTTCGTGGAAGCTGGCAACTTCCTTTAAAGAAGCAAGATTCAACATTTGTTATAATAGGCATTTACAAATAGGCCACAATCCCCCATGCAGAATGGATGAGACACGCCCATGCTGTTACTGCAGATCTCCACACTGTAGCAGACGCACCTCAGAAAGGACTGTGTGAATGTGTGTGTTTGTACGTGCAAGAGAGAGAATATGTGGGAGTGTAGCTACCACCTCCGAAGTTAGTTTGATGTTAACTGAGAAGGAGAGTGTGTTGCACAGCTTCAGCCTCAACACAACAACCTGCAAAGACTTGTACCTGCTAAATGTGGTGCCGGTTAGGAAGACAGAAAATGTAACCACTCAGAATTCAATACTTATTCTCATACTGACAGCATATATATATAAATATACTGGTATGGAACATTTGTTCTTTCACATCAACAGATATACACAGTGAATCAAGAGCCACAGTCACATACAACACGTCCAAAGTGTACTCAAAGCACAAAGGTTAAAAACACACACATTGAGGTATTGTGTTCAACGTCACGTGTTCCACAAGGCAAGGCAGCACTTATACATCACAGAAGCCAGGAGTGAATACAACTCATTATACACCCATTCATCTTACCAGTCGTCCTCAGCAAAACTACCATCCTCAGCCTCAGGGAAGTGGCTGTTGGAGAAAAGATTTTGCTTGTTGACAAAGACGATTGTTGACATGTGTGAATGAACACACGCCGGGATTGGGTTAGAGGTGGTTTATGAGTTGGAGGTGTTGGAGTATGATGTGGTCAAATGCCGGGACAGGCTGAGGTGTTGTAGTTAGTTTGATATCAATGATAATAGCAGATCCTCTAACCATTTATACATACTCTCATGTCTGTATGCTAGGAACTGGTTAGCTTAGCACAAAGACTAGAAACAGGTGGAAACCGGCTGAGTTTCAAATCGCACGCTTACATATTATTGAGGCATGACGTATGAGTATGTAGTGAATCCTGACTGCATAGTATGTGAATTTTATGTATGCAAGAATTTTTGAATTTATACAAGATTAGCAAGAATTTCTGAGTATGAGACATGAGCTTTCTAAACGTACTAATTATCCAACAGTGGACTGGGAGGCAGACAGTTTTAATAGATTGAATGAGATTGAATATTTACAAATGGTGACCAGTGACTTGATGATAGAGTTAAGAGGAAACATGTTTAAAACATGATTATCGTAACAAATATTTAATAACTTAAGTTTGCCTCAAAATAATACTGGAAAGTATTTAATTGAGGGGAAGAGGTAACTGTGAATTACTAATTATTTGTATTCAATGGTAGCTGGAACTGGTAAGGTCTTGATCCATGCAGTCGTGATACAGATGTGCCATGTGGCTCGAGTTTACTTCATTGTGAATGGTTTCCTGGTTATGGCAGACTTGATTATTAATTTAGTAAGCAGTATGAAGTACAAACAGATTGAGTATGAAGTTTGCAGCATGGTTGTATGCAGTACTTTAAAATAAGATTTCAGAAAATAGCCAAAGTTTCACTCTATCCAAGTTTAAAATACTCCTGTAAAAAATGTCAAAAACAACAGCCAGAATAAACTGGAGGAAATGAATGAATATTTGGGAAAAATCCTATTATAGTAGAATAGCAAGCTTCCCTCTTTCCTTCATCATCAGGCCACAGCAGGAGCTACAGCTGCATGAATGTGAGAATACTGTGTATAATGTCAAGGCCACCAATAACACTGCTATAAAAAAAAAGGCCATGTTTGAAAGTAAATGTGGTCAGAGTGCACACTGCTCTAAAATGAGGCAACACATTATTTTGACATCTCTGTTCTGGCAGACTAACTGCAGTGCAGCATTTCGTTAACTGTAAGGAGTGGACGGACCAGGCGATGTGCTCCGCTGAACATTACGGCTCTCCTTTCATTCCAACTCGCTTTGATTCATGCTGTGAGCCTGTTCACTCCTGTACCTTCAGCAAGGCAACATTTAGGTTGTGTGAATCACCAAAAAGCCATCAGTCTGCGTACGGCCTGCACTGTATTAAACATAAGAATCAACTGCATCCAACGAATCGATTTAATTTGGTTTATTTACCACAACTACACCTATTTTTCTGAGGTTTGTCACTCGGGTACTTTTTTAAAATCAATAAACTTTATTAACTGACAAACTAATAACCCTCTTCTGCGAACCTCTCTAACCTAAACGGTATCTCTACTTGGATTTTAGTCTTCGAGCCAGTGGAATTAATTAAAGTTTACACCCTTGGGGTTTGCTTTATTAATTACAGCAGCACTTCATTTGTGGTCAGGAACACATGCAGACGGCAGTGTCGGGGGGGCTTTGTGCGTGTGTTGGCTTCATATTACAAGTCATGCCACAAAATAAGTGGCACGTGCCTTTGTTTTATATTCATTTTAACTCAAATGATCTTCTTTGGGCAAAACGATATCCTACTGTCATTGAAGTAAAGTCATATCATTTGAAACCTGTCCTAAATAAATGTAGAAGCATTGCAGTGCATTCATCCTAGAGGTAGAGCTGTTACTGATATGAGAATTAAGGGATGAACGAAGCAATAACTCCCAACTTTCATAAGTGACACTTTCTTTCCATATTTCACGATTAACCTCAGGCAAACAGACAAGTGCCTGTTGAACATCTAAGTGTGCAAACAGAATCAAGCACGCCAAGCTGTTGGGTAAATACAACAATCATGAATTCACTGTATGTGTATATCATTAAATATATGTCCGATAAACTGTAAAGCCAAGACCTAATTAAGAACTTACAGAAATAGCATTGTTTTGGTAACAATGACCCCGCTCACTACAATTATAAATAAGAATATAAATATTATTTTTGGAATAGCACCGTTTCAATTGTAATGGTCTCTAATATACTGATTGGTAATAATATGTCATGATTATGGCAGGCAGTGGCTCAGTCAGTAGGGGCATGGACTGGGAGCTGTAGGGTTGCCGGTTCAAGTCCCCGACTAGACCTAAAATATGGAGTGTGGACTGTTACTCGGAGAGGTCCCAGTTCACCTCCTGCCCTGCTGTGGTGCCCTTGAGCAAGGCACCGGACACCCCCCTTACTCCCATTGCTCCCCGGGCGCTGTACAATAGCTGCCCACTGCTCCAAGTACTAGACTCCTGGTACTAGGATGGGTTAAAAGCAGAGGCCACATTTCACTGTGTGTGCTCTGCATGTGTGACCATTACAGAGGGTGTCATCCCTCCCAATTCTATTCTATGAAGAGAATGACAACTGAATAAAATCAACATTTAGACATTCTGAAACCAGGGTTCATACACTTTTTCACCAATGATTTTCAATGACTTTTCCATGACCTTAAAACATTACTCTTTCTTAGCGGTACCACTGAAAATGGTTTATTTTAACATGGAACAGGAAAATAAGGTCTGCATATGAAACATGTTGTGCCTATCTAAAACAAATCAAATAGTAGGCTTACTAGCTTCTACACGCTAAAGCAACTCAAATCTCTCACCAGCAAAATACCTCGTCAGTTAAATGCCATTTTACGTTTCATTACTACACGATACAGTATTTATTATCATTATAGCATTACTACTGTATAAAATATAAATTATATTTGATGCAACTTTAGTTACATTTCCATAACTTTTCCAAAACTTTGGGAAAAATATTGTTTTCCATAACTTTTCCAGGGCCTGGAATTAGCATTTTGAATTTCCATGACTTTTCCAGGTTTTTAATGACCGTAAGAACCCTGTGAAACAGTGTTTTTGAAGACTAAAGTTAAAAATCATAATCAACATCCAACACAAACCTGCAAACATGAACATGCCAACAAACTTTGCATATATTCCACGAAGGAAGAGTTAAGTTAATGAAAGCAACTGATGTATTAAATAAACTGTGGACAGTTTTTGTATCTCACAGTTCCAACTCCAGTTTTTATTAAACCTAGAGAAGGAAGAGGAGGCCAAAATATAGCATCGTCAAAAGGCTCGCCTCATTAGAACCTGCCTTTTTCTCTGCTGCTATGAAACACTCATCCATATTTATCAGTTACATAAGAGGGAGTCCTCGTTTCAGAGAATCAAAGGAAAACATCTCTACTTGGGTGAAGGAGAGAGAGACTGCTGCTTAACTTCAATCTTTGCTGAAAAGGAGTGTCTGGAGTGTCTTTGACCCAATAAAATACCCATTAAAAAAGGAACGTGGAAAGGAAACAAACAACCCGATACCAAAAATAAGAGCACAGCCTTGGTTCAACAGCAATAGTTTAAAAAAATAAAGATGTCGCAATACGTTTTCACGAACATTATTACTACTTAAAATTACTGTGAGAAGTTTAGAATAGCAATCATACCATAATGAGAGCTTTGTCACAGAGAACTCCAGATAAAATTCCCCCATTTGTCCTTCAGCCTGCACTTCATCAATCAAGCTTTAATTGAATCCTAATGGGATTAATCATGTACCGTCACGCCTGCACTTGCTTTGGTTCTGTGAAGATCTGCTCTCCCACTTGTTTTGCATCCACTGAGACTAATTATCCTAGCACTGAAATAAAATGAGAGCATTTCCAAGGGAGAAATAATACCTTAAGGTCTGATTTAATGAAATGTTTAAAAGTAATAGAATATGGTTTTACGTCAGTGGAGCTGAGGGAAAAAGTGAATTTAGTTGAATTCTTATTTTTAGGAGATACTGTAAGCTGCTGATCTCGTTTCTCACGTCTGTCAAGAGTTCCAGTTCTGTAGGGAAAATACTGAAACATACAGCCAGTTTTCACAACCACCTCCAACGTGACAAACAATGGACGAAACCCTACGTAGGAGAGAGTAAAGTGCCTTTGCTTCCAAATGTCTGTCCGCCTGTTATTTATAGTTTATGTTGAGAGGAGCACTGATGCAGCTGCTAATGAGAAGGAGAGGGAGGAGAGAGAGACGCCAGCTGCACTGTGATGCACACTCGGCGTTTAATGAAGGTGATGGGAGAGGCAAGGGGGGGGGCAGGGAGTAATCAAAAAGGGAAGAAAGGGGAACGTACCCATAGGCCACACCGGCGACGGTGCACTTCTTGAACTGCATCACGTTGCAGGTCAGGGTCCCCGTCTTGTCAGTGAAAATGTATTTCACCTGTATGGGTAAAAAGAGAGAATACAACTTAGTTTATAGGTATTTCTTTCCTTCTAAAAAGGTATTTATAGTGAGAATTGGCATAAAGTGAAGTATTATTTGAGCAGCGTACCTGGCCTAGTTCTTCATTCAGGTTAGAGGTGCGAGCCTGGGCCGGTGTGTTGGTGGGCTCATAAAGCATATCGGTGTCCTTAGAGCAAATCACAAAGACATTGAAATGTACAGTAGCAGTACAGTACATAAAAGCACACATTTTAAAAAACAGCAACAGTCCCCACAATCTGTTTTCCCCTGCAGAAAATGCCAGAACTGCCCTTAATGTTGCCAAGAAATTCCTTGCTAGGACTTTAATTTAACATTTAATGAATAAAGGAGACCCAGAATAACTTTGTGCAAAAAAAAAACCTCAGCAGATATATGTTGTGGGCTGACCTAGTTGCGAAAGATATAAGACCAAAGATATTCTAGGTGCTCACTCAAATGTTTCACGTCAGTCAGGTTTTAGAGTGTTCCTGCTTTTCTGCGCTCTTTATAGATTTTTAGACATTTTATGTTTTCATCCAAAAACTGTTGTGCATGCTGCTTACAAAAGTGACTTTTTAATGTTTACATGAATGTTAACATAGACATGCCTGTAAACATGTGAGTGCTTCTATATGATAGTTTACTTAAAGGTGGGGTAGGTAAGTTTGAGAAACCGGCTCGAGATACACTTTTTGTTATATTCCATGGAATGCTCTTAACATCCCGATAGCAATGAATATCTTAAGTGCTTTGACAACAAATCCATAAAAAGATGTCATCTGTGGAAGCCATAGTACTGTAAAAAGTATGACCAATCATTTTAGCTGGCCCGGCTAAAATAACTGGATGGCCTACCTGCCTGTCAGCCTTCCATCTGTGCACAAACTTATCTCGTGCCCTCATTGGTCATGTGCGCGTTCCTGTGTGTTGGAGGAGGGGCTCTGTAAGGAAGTGGCAGATTTTTTCCGGTTGTGTATTTTCAAATTCTAGCGATCTCGAGCCGGTTTCTCAAACTTACCTACCCCACCTTTAAGTTACAATACAGACTATAGCTTTAACTCACCCAGTTGATGAAAAAGGCTTGGATGAACTTGATAACCTCCAGTGTGACCAGGAGACTGATGGGAATCAGGTTGTTGAAGAGGATGATAAAGGTGAGGAAGTTAAGGCCAAAGTTAGCCGCTCCGCCATCTATCAAAGGACGAGTTTTGGACAAAGGGAAGTGATACACGGGAGACTCATCAGTGCTGGTCCATTCATATCAGTTAGTTAAATGAAAAGGCCCAAAGCTACTTCCAGCCAATGATCGACATTATCCCAATCCACAGAATGTTTCGGGCTAACGTCGTGCATTAGCTGGAATTAGCCATTTCTTCCACCCAACCTCATCTTCTTACGACTCGACCGATTAACAGTCCAATTTAATGTCCCGAAGATTCAAAGTAGCGTACAGGGATTGAAGTATTTCTAATGTCATTAGTGTCACAGCAGCAGCCTTGGCATCCAGCATGATCCAGGCAATGAATTCCACAAAGCACTATGCAAAATGATGCTGGTCCCCCCCAATGCCCCCAAACAATTGGCAATGATCAACATGTAACCCCACTGACATCAAACATGAAAACAGGAGGGATGTGATTTACCTTTCCTCAGCTTGCAGGAGGTGCAAATGTTACTTTCCTCAACCCAAGCCTTGATCTTAGCAATGTGGTTGAGAGGGACAGCCCTTCCCCATGACAGAACGATTGCAAAACAAAAAACTGGATGGCAGAATGGAAGCTACTGCTACTGGTACAACGACACACATAGGAGGGAGTACTTTTTCAGAAGTGGGGAGGAAGACAAACATATTGGATGCTCTCAAGACAAAGGAGGGAGATTCAGTCCATAGCACATTCTCAAACCAACAAGGAGTGGAAAAAGAGGGGGTGGATTATGCCAGCAAAAAAGTTTGGGTGTTAATGAAGATCACTACGTCACCTCCTGTCGCTAAATTCTAGTAGCCAGCTTGTTATTTGATGTTAGGCAAGATGTGTGAGGTCAGATGAGACAGGGATACTGCGTGGGATCAGTAGAGAGCCATTAAGATAAATAGAAATCAAATCAAAGCAAACCAGGACATGCACAAGTCACAAAAGTGCAAAAGTGCACCTGATGTCGTCTCTTAAATATATGTCACTGTAATGTAAGAGCAAAATGAATATATAAGATTTTCTAACCAACAGTACAATACTTTTTTGTAACTAATTCACAGTAGTTGGACTGTAAATTGTTATGGTTTCATTAACCGGGAAGAATTTGTTTTCTGTTTGGTGTGACACATGTACATTACAGTGAGAATACCACACCACCTCAACAAAAGAAACTTTACCATGCCGTCGGTTGAGACATCAGCAGTTTAAAACAGAGATAGTCAGCATAAAGTCAATGATATGGTGATAAATGCACAACTACCTAGAAAAAACTGTAGCAGGTGGCACGAATGCATAACAAATGAACATTCATCATTTCTGCCCTCAATCTGCATAAAGTTGAGTTGTCACTATGTATAGGCTTAATGCCGGGGATGACCGGTGTCAGCACTCTGCAGCGGGTCAAAGTCAAATGAATTACTCACGGGGCGTGCATAATCGCAGGCCTGTGTGACATACAAGCTTGGTGACGCGCAGCGGGCTAACGTTGACTCTTCTGTTCCTGTCTGCTTCCAAATGTTGGTAAGTGAGTGAAATTAGAGCAATTTAGTGATTAAAGTAAATATGTTTAAGATTTGACAATCTCCCCACCTCTCTCTTTTGTCACTGGTTGGATAATGTGCACTGGACAGAGTCTCAACAACTCCTTATGGAAGTACAATCAGTCTCAAGATGGAGGCCTGCCTTATGACTTACACTCCCCTCATCAGAGTCTTAGAGGGAGTTTAAGATGTGGGTTTTAATGCCACTGAGGACAATGTTAAAACCCTTTACGAGACCAATAGAAGCCAATGCAACATTTCGTAAAAAGGGACAGTGTAAGTCGTAGTGCAAGCTGAAATTGACCAGGGCACAACCTCTCCTACACAGGCCTATCAGGGTACAGAGTAATGGCCAGAGTGTCACGATAAGCACTTTGCACACCAGGTTCAGAGCTTCACCACAACAGACATACTGCAACAGAAACCGAGCAGCCCATGTATTTAGTTTTGTGTAAATAGTATCTTGAAATTGTATGGAATTGTCTGGAGAATACATGTTAAACTAAACAGGTTTTCACCTCTCCGCCTCACTCCCTCCCTCTCCTCTCTGTCTGTCATTGGAAAACTCCACACAAGAAAAGGCAGCGACAGAGGCATTTAGAAAATGTCAGCTCTTGCCCCTTGGGTTGCACCACATGTTGTGTTTGAGCAATAAACACGTATAAGCCTCCTGCTAGGAAAAGCTTCCTGAGTACAACCTCATCTCCCTGGCAGTAAAAGTAAATGTTGCTATTCATTTCTCGGAAATTAAGGGGGGAAAAAAAATAAGATGAGGGTCTGAAGCTTGGAAACTGCAAAGTGTTTAACGTGGCACAAAATAATGGAGGAAAAGTGAGACACTGTTTGCATCAGGCACTGAAAATAACTAGACGAAGGTATAAGAGAGCTGGAGGGGAAAAACCTATTGTTGGATCCCTGGTATGTGCTTGTCCGTGGCATGGGCCCATACAAAGTAGGGCAACCATATAGGGGGCGAGGGTAGGGGGCTTCATTTGCTTAGCAAAGGCAGAGCTTCAGTAAGGGGTTAGTAAGGGAGGGTCATTCACGGATGGCCAAGGCTTTTAAATGGTTGTTACCTGGAGCTGTTAAAAAAACGACAACAAAGAAAACAACAAAATCAAACAGAACATTAGAAAGGAACAAAAAAGTACAGCAGCGCAGTGATATTCAACCATTTCTGTTTTCACTCAAACTCATTCACAACACATCTATGCATGTCACAGCTGTCTTTTCTCAGTTAACAGGGAATTCACTTATTCCCACATTGCCACATATTTCACTTGTAATGCGAAACATAGTTTAACTGAGGCAACATAAAAACGACACAACACATACCAGCATTTAGGAACTTAAAATGACAAAGGAATAAGCTGATATGGACAAGTGAGACAAAATATGTGGAATAAGAGCAGCAGCGTGGGCTGTGGAGACTCTTACAGTTGAGATCCATGTACCAGGCATCGTTGCCGTACTGGTACTTCCAGATGGTCTGGCCGATGGAGCAGAGCAGAGAGATGGCCAGCAGGCAGCCGAACAGCACCAGGATCTGGAAGTTGGTGATACGCTCCACGTTGGACAGCTTCAGAGGAGGCCGAGTGGAATTCTGGGTAATATATGACAATTGAGTTATGTTAAAAGAATATCATAATAATTAAGAAGTAAAACCAATGGTGACGTTCTCTACATCGGCTTTCAAAACAACGCGAGATAAAGTGTGGTAAGGTGACCACTTTTAACACAGTGATTAGGAACATGACATTTTTGGTGGTGACGCACATGCATTGTAGCGTGTTTTTTAAGTACTTTAAGTTATTTATTTGATTTATTTGCACAAAATAAGTAAGTCCGCACCAAAATGATAAACAATAAATAACATTAAGTATACAGCAACTCACCCTACTGAGCTTTGTCAGGTTAATTAATCTTTAACCCTAATATGACCCTCACAATGCTATGCAGATTGTGCTTTACCTGCATGAGCTTGGTGTCATGTCCGGTGTAGACCACCACACCGTGCACCCACTGAGTGTTCCTGAGCTGGCCTCCTCTCAGTAAGATCTGGTCTGGACCCAGTGGGATTGTACTGCAGTAAAGAAACACAGCATTGTCATTAGTACACAGAGAAATAAGCTCATACAAGTTGGTCTAATGGTAAAGACATTAATAATGACAATTAATTATCTTATTTTGCAAGACAACAAACAACAAGCCTTCCAATGTGACCTTAAATCAATGAGTGCTGACCTTACATACGATCACTGCTTTTACATAAACCTTTCTGATTCCTTACTGATGAATATGCCATTTCTAAAAAATAATAAAAATGGTATCACCAAAGAATCTATACTGACAGGGCTTTTACGACACAGATATTACACAACAACAAGTACTAGACAATATGTGTGTTGTGATGCTGTGAAAGACTTGTTATTGTCCATTATATTTATATAGACACAGTATTAAAAATGTGTCACCCAATTAAAATTCAAATGCATTTTCCCATTTAGAGTATAACTCTTAATTATACATTTGAATCTGTGTGTACATGTAATAATTGGAAAAAAGTATTTGAAAAAGATTTCCAATCAATATGAAAACACAGCTCATCAAACCATACACAAAGTGCTCCTGGTAACAATGCCCTTTCAGAAAAGTGTCCCAAACTCCTTGAATGGAGCCATCAATAATAAAAGCAGGCATACAGCATATAACTCATTTTCTGTACAATGGAAAATCCTCAAAATAAATATCTCACTGAGGCAGGTGCTTTTATTTGTTTAGCAGACGTACTAAAGAATCCCTAAAACCTGATAAAGCGGGCTCTGCTCCTGGCTAATGGTTTATTGAGTTGGTAAGAGGGGCAGAGAGCCAGGCATGGAGCTCTGCGACTGGGCCCACCTGTGTCCTTCGAGGCGGAGGTTCCCAACAAACTCGTACAGATGGCGGTTCGGGCTCTCACACTCCATTTTCCCAGAGAGACGCATCAGGCTTTCAATGTCCCGTATGTCTGAGGTCACTCGGAGACCCTGTTGAAGTCATTAGAGCAGTGTTTTCATTTTTAATCAATGTGTGTATCGTTTACTTCTCAGAATATAACACTTCTTCCTCATTGTAGGGGCAGTAACTTGTATGAAAAATAAGAAAATAGACAATCACCTGTCGGATTTTAAGGTTTGTTTCTCCATCCAGGTTAGATGTTTCAATGTAGCACATTCCCTGTGGTTCACTGTAGTGGAGGGAGAGGATATAGACACTTGGAGTAGTAATACAAGATGAGTACTGCTATTTATTCAAACATTATTATATCTATCCTCAGCTGTTCAAAATGACAATTGTATATAATATTGTATCAATATAATAAACTCTTCTGATTATTTAACAATCATAACTTCTCACTTTCACTTTTAATTTCAGCCTATTTTAAAACAGAATATTTATATAAGACTAGATCAATGCAAGCAAAGATGTGCATGTCAGCCTGAAGGCCACTCGGGTACAAAAAGCGGAAGTTACCCACTTAATGTACACTAAATATAAGATTAAAACAATTCTTAGCTGCTACCCTAGAGGTGAACCGTCTTAAATACACTGCTAAGGGAAGAGGAGACAGTGCCAGAAGAGGAATTTGTCAGCGAGGAAGCATGCCGAGCACAACAAACAGAGCAGACAAACGGCCTCTGACAGACTCTGGGCACGGGGACAGAGAGGGAGAGCATAACGGTGCTTAAGGTGAGCTGGGCCTCTGGTTAGCTGCTCTCTTTATAGAGTGATTTATTCATACTCAAGGCTGGTCCAAACACAAGCAGGGTGAAAAGGAAAAGGAAAAGGAGATCTGGACACTGAAGCCCTACTGCAGTCAATAAGAGGTTTGGAATCAGGCCCTATTACCCATGAAATGAGAGCTTTGTTTCATGTAAATGAGCAGAAGTCTGAAGCCATGGCCAGGAAATGAATTATAAATCTACTTTGAATTGAAAATTTGAATTCAAAGACTATTTTCAACTTCATATCTTGTAAAGTGACAACATGCATACTGTCACATGAGAACAAAATTACTTTGTTGCATGCAGGGTGCCATACAAGCCATGCAAAGGGAAAGAATGTGGAAAATCTGTTCACACTCAATAAAAAGGATGTGAAAAAAGGATGTGAAAAAAGGAGCATGAACCTGTGTTGTAATACTAGATGTCTCCATTCACTCTGAGCGGCCACACATTAAAAAGGGTCTACTGTGGTTGGGTCTTTTAAGAATACAACACAATCAAATGACTGTATAAACCAACACTATTATGGCTGCCAAACCACGATGTAGAGGAAAAGTTGAACAAAGGGAAGGAACACTCATTGACTGTGGCACTGTGACAATATCTGGTTCTTTCTTTCCTCTAGTCTGTAAAATAAACTGTAGTGTATAGAGAGAAGGGCTAAGATGTCTGGTCACACTTGGTACACACACTCCCCATCTCTCCCATGACTGCTTTGTTGTGAATGTTGCTGGTTTTCTGACCTGGACGACAGTATGACGAGGTCAGCCGGCAGGTGATCCCCGTTTGAAGCTCTGAGCACTTCCCCAACGGCCACCTGATTTTACCAACCACGCACCAGCAGGGGGCGAGAGAGAGGAGGTGGGGCAGTTGTTCGCCCAGGAGAGGAGAGGATAAGAAAATAAAACACAGACAGAAAACACGTAAAAGGGAAGAGAGAAAAAGAAGAGCACAACGATCAGTCCTGTGTGACCAGAGGGTTGGTCATCTGTTCTCCTTTTCACAAAACCATTTAGAAAAACATGAAACTGTTAAGTTGATGATACAATTCTCATGGTATACACAAATATTACATCATGACCAAAGTAATGATGTGGGAACTTGCAAGTAGATTTTTGGCATTGTCCGTATTTTTTTAGATATCTTAAGAAATCTACATTTGACATTCTCTTAAAGAGGGATAAAGAATCGATGTTAGTTTAATAGCAGGACCAAATGTTTTTTTGAAAAGGTGAAGGAGGTAGGTGTGTTGACATGACTGATCAATCCTAATTCAATATCACATTACCAGCCTCCCACCTAGAGAAATGATGGTTGTCACAACAAGATACGAAAGTACAATTAGTGGACTGGAAAAGTTGTGTATAACGAAAGGTTCTGATTTTATTTCCAATGCAGGATTGTAGCCACTTGGCTCGTTGTATGGTCAAACCATCACTTCTTAAGGAAGAGCTGAGAGAGCAAGGGCAAGAGAAGAAGGGCGGAGTTTCCACAGTGTGGCATTAGGTTGGACTCCTATACTTGGACGACAAATTGACAGCATCCGCAGGAAATAAATCACCGCCATTTACTTTAATAATATTGCCCACTTCAACCTGTGAAAATAAATTGGTTACTGCTGTGCCTCTACAACTGCAACAAATACACAGCTGGTGAGAGAAATGTAAGGCAGTGAACATAGTACAGACACCGCAGGAGTCTTCTTTAAGTTAATGATCAACCTTGCATAACAGGTGCAAGCACTTAGCCTATCCCATCATTCAGAAACTTGAGGGGAAAAAATTATGTTAATGCATATCATACAACTACAAGCTCACCATTGCTATACAAGATGTCTGTTATATTCCTAGATCATTTATTTTTCTTCAGCTAATAAGGTAACATTTAACATCTATTAAGAATTGTGCATGAAAAATCTCAGATTAATGGCAGCAGTGACATAAAAAGCAGCCTGAAATGCTGAATAATGACATAATTGAAGATCAAAGAGAACGACATCATTACGTGTTTTGTCAAAAAGAAGTGAGCTTAAAGGGGACCTATCATGCAAAATGCACTTTTGTACGTCTTTTATACATGAATATGTGTCCCCGGTGTTCCAGTGTCAGAAAACACAACCCTCTCTATTTTCCTCCATACCCAAATCTCTAAAAAAGGGGCTGCAACAGATCTGATAAAAACTGATCCAGATTTGAACACTGTCCTGACGTCAGGACAGTGGCGCTACGGCTATTGGGCCAACTCCACCAATCAGGAGGAGACAGCCACGGCCATTGCCGTTCGAAAGCGCTGGAGACGCTGTAGTACATATGCCAGGCCTGTAGATGGTGCTGTTCTCACTGAATCTGCCCTTGCAAAAACAGAGCTAAAAAATGTCAAATTGAGCGAAATGAGGCATGGCTAAAATGCATGATCTGTTTGGTATTTTGAAAAAAAAAAAAGTATAAATATGCCTTATATAGGTATGGTCCTACACTATATTATTCAAATATAGCATGATAGGTCCACTCTAAGTAGGAAGAACCTGTGTAAAAAAACTCGCCTGGGTTATCATGTCACTCAAATCAAATTTACAATGCTTACAAGTTTATAACAGCAGGGAGGACAAACGTTATGAACAATAATTAAACATCTTGTTTTCTACAGTATAAAAATGTAATACAGCTGAAAAATAGGGTAACATGAAATCATCATCATCATCAAATAATGAATTCTGATGTAGGTGTTTGTTGAAGACTAAACAGAAGAGAGATCATTTTGGCATCATTCAAGCTGCCCTGAAAGGGACTTGGAGAAGCTGCTTTTACAATATGCATGATGAAGATGTAAAACACATTCATTATTTAAAGCTACCCTTTTTAGAGTAGTTCTGTATATATAAAGACGAGGAACATTCACATTCCAGCAAGAAACTCCCTGATTTTCTCCTTGCATGAACCAAGTCAATGCATCAATACTTTATGTTGTTAGTTACAGAAACCCTGCGTCATTGCCTCTGATTCTAAAAATTTATATTTAAAACAGTTAAGATTCAATTCCTGTAACAATGAATACCCCCTAAACCTCATTCTATAGCATTTATCATGGACTGCAACCTTTATCTCATTTGATTTTAGTATAGCATGCTGAATTGTGTCTTAAAGGTCCCATGTCATGCTTTTCTGGTTATTACTGCATGGAAAGGGCCCGCTGAACGGACCTCTGTCGCCTGTCAGCGCAACTTAAAATGATGCTGTTTAAAAACATAAAAAATAAAGGGCGGTGCCGGCCGTCAGCGAACCGAGTCGGCCGCCACCGGCCTGCTGACGACCGGCCGTTCTGTGATTCTCCAGAACACACAGATGGCCAGTCCGCCCCTGGGTGGAGGTGAAGGGAATGAGCACTTTCACAGCCTTCTTGGCGAGGTGGGGGAACTCGGTCTCCACAGACAGCCAAAAGTGTGCAAGTGACACTTTACCCGTTATTTTTTTCTCACGCTGCGCCTCCCCTGAAGCTCTCTGGCGCCCCCCCCAGGGAGGCGCGCCTCACACTTTGAAAACCGCTGCTCTAATGGATGAAGCAATATTTCTGTAATGCCTGGTGTTTTTTTCCTTCTAAAATGATTTCATTATGGGGAGAACGAGGAAGCTTCTCTTTGTCCTCCAGCAACGCCTCCTAATCACCACGCCCACATGTGAACGAGGGGTTAATTAGCGGCTGGATACTAAAGGGGTCAGGGGGGGGGGGTGTTTGCACATGTGTGTGTACAGTATGTGTGAGATTTCTCTAATTGACAACAGCACACGAGATGGAAATGTGCTCGAGATGAGAAACATGTGGGCTGGTGAAATTGACCATTAGTGACACATTGTGGGTAAATACCTTCTCCCAGTGCACGATCTCCCAGGCACCGTTCCTCAGAACTGTGTGATAGAGAAGAGAGAGAGAGAGAGAGAGGGAGAGAGAGAGAGAGAGAGAGGAGAGAGAGAGAGAGAGAGAGAGAGAGAGAGAGAGAGAGAAAGAGAGAGAGAGAGAAAGAGAGAGAAAGTTACAGCAAGAGACAAAGAGGGTTAGGAAAATGAGAGGCATGGTACAGTGAGAGATCAGATTTATGAAGGATTGAAGGAGAACTAGTGAACCAACAACACACAGGTTTTTATATTACAAGAAGAAAATGTTTTCAATACCTTGACATTCCTTTCTGTTGACAATACCATCAGCATTGTGTCGTTTCTGTAAGGAAAAAAAAACACAATTTATCCTCTAATATACATGAAATAAAAAAGCAACAACAAACGTACAATTGAGCTGAAACAACAGAAAATAATCATAAAAAGACCAATAGCCATGTTAATAAAAGCCTCAACGTATCCACCTTTTAAAGAAGACAAGGCCTCTTTAAAGGCTGACACCATATAGCACCACGTACTACGAAGTGGAAAGAGGAAGTCTAACGAAAAGTAACACTTCTCACTGACTGCAGAGTTTATGTGAACACTCTTAGAAGGACTATACAACCGTCCGTTTTCACAGACTCACATTATGCAGTAAACCATTTGAGTAATGAAGCTCAGCGCAAGTTCAACCAGGAAGACCGTCTCTACTCATTCATGTATTTCTATTCCCATGTTATTACTCTCTCTCCTCTCAATAAGTGACCGGGGGCGTCACTCTTCAGCTTAACCAATCACTTCGCTCTATTCCCAAGAGCCTATCATAGCGCTCTGTCAAACCTTTTAAATCTGCTCTTCCCTCTGACAGCTCTCATTCCAGGTGAATCGGCGCAACCCTCCTCCACCCTTTTCACCTCCTGTCCCTCTGAATCCAGGGTCAAGCTAAACCACTCCTCTTCAGACCGACCCAACTATCCATTCACCACCACTAGTGTCTAGACCGCAGGGGGGTTTCATCGGATCGGTTCTACCCTCCCGAATGATACTTCCTGCACAACGGGGCCTAATCGCCAAAATTACCATTGCATTCATTTGTGCATCTGCGCAATAAATATGTATTATTACATCAAAACCGTCTCTCCTGATTGAAATGCCGTTGTCCAATGACTCCTACAGTACCATGATAGCATGTCGTGGCCCAGCTATAACCCCAATAATCTTAAACATGTTCAAGCCCTAATCTACCCTTTATAACAAAACACTGTTGCTGTGCAATATTCGATTTATCAGATCTTTCACAGGAACAAACAGCATTCAATAATATGACATTATATATACAGTATATCTCAAAAGGGTCGCAACATGATCAACAACAGGTCACCAAACTGAAAGAGCATTTGCTGGAACCACATGCAAACATATGTGTGTGTGGAAAATGAAGTAGTCATTGATCATAGCCGTCAACAACAATTTAAATGTAAAACATTATGATAAATATGTTCAGGCCTTTCAGTCTGTTGACCATTTTTTGAGATGTGTATATATAATGAGATGTTTATTAATGTTGTGTGTGCTGCAAGAAGCCAGGGTTGATCAAAACTCTGCACAGCATCAGTCAATAAAAGGAGCCCGGCGATGTAGCTTTTTGCCATGACACTTCAGTTTACAATGAAACATCTTTCACTGCTGTAGATAAAGTTAAAATGGAACATCTACAATTCAACACAATGGAGCAAACTCCATCTGCGGATGAAGATCACGTGGTTAGATCAAAAGCCTCAGAATTGCTACTAAAATGGATTATGTGGTCTGATCATTTTTCCATTTAGCTTTACTGGACTACCAAATACATTAAGCTATTAAGTTACAGTTCATTTGAAAGATAATGATGTTGCGGATATGGAACTAATGCGAACAACTTTGGAAGGAGATGTGAATTAATGTGTGACTACATTTTATTCTCTTTGCTTTTTAAAGACTGTTTTTAAATGCCAGTTTATAATGTGTTTCTGCTGCAATATTTCTTAATGCTCTTAATGTCTCATTTTTGTAAAGCATATTGAATTGCCTTGTGTTGAAAGGTGCTACTTTATACAAATACACTTGCCTTGCCTTACATGTCCTTTCTACCACACACTGCATAGAATATGTTCTTGTCATCCATAATTGTCCGTCAAGTGGTATATTTGACACTGAAGTAATGTCCACGTAAATACTAACATTACCCTATAGGTGCTGTTTGAGACTTCATCTTAAAACTAATCAGCATTATTTCCCTCGCGTCTCTCTTGTTTGTTGAACGGTCATGCAATCAACTGTGACTCCAACAGCTGATTCCAAGGGACAGCTTGTCAACTAGCATCACGCTGAGTAATAATGTGTTGCTGAGTCTGTCTCATATAAATAATCACTGTTTCACATGTGCTGCTGTACTTGATTAGTGAGGAGAGGACGTATCTACTCATGTCCGCGCGCTAATAATCTGTTTACTTTGAAGATCTATTCAAATGTAGTCTAATTGTAAGGCAATTTGAGGCTAATGTGGGGAATTTGGCACACTGTACTGTACTTTTCAAGAGGGGAAAAAGTGTTCTTGTTGACTACTACAAAACAGAGCAGCTGAAGTGGGATGCATCAATACAAAGCTGTTACGGCTGGACGGCGAGGTATATATCGGACCCAAATGCAGCAACCCGTTGGTTGAATCAAACTCCTTTATTTACGGAGGGGGGGAAACAGGAAACAAAGACAGATCTAGACAGGACAAAATAAAACAGACAGATCGTGACACAAAGCTGAGCACTGTATTAACTGTCTTTAAACAGATTTCTCCAAGGAGCTGTGGACTGTCACAAAAACATCTAATGCTACGTGTGATACTGCTGCAGTCCAATGAACCTACGTATATAGTTTCCCCACAACTTTGTAATATTTTCAACATTTCAAATGGCACACTGATTCAGTTTAATGCAATAATCGGTTTTCTGATCATGAAACACAATATATATAAACAGGGGCTTGTTCAATGGAGGCGCACACTGAATTAATCATCTAACAAGTGCATGTTTTTATTCCCAATTCACCTTCTCCTGTTCTGTAGCTTATTCATTTATTCATTTCTTTTGATAACTCCCTCTCTTTCTGGGAAGTTGACATCAGTCCTTTCCTTAGAAGTGTTTTTTTTTTTTCCTACACCAGTAGATGATGTTGTTTCTTTAACACTCCTCTGGACTCCCGCCTACATTCCTGCATGCAGATGTCTTTGGCGATCATCTTGTTTCATTACATCATCATCATATCTGGAATCCTTCAATTCTTACCAAAAAATATGAAGCATTTAAAAAAAGGCGTGTACTTTCCTGAACACACTGCTGTTAAGGTTTCATTATTTGTGCTTCTCATGATTAATACAAACACAAGAACACGTATCATTGACACAAGAAAATACATCACAATACTCCATAATATATATATATTATTAAATACTCTGAACCAGCGTTTCCTCCAGGGGGGCATCTTGCCGTCACTTGACGCCCTGAACTCGAGCTGAGGGCGTCCAAAACAAATAATAATTTGAGAGAAGATCGAGAGTTTTTATAGCTTGAAATGACGAAAAGGAAAAAGGACAAGGACATTCCTCTGTCCGGCAAAGGAGTCACTCTGGTGGGATTCTTTTCGCCGCCAGCAAAGCGTGTTCCTGTGATGGAAAGTGTACTGCCGGCGAGCCTCGACAGCAAGAGCCGGAGCCTCGCAGCGGCGAAACTGAGGCTCCGTGGTAAACTGTGGTAAAATGAAGAGCCGTTTAGGAGCCGAAAGAGCCGGCTCTTCTTAGTGAGCCGAGCCAAATGATCCGGCTCACTAAATACTAATACTCAAAGAGATAGTATCTATAAAGGGACGGCTCAATTCAAAATTCAAGTCACGTGACACGACGTGACGTCACCCCCCCCCGCTCTCGGGGTGACGCCCCTCTCAGCCCTGGTCTGGCGGAAACACTGCTCTGAACCCTTAAGCTGTATCTGCTCTCTAGGATTTGTCCACTCTTAAGTCTCCTCTATAGCTATTATACTTCATTTCCTCTCTGTCGTCCATTAACAGACTTCTTTTCAGGCTCCAGTTGAATCAAATGGTTCTTAATATCCCTGCAGCATTCTGTAGTGTCTAATGAATTGTCTGGCTGCATCTGTGGCGTCAGACTTTTACCAGCTGCACTATGCCCAGAAAACAAGTTTGCTGGTAGAGACCTTTATAAAGCTCATTCATCATCCCCTGTCAGCTAATTTCATTCACCCGTACAATATCTCTTCTGGCGATATAGACCGTCCTCTATTCATAAATGTATAGTAGGAGAGAAATGTATTTATATACCTTACTCCACAACTTTTCCTGCCTCTCACCCCCCTCTCATATTCTCTCTCTGCCTCTCTCGCACCTTCTGTCCCAATGGTACAAGAAGAAAAGGCAGATGTGCTGTACTTAGATGATGGTGTAATCACAGTGCAGTGGAGGGCGAGTAGCATGTAGAGGTTATGCGTAAATACTGCAGTATCAGTCCTTTGTAGACTTCAGCTATAGAGGGGGAAATCAGAAAACACCAAAAAATAAAAAGGGCCGAGCATCTGCAATGTTACCTTGATTAACCTGCTCATATGGCTTACTAATGTGACGCAGTAGTGGAAACTTAACTGCTGTTTTCCTTTCAATTTGACTGGAAACTTAACAGCAGAGGCAGCCAGCAACAAGGTGAGATATGTGCTGTGCAGCGTGTGTCCATAGTGCATGATTCATGAAGTTAGGGGTCGATGTTGCCCTGTCAGGTCAACTTGTGAGGGACAGCGCAGTACAGGGAACAGACGTGTGCAGGTGACCTTCAGCAATAAAGACGGAGTCATCACCGCTTTGTTCCCATGTTTTTCACAACAGGCCGAGAGAGAAAGTGCTGCGCTGGTCCCTTCAGCACGAGATGGAGGCTAATAGTATAGAGTAACTGCCCGCTGGGACCTGCATGTAGGATCGCATTGCAGGGTCACTGCAATACAGTACGATGCAACGTTGCCTCACTTAGTTTGAAAGGGCTTGAGTGGATTACTTGCCAACACAGACACAAACATACTCTAACTTCCCAGCCATGAAGAATTCATACAATGTTACTTAAATCCCTCTATCATGCTTAAATAAAATGCATAACCTATTTATTTTTTAAGCATCTGTTCAATAGTTCAGATATGCTATGAGAGTTGTATTGTTTTGTTAGTACTAACTGCCTTTGTGCATGAGCGTTCAGTATGTAGGTTAATTAACTGAACTGCGGGTGCAGTTAGCACAGCTGTGACCTCGGAAATGTATGTGTTCGTGTGTACACATCTCTCTGTGTGATAATGTGTCTATATGTTGGGGAGTTCCCTGCTGTGGTCATATAACCATCATGCCTCCTCTCTGCTGCAGCACTCAGAGGACAATCTGTACAGCGCGACACAAAGAAAAAGCCCTCACTCTCTATAGAGGGACATACATTCAACTGAGTAACCTACTATCCGTATTAAGTAAGGTAATATAGCGATTTCTGGTCCAAGAAAGCCAGACTATTTAGTGGGCCATTCTTGAACAACTGCGGAACCTCAGGTATGTCTAAGACAACATTACATATTTTTTATATAATGCCAATCAGCCTAAAGCGGGATCTTTCGACATGGGGAAACGCACACCAAAACTAGTGTCTAATGATATAAAAAAAGTATATAAAACTAGTGTCGAATATCTGAGTTTTATCTTACCAGATCCTCAATGAACTCCTTCACAGCAGCCACCACCAGGATGAAGAGCAGCGGCACCAGTGTGGTCCAGCGACCAGTGGGAGACACATCTGGAATTTGCTACATGAAAAAAGAAAAATGGGTTCAAAGGAAAAAGTGTTCCCTTTCCCTCCTCAACATATTTAACCTGAATTAAATGACAGGTCATACCAGCTTTTTTGGAAGTTTAACATGAATTTAAGATTTAAAATGTATAAGCAAACTCCAAATAGGTATATTGAGCACAAACAGCTTTCTCATTACTATTATAATGCCCCTCTTCCCTATTAATGTTTAATGATTTGGCTATTTTAAGTCTCTCAAAATTAACAGTTAAACATCAGCGTAATTAAAGCCGAGTGAGGGCCACAGGAGATCGTCACTGTTATACAGCCCGAAGGAAAGTTGAAGGAGATAGATCTTTTGTCTCCCTCATCTGCATAGATGTTTTATTCAAGGTCGCAGCATCGACAAGGTAGGTAATGAAGATTCACACTGGCTGCTTTTCAAAGCGGCTTCTTCAAGGTCACTGGAGAGAGCCCTTTCCCATCCTCAAAGCTCTCATTAACAGAGGGTAGTCTGTCAACACGGATATAGGTAAAGACAGACTTTCAGTTCTATGCAGTGTTCCTTCTCTCCATTTTTGATCTTTTCTGCAAAGCTTTGAAAACACCTGAGACATGGATTTTGGCCGCTTTGAATCATGTAGTAATGATTGGTGGTTAGGGCTTTCAGTGTTCTTAACAGGGATTAATGTTAAACCTACAGTATGCAGGGAAACTACTGCAAACTTCCTCAAGGATAGGAAGTCTTTGTTGTGCTGGTATCAAATTCAAAACAGTGCCAAGATCTGTGGCTGCTTTTTGGGGAGTAATCAAATCACGAGCAGAGCCAACGATCAGCCTGACACTGAAGCTCTCTGTCCAAGACGGAGAGGCTTATTTCTTAAACAAATCTAAAGAGGAAGACTTTCACATCACCCCTGCTTTTCCTTACTTAGGCTCCACATCAGTTTGACGATTGGAACTTGTTGTATTCTTTTTCTACTGCAGTGTATTGGTAATGGTACAGTGAGGGAATAACACAGTCATCCACGGTACCACATTCATTTCAAAGACATGTTATATTCTGTATAGCGTGTTAAGTCTGCGGGCAAAAACAAGTTTATCTTTCAACGTCATAGAAGCACACACAGTATTACATGTATTATTCATCATGAGGATATACAGTACATTTTCAAGATTTATTGTCATGACATTGAACAACTACGATGTAATTATGTAATGTATGAAAACTTAGATGGGAGGTTCCTCAACAGTGCAATTGTATAAAGTGCTGTGTGTGTATGGGTGTGTGAAAACGTGATCTGTGTGTGTATCGAAGTACAGTGTATATACAAATGTATAAGGGCTGGATGAATATCCCAAAAAAAATGTAATTACAATTTATTTTAATTATTTGATCTAATTTATTTGTACATTTATTTTATATTATTTATTTCAATGTCTGTATGAAGTACATTTATTAGTATATTATTAATTAATATTTTATTTTTATTAACTTTTTTATACCTTTTTTTCTGTGAAAATACTTTAGTTTTTTTAAATTCAATAAATGCATGTTGTTTCCAAAGTCAATAAGCAACTGTTTTGAATGATCTTGATCACAATACTGACCAAAATAATTGTGATATTATTTAATTTTTTGATTGAGCAGCTCTATTAATAGGGTATTATCTTTGTATTGAAATCCATAGCACAGATTCACAGCAACACCTGATCTTACCTGCAACAGTGCAATGAAGAGGAAGAAGGCGTTGGCGGCCCTTCTGAACTGCGAGTAGAGGAATCGGGGGAGGAAGGTGAGGACGTTATATTTGGCTGTGCTGAGGACGGCATCAAGCAGCAAAACAAGGCCATGGTGGAAGGGAGGAGACAAGAAAAATAAAACAAAATGGTTAGTTCTCTTAACCTTTTCACAAAGCATTATTTAGATACATTTATACTCTCCAAATATCAAATATATGCATTATATATATATCCATTCACCCATGGTACTTTTGTTGCTGTGTTCATGTGAGAGACTGATGAACAGCAGAGAGCAGTGTGCTCAGTGGTCATAAAGAATGATTCGGAGGAGGGGGGGTGAAAGCGCTCCTGTCGTACATGAGCTATGTTGCCTGTGCTGCAGTGGGCTGGGTGGTGTGCGTTGGCAGTGATGGTGGTGTGTGCCTGAGTCAAACCTCCAGCAGTCTGACTTACAGCTGTGTTAAAGGGCCAGTCACAACCGCCACTTTAGGAGAACATATACGCCATGATGTATGCCAAGCCACTGGCAACACTTTGCTTACTCGCGCACAGACAAAAGCCGTCACAAAGTAGAATATCAGAGAGCACAGCCTCCAACACGTCTAAAGGGGGCTAAGCATATGGAGGTTAAAATAGGGATAGCACTGTTTATTCCTGTTAAACTGAATCTTATTTGACTAGCACTTTTGCAGCATTTGTGGAACGTCCACAAACACAGAACTAAATAAGGACTTGCTTTGCCTGTTATCCTGAGCGCCCAGTACAGCTGAGCCGTCCACTGACAGTGAGCGGGGCGAGTGAGAGTGAGTGAGAGAGAGAGCCATTGTTCTGACAGTACAATGTAACACCAGCCTCACATCGGAATAAGGGTTAGCAAAGGGTCAGCTTTGTTTCTTTCAACAGAGTATAATCTTTCTTTCAACTACTCTAGTATTCTTTGTTTAGTTTTGGTGATGACAATAAAGAAAACATAATCTTTTAAAAACTACACAGTTTAATAGAGATTACGTTTTATTTGAAAAAATGTGTATCTGAGTTCATGCGATTACAATTATCCTCTTCAATATGTCCTGAATATAACTTTAAGTTGATCCATTTGATCAAAAAACATCCCACCAAGGGAAATTCAATCCAAATAAATACAGATAAACTGTTATAGACACATTTCAGTACCGGTACATACATTTGAGGTGTTTAGTAGCCTGTAAAAAATGTCTTCCTTTGTGTTAACACAAGAACAGTTTCAAAGCCGTCTGAGGTTATGATGTTAATGTCTTATTTTATAGACATGCAAATAGCTTTGAATCTATTCGAGTGTTTCTACAGGCCTTTTGGGCTTTTGAAAAGTGAGTTTAATACTCAAATCCATGAGGGCAGCAAACCCAAAAAAAACGAAAACAAAAGAAATGCGAGCCAAAGAAGACACAAAAGGTTAGATTACAAATCCAAATCCAAGTAGCTAGGTTGCTGGTTATCATGAAGTGTGCGTTTATCAGCTTATCATTGTGGTAAATAATCAACATCCAGTATGAGGAAGATCAGTCTGCCATCATAAACTGGTAAGACTATGCGAAGGTTGGGTGAGATGAACAAATGCCATAAAGTGATATGTGTTAAACCAAACAAAGGTACGGTGTGTGACATTATGCCTCTGTAATTTCTAAAACAAAATTTCAGGGAAAGGTCAGGTGAATTTTTTCCTTCAAGTTTACCTACCTACTTGCCCCCACCCCATCTTTATTTCTGATCTATTGGTTGAAAGTGAGTCCCATTCTATAGTAACTCCTGAGGCCCGTACTACGAAGCCGGTTCAACCTAACCTGGATATGTTTGAGTTACCCGGCTTACCTAATCCAAAACAAACGCGCTCTCGCTAAGCGGTCCTACGACGCTGGTTATCAACTCGTTAACTCAAGCCAGCTTTGCCCTATCTAGTTAGGTGCACGTTCACATAAAAGGGGTGGTATTTGGAGCATTCGACCAATCACAAACATGGACAAGCCGCGTACTGACAGCGCAGCGCGTCATACTTCCTGAATGAAAATTCAACTATAATATTAGACAAATATGAAGACTTTAAACATCCATGACTTAAACACTTTACCCAGGATAAAAGCCACATGGTTGCAGCTGCAAGGTGAATACAGCTGGTAAAAGAAAAAGTGTTTGAATACGTTCATTAACAGGTTTATGATATCACTGCCCCCCGTCTAAGACACGAGTGGATCTGACTTTAATTACATTTGACTCAAGTGTTTCGTCAACTTAATGTGTTGCTTAAAATAATACTTCTGAGTGTTGCACGGCCAGATACGGCTCAAGAAGCTGACTCAGATAAGGAAATATATGATACATTATGATGTGATATGAATGATAATGGGACACATCGACGTCTGCACTCACAGTGCCGCGGACTGTACTTAATGTTACTCTGATCCGGTTACTTATGTTGTGGCAGATATTCAAGTAAGCTTTCTTAACGTTAATGTTATAATAGTCAGATTGCTCTGAAGATGGGAGGGGATATTCTATTCATTTTCACGTTCACACAGTCTGTGATTTTTGCCGGCCGTCTTTCCTGCAACGGCAGTTTAAACTGTATTTCCTTTCTCCTGTAATATGACTTGATCGCGTTAAACTCTGCACACTGAGCTCTGATTGGTCAGCAGGCGGTGCTTTCACTGAGTTGATCTCTTATCCTGGAACCTAACCTTCTCCGGACCAGGCTAGCCGTTCAGCATAAGTTACCATGGAGATCTAGCCCGCTAAGAAGTGAACCAGCGTCGTAGGAACGGAAACCCAGAGTTTTCCCTGAAGTTAGCTCGCTAAGTGAAAATCCGGCTTCATAGTACAGGCCTCTGGTCACTGTATCACTTCCCAAACTCATTTAACAATCTGCTTAATGGATGATTATGGGTCTAATATGATATTTCCTGGCCGTGCCCTGAAGATCAAGACAACATGAGAGACGCTCCTTTTTTTAATGCAGTATTTAGCAACATTTCTACCACAGTAGAAAGGTTTGAAATTACAGGAAGTCATGAGTCAGTATTTTGGTTTGTCTGACAAGTCAAAACAAGACGATCGACATGTCATGAAGTGTTTCGTTTGATTCCTCTTTTGAGCCACACTTCGTCACATCTAACATCTTTTATAAAGAGTTAAACGTAGCAAAAAACAATGCAGATCTTCCCATTTAATTGAAACATGTATGGGTGGATTTAAATGCAAGAAAAAAAGAATGTAACACAATTGAACTACTCCATAATTCGACGGGTGAATAGCACTAAAGTCACATGTAACCACACTGAAAGAGAAGCCTGGAGGAGAGCCAATGAGGATGTTCTGCACCATGACTTGCAAAACTTCAACAAACAAAAAATATCATGTAGGCCTATTTTGACATTATCATAATTCCAAGTGTAGGCCTGTATTGCTGTAAGCATGTGTGTTTTTTAAGTAAACAAACCTTTAACAGCATCAGAAACCATGACTTGTGATTTCAACGTTGATAAGCTCTGGGATACAAAGTGGAACACATCCGTCTAACCACACCATTACTTCCTTTTACTTGTTAAATTACAGAAGCTCTTCTTATAAACTTCCCAAATAGAGTTTTCTTTATCTATAAAAATAGATAAACTAAAAGCTACAAACAAGACTCAATACTAGGGGGTTATGTCACCCTTTTCACATACAGTATACTCCTTTGTGGGTCAATCTCTTCCATCTGAGGCCAGCAGGATATAGCAGTGTACAGTAAACCACAAGAGAGATAATCAAATCACCCGAGGCGTCAGCTAGCCACTGAAGCTCATGCAGAACAATCACAGTCTATTCAGACAGCTCATTGGCAGACACTTGTATCATTCAGAATGATGTTTATATATGTTGTATATGTTGAATGGATCAAATTGTATACTGAATTTTTATATGGTGTTTGTATGGTCGGACAAGTTGTTGACTTAGCATAAATATTAGACGTTTAGCTTTGCAAATACAGCAGCCTGCATGAAGCTGAAGTACAGGTTGGATCATTATTCTTTACGGATGTTTTAATGACCTTTCAAGATGTGTCTCTATTTGTGTGTATAACAACAGTAGTACTGCCTCTCACCAGTTAAATGTGATAGTGAAACTTTATTCTGTGCAAAACGTTGTATTTCATTTCTCTGAGAAGCTCAAATGGGGTCATAATGATATAAAGTCCACCGAGTTGTTGACAAAGATGTTAAAATACCACTTGGTGAAATGTTTACTAGGTCATGTGATACAGTGACCACGGCAAATTAAGGAACTCTTCTCAGACAACACTACACACTTTAGTAAGTCAGTGTGCTTTTTGTGTGCTGGTGTCCACGACTGTCTGTCGTATGCATGCATGTCAGAATGATCTCTTGTTTTCCACACAAAGCATGCAATATTAGCATGTCATGGGCACGTGACAGCAAAAGGAGTTTGTCCAGCCACTTCTGTTCGCTACAGGATGAGTTGTTGACATTTCAGCGATTAACAACCTTTACAAAACAACCAGATCTGCCAGTATCTAAATAAACACTCCACATGCATACAAAAGAGAGCTGGCTGCCTTAATGTTGTGGAGCAGGAGTCACATACGTGTACATCTGAGTGATGGTGAGCTGTGACATATTCTGCAGGTATTGATGCTGCAGAGGGAAAATGAGAGCAAGTGAAAGCAGAAAACCTGTGATGGCTGCCTGCTTGTAAGATTAGATTCACCATATATTGCCGAGCCAGCTCCTGTAGGTGTCTCCACAGGTCACTGTGAGGCAGACAGCAGCCAGTTCTCTTGAACAAATGTGATCTTTAAAGCAGTCTAAAGCCTGATGGGCTATCAAGGCTTCAGCCACATTTTGGGGCACATTCAGAATGCAAATACTCAAGTTGTCTGCAAGCTGCTGTTGATACAATGCTGCAGCACTTAACAAGGTGAAATCATTTAAAAAGAAAAAACTTGGCTGCATTACAATCAGATCCGAGGGAGAGGATCGTCAAATTGTGGCTTGAAAATGCGTTAACATGCAAGCTGCCATTCAGTTCAGTGTGAGCTCAGAGAACAGTCTCTTTTGTCTCAAAAAACTGTCTAAATAACAGTCACACTTTAAACATATTGCTTTTCATTTATATAATTATAAAATTGATATTTTATGTAAAGCAAGTATTGGATTGACTGTCAGTGGAGCAGCTATCATACTTCTGATTAATATAATAATGGGAAGTCTGTGACGATGATTTCTCCTTGATCATTTTATCTGCCTAATGTTGAGGGTTTGTGTGTTAACAGCATGAACTTTCAATAAATGAACTAATGTGATATTTTCCTGTGTTTATCAATGAACACAGACAACAGAATTAATGATCGCATCTGGTAAGATCACACACAAAAAACGTAGTAAAGGAAGATATTCTGCAATTTTCTTATCTGCTTGTGTCTTTTATTTGTCATGTCAATAAATGAAGCTGACCTAAGAAATGGCATAACCATTAGCACACTTGCTATCTTCAATTTGTACTTCATACAGCAGTGTCTTTGTAAGCACATACACATCTCAAGCTACTCATGCAGCAGGAATGCTAACAGTAATATTCATTGACAGAGGATGACCTGACCTAACAAACCTGACCTTTAATGCTAAAAGCACTGCACTCCTCCAGGAGGACCAACAAGATAAAAAGGTCCAGCCTGTGTCAAATGGACTAAGGCGTCACTGGTGATACAAATCTTGCAGGTGCTTATCAAATATCATATGAGGGGGCTGTCATAGTACCCGATACAGCTCCTCACATTAAAAACGACAGCTCTGTACACTGTTTTAACTCGGGGGATTGTATTTAGTCATCTTAATAGGGTTAAATACAAGTATTTGTTTCCCTTTAAGACATGATTTTCTCAACATATGTTCAAAAGGACCCTTAAAAGGAATTCTGAATTTTACAGAAAGCTTCCTTTTGAGACATTTTCCCCAGGCTGACATTTAAGTAGCCGCCACGCAGCAATTCACTCTTCAATTCAACTGTTATGCTTGTGACTCTAAAGGTTAATGTAGGGTTAAAGGCAAAGTGGCAAGTTATACTGCAGGTCACCATGAAAAGCAGTGATGGCCTCTGGGGTGCCAGTAGCAAGTTAAAAATAGCACAAACAGACAAATCCATGAGAGAATACAGTTTAAATGTGAGCTATTAAGCAGTTACATACAACTTCATTTTGAGTGCCATAGGAAAAGGAAAAAGCATCTTTGAATGCACCGAACACAATATCACCGGAAAGGCTGGATGATAAGTGCTAAAGGTCGACCGTGTGACTGCTGGGATGCTCGTTTTCATGGCAATTAAAAAACAGAGGTTTATACTCATCGGATGCACATTAAACCTCTACAGCATGAAAATGTTTTCTTTATCTCGTGTTAAAAATCTCAATATATTACCAGCATTTTTTATGATTGTATAGCTTCAAGTGTGTTGCTTCCTCAGCTTAGTGAGACACAATTCACTCAAAATGTGAAGAAATATGGATGTACTAGTGTAGCAGACCACTGTGTACTTCCACTCCTTTGCACCATTAAGGCTGCACTGATAGTTCACTTTGAGAGGTTTTGTTTTCCAGCACAAAATGAACGCAAGAAAGCGCTAAATGTCAGTTTAATGAATGTGGGAGGCGTAGAAAACGACAAACCGCTAAGGATTTTACTCTGAAGGAGGTACAAACAGACCACCACAGACCTAATACTGCTGTCGTGCACCAGGGTTCATCTAGGGCAACTCTAAATGTAGACCATGCAAACATTACTACCACCCAAGTATTAGGTTCACATGGAATACCACCGTACAGTAGCTGTGGTAATGCTACATGTATACCAAAAACAATGGTCAGCACTAAAGTTTACAACAGTGTTAGTTATGCTCCCACACTTATATTACCTCAATGCAACTACCTTGATCATTCAGATGATGAATATTTCTCTTCATCGTCATTATATTTCCAGTAATACAATCACTTCTTACCTGACTCGATTGTTGCAGAACTTGGCAAACTGCGGCTGGTTGAGGTATATCATCCGGGCATCCGCCTGGTCAGCTAAGGACGTCCTTTCTGCTGTGTCCTCTGTCTTCGCATATCCTGCAGCGTGGGAGAAAGAAAGACATTCTATAAGAAACTAAATCTGCCTTGAGCTTAAACAAAGGTAAGATGAAAAGGTGTTTTGAAGTCTTTGAGTTGGTGCGTGTCGAAAAGTCCCCGAAGGAGTCTTCAGAGTCTGTAAAAGGTAAGTCCTTGATTTTAAAACTTTATAACTATAAAAATCTCAGTTGACCTTGGTTCTTTAGAAACCTGAAATATAGAAGTTGTTGGTGCTGTGATGGATAAAGTTGGTATTGTAAAATGTCTCATTGCGAATTATTTGGATTTGATTGTATTTGTCATGGAGTACACAGTGTATTAGTCATTGAAGTAACTGCAGTCACAATATTTTGACCAGACATTGGTATTTCTCAACATGATACACTTGCCTTAGATCAGGAGCAATCATCTAATAGCAGTGTAATGCTTAGATTATTATCTTAATGAAGTGAGGGGGTGGCAGTGCTTTAAAAAGTCCTACAGTGGGATTGCCAAATGACATGCCACTGACAATACATCTCTCATTAACCGCCTCCACAGTATAACGCCAGCTCAAAGAAATAGACTGTTATATAATATTAAAGGGCTTGACTGTTTAACAGCATGACTCATACAAACCAACATATCTACTGTACAGTCATGATATTCCTCATGTTGTCTGTTTTAAGATACTTGTAGTTTCCTCAACTTCTATTTGTATAAAGACCAATCTGTAAAATGTGGTTGTGACGTGCTCAAGCACTCAGTAAATTAGATTTTTCAACAGACATTGCAGCAACTGCCTATGAACATTTTCCATTTGTAGCCAGAAACGTGTTGGAGATGGGCATTTCCTGTCTAGATTGACATCCTGTTAGTAACAGTAGAAAGACTAATGTGTGAGGATCAGTTACAGTAATGTGGTGTCATGTAAAGACTTGTAGCATGCAAGTCTTTGAAACAAATGTGTTAAATGCTGTAAGATAGGTTAAGTTCAGACCAACTGCATAAGAACAACCTAGAGAACTGTTTCATTCCTCACTCAGATATTACTGAAAGTCAATAAAATATATATTTTTTTTAAATGTGCTTCATTGGCAGAAGCAGCTGTTCATTGCAGAACATTTTTTACACAATCATTGGGGTGGATAACACTGCTTAACTCTCAATTTCTGTAAGAGTGAGCACTACACTTCTCCCACTAGGTTCAACAAAGTGGGATGGAGCCATGTAGGCTAAACCAACACTTCATACGAGGGCTCTCCGTGGGTCGCAGAGATGCTTGTTTCTCAGCGATGCAGTTTTTGCTTTTTAAAAAAACACTCACAAATATGTTTGTTTTTTGATTGGCAAGCGGCCTTATGGGTCTAAGTTTGCCTCTGTAGGCAAGATCGAAAAGCTCACAGATGCAAGCTTTCATGCTGGAGACAGGTGCTGCATCATGAAAAAAGGATGTCTAGGGAGGTTGCATTGGGACTATCTCAAGCCTCTAGCTTGAAGTTGCTTACTGCAGTGCGGGACAACAAAAAGAAGAATCTTTCTTTTGAAAACAGAGTGACATTTAAAAAAGACAAAAGGACCAATACCCCAAATAAAGCTTTTCTCTTTTGATCATCTCTCAAAATCATGAACACATATAATAAATACACTTCAGCTATTTGTGAACCAATAAATATCATCGTACGGAGACTTCTCCTGGTATGGAAGGAGAAACTTAAGGCAGTGAAATGATATCGTGGAAGAGCATTAACATTTCTCATTTTGAAAACCTTGTTAAACACTGTGCTCGAAATAGGTGCCAGTAAAGAAAATAAGGCCCAGCTAAATATTGCCTGGGCCGTGATTATGATTATTTTCAGGGTATACGTTCAGTCTTCGGACTAACCTTTATGAAATTCATTTTGGCACTTCTGCTTTACCAATTTTTAAAGTATAGGTGAATTAGTATACCCATTGGTTGGTCAATAATTGTATGATAATAATTTCATATTTTATATTCTATAACTCATTGCATTCCATTTCGCTGTAAATTACTGCTTTATTTTATTGCTATGTAACTATATTGTATTACAGTGTCCTTAAAGATTTTTTGTTTTATATGGAGATTGTTTGTTTTATATTTTCTGTATGCACCACGACATCAAGTCAAATTCCTCGTATGTGTGAACCTACCTGGCAATAAACCCATTTCTATTTCTGATTCTGATTCTGATTCTGATTCTGATTCTGATTCGGATAGAACAAATCGTTTTCATGAAGCTAGCAAAAACAAAAGAGAATACTAGCAGCTTAAAGCTTCTCAGATAGCAGGATTTACTACTTACTACTATTTACTTCTCTTCTTTATATAAAACAGTAAACTGGGGTTTATTGGTCAGACAGTAAAAGACACAAGGGCTTTATGAGATTTATTCGTAGCCTTCTGTTGACATTAACAAACATTTTATAAATCAATTTTATGATGAAAATAATCCTTAGTTTTCAGTCTAAGCATTTGTAGTAGTCACAGCAGTTGGTGGTTGATGTTTAACCTGAAATCTTATGCTAAACTGTACCATTTGAAGTTGAAATATCTGACACTACAGAGGCAGATTTGACAGGGATAATCTTGTTTGTAAAATGAGAAATGATGGAAATTAGGATTCCCGTGGTTCAAATTACCCGACCTTCTGTTTTATTTGATGCATATATCTTAATGTCCTCTGCATTGCTAAGAGAGCACTACTGTAAAAGTCTTAAGTCAACAGTTTCCCCAAACTCTCAGGTTACATGCATGTGATCCGGCGGCTGCTGCGTGGCCTTCGCATGTGGTAGTAGTGGTGTTAGGAGTTATGAGGTAAGGGGAGGCATAGCATAGCTTCCACAGCTACAGATAAACCCTGGAGTTTAAAAATGGAAATAAGTGACATGAAGGGAAGCTGGCTGACTGTTAGAAACATCAACAACAACAAAACGCAGAGTCATGAGGTCCTGTAACCAGAGACTCATAGCGGATATGGCCCAGTTGCAACCTGCGTGCCTCCCCCTGCCTGCAGTATTTCTTCCTTGTCATGTCAAGTCAGGAGGAGACAAAAGGCTTACACACTCGCAACTTTCTCTGCTTTTTTTTCCCCTCTAGCATTCTCATCTTACTCTGCTTGGCACTCTGTCACTGATGTTACACAAACCCTGAACCTTAAATGACAGGTCTTGTTATTTTAATGGTCCACTTGGCTTCGCAGAGAGGATTACCGGAGGAGCGACTGCCAAACGTTCCTTCTTCGCACCATCATCTCCTGATAGTTTCTCTCCTAAGCATGTGCTCCAGGGCTAAATATAACTGGCCCCCCGTAGTCATCTGGTCACCGGGGGAAACATGGGTTGGCTATCCCAGCACCGTTATGCAAGACGTCAGATCAGCATAGGTGGTTTATTGGATTAGCGTGGTGACAAAAGAGTACGGGAACGAGGCCGGCGATTAAAGAGTGCAGATAGTGCTTAAGTAGGGAAACGTCCTGCTATGATAGCACTTGTCAAGGACCATTATATAGGCTGTATAGTGCCTGGTGTCAATAATATGATGTAGTCAACAAGTGGTTCCTTGGGGTAAATGATAGATCTATTTGTGTATACAGTGGGTCATACAGGGTCGTCTATAAAGCAAGACAGAGGTTGGTTGGTAAAAAGAGAGTATAAGCAAGACTTAAGGATGTCGGAAAAGTAATTTGCCCAAAATTCCCTGAAATCAATTTAACCAAAACATTTCCCAGAAACATGAAAACTTGCTTTGACAGCTGTTTAGTAATAGGACACAGTATAAAGTTACATATTTGATCAGCGATATCCTCATGGGATCAAAATTCAATCAATTGATCAAAATCAAATCAAGTATAAATCTACTTTGAAGCCAGGTGAGGATTTACAGAAACATTACCTCATACATCTAAGAACATTTATTAAAAGCGCTGCATGTGCCACCATGGCAGTGGCGTAACTATGTGTATGTCCGTGCGTGTGTGAGCGCATCAGCGTGCGCTTATGTTTGGGGCGATGGGGGGGGGGGGGCCCAAAACAATATTTGCACCGGGGCCAATCACAACCTTGCTACGCGACTGCACCATGGCATTACTTAATATTCCTCAAGAGTTGATCCACTGTCCTTACATCACCTTGGAGGTCGTGGGGCCCCTTCTTGCAATAGGGTAATAACTTTCCTCCGCCTTAAGGCCTAGCCTATTTCATCCAAAATTATAAGAGAAAATACAGCCAGGAGCTCACCTTGTGACACTGGGAGGACAGGTGGTTAGGAATGAGTAACAGCACTGAGTAAAGGTGAGAGAAAGGACATTGACTCAAAGGCATCCTCCCTCACTGGGATGAGACCGGAGGAGGACAGCGCTGCACGACTGTGGCTACATTTATAATCCCATTTTTACCTCAGCCAAGGAGGATACTTTTCTGTTTGTTTTCTTTTGTTCAAAAGCAGGAAACGAACAGTGCGATTTTCAGGAAACTTGGTGAAAGGGTGTTGTGTGAGCCAAGGGAAACCGTCTAATATGTTGGAGCATATTTAAATAATGGGACGGATTCATTTATACCTTATGGAATCACACTTAGCAGCTTCTAAGTTTGTTATGCAGTAGCCTTTTCAAAAGGAACCAAACTGTTTCCTTGCAAATACTATACGCCTTCCTGTGTGTTCACCACAAAAACGTTGTCACAGAATATCCCCCACCCCTCCCCCTCCTATAGAAACATCAATCATTTAGGGCATTTCTACTGCATTGATAATACAAGCTCTCATAACCACAAGGAAACTACCGAAGTAGGTTAAACCACACCTCTAAACAGTCCCCAACTATAAAAAATGGGGACTGTTGGGGACTTACCATAATACAAGCGGATTGGTATTCTTTCAATAGTCTAATCGATCTAAAAATCAATAGTTGCAGCTCTATATAGGGGATTTTTTCCGGGGTGCCCTGGGGGCCTTGGGGTTAAGGTGAAAGCCATAAATCATAACATCACAGGCTTGTGAGTCGACCTGGACTACATGCAATTCTCTATCTCGTTCTCCTTGTGTAATCATTGTCTGTATACTGCAGACTGTTTAATGAAATCATACAATGAAAAATTAAGAAGAGAACATCTCAACTTTGAGTTTGCAGCAGTATTATATGGCCAGTGTTTAGGTGACACTCAAACCTCAATAGTTATCGATGATATGCCAAAGAGCGATCTCAGCTTCCACATCAAATGTAAAGCCAGCAAACAACGTAAGCCAAGAAAGTAAATCTTTGAGAAGCTTGTGTGATCTAGGAATTAGTGTCAACAATGACAAATGGAAACAGTGGGCTGGCATAGTGACTGCAGCATACGGCCTTTGTGAAATAGCAGGCCAGAGGAGCGTCTGAGCAGCTGTGATGGATGTTGTGTCTGTGTGTTCTGAAAGAGCCTCGCAGCAGGAGCCGCGGTGCCGCACTCGGCCAGGTGCTGCAATGCACCAGTCGCAGGTGGGACTGCTACTGCCTAACTTTGTCCCTTTGCTCTCTCCGTAGAGCAGCGTTGACTTAGGAGGTTGAATCAAAGTCAACTGCAGGCAAAACTGTTGGAATAAGTCTAACATACACTTATTATTCATTCTTAACATATTTGATCGATTCATGTGGGACTCAAGATTCAAAACTTCCAAAAAAACTATAGGGCAGTTAGTTTACAAATTGTATTTTGTAAAATGTTTAGTTTTTGTACAACTTGAAATTGAAATAATCTTGAACTCAATGAGAATTAAGAAATGCTAAAAACTATTATTTTTATAAAAAGGGTTTATTTGTGACCTATTGTCTTAGGTTTTCATTTGTTTGTTCAAATGACAGTTGATACAACTTATTTAAATCTTAAAACTGTCAACTTTACTACTACTCTTAATCAATTTCAATTGGCCCTTAGAAACAAAATACAGAAATATTCACATTCCTAATGTCACACAATTATTTGCTCTATCGCTTTCAGGAAGCAGTCTGAATAAATAAATAAATGGGTTATAAAATAGATAACAAAAGACCAAAGTTGTAACAATGTACATATGTGTCCTACACTTCTCTATGTTTGTGCTACAGCTACTTTTCTCGCACACCTGATCCAATTAAAGGCTACATATTGAACACTATAATTGGATTAGAAGAGTTAAAACAGAACTAAATCTAGAAAGTCGTGAGCTGGGTTTGAAGAGTCTTGGCTTGAGTTAGTAGTAAAGTAAATGCACCTCTATTATTTTACAGTAAGGTAGTGTTACATTGGACGTACAAAATCTAACAATAGAACTAGTTTGATATTCATGTGCACACTAACTGTAACTGTGGCCTTCACCAAATGTAAAAGTAGCACACAAGGCCAACCCTGACAGGCTAACAGCGCAGTCCAAGAGTCTGGGGGTGAGAGGTGGAGGAGGTTGGCTAATGAAAATAGCCTTTCAACAGCCTCCCCCCTCTGCACGCATTAATAGGATCTATCCTTAGTTTCTAGCACAATGTGTGGATAATGTACTCAGCCACTTCCACAGACGTCTCAGTGGGAACTGCTCTTAATATTCCCTGGTGGACACTGTGCATTTTCTCAGCACTAATTTCATTAACTGCAGGCGTGTCACGGCTCAAGTACCCTGACATCAATAAAGAGAGTGAGAATGGAAACTGGGCGGGTACTCACTGCGAACATGGTTCTTAATCTGTGTTATATTACGCTTCATAACAACACCTTTCATCTATTAATGGAGCCGGCATATTAGCCATACTAGCAGGCTGTTTAAAAACAATGTAAGAGGCATGGAAAGAGAGGAGAGAGAAGGAGCCAAATAAAGCTCAGCAGTAGAGAGCTCAGCTGTGGAGGGGGAAGCCTCGAGAGGAAGGATCAATGCCATGAAGTGTCGTAATGAGTTTGGGTGCAGGCCAGATGTCAAGATTATTGCTTGTGTCAGCCAACAGACAGACGGGTGGAACAATAGTCACAAGGGGGCACGTTTTTTAGAGACGTCGCCCAATGAAACTGGGCCCAGCATGCTTTGGCATTGGCCAAGGCATGCCGGTCTTCCCCCGGTCTGTCTTTGTATCCTTGTGTTGTAGGACACTGCAACCATCAGGCATGGAAAATCCTTACTGTGATACCGGAGAGATGTTTTGATATTACTTAAAAAAGGTATATCAATAAGACTAGAATACTTTTTATTTTAATATATATATATATATAATAAAAGCTAACTGTGGTTACCATATAGTTCAATGCAAAAAAAACAGACTTGAATTTTGAATGAGGAAAAATAACTTAATATCCCTCTATTAGGGATGTCCCGATCACCTTTTTTTGCTCCCGATCCGATTCCGATCATTTGATTTTGACAATCTGCCGATACCGATTTTTCCCGATCCGATCTTTATGCAATGCATTAAGAGGAAAAAAAAGGTAACAGATAACGGCTGGTCATCCAACGCGATGAATTCAGCTATCTTGGCTGTTATTTTGTTGGCCTTTTCACTGTTCTGGGGCAGTTTCTCTTTCCTTTTAAAAGTCTCTGAAAGTGTTGGTTGTTTCAGTGCCGTTACCTGAGTGGCCGCTGTGTACTCGTCGTGTTGTTGTTGGTGGTGTTTGTATTAGATTGGTCATGTTGAACGTAGCTCTGTTCTTTCCACCACGCGGAACCTCCGCCTTGCAAACATTGCATCTGGCTGTTACACTGCCTTCGCTTTCAATTTTATAATACTTCCAAACTCCTGACATTTTCTCTGTCCCGACTCCCGAGGCACCAGCTGAACGTAGCCTCTTGTTAGCTTACTGCTACTATTAGACACTGCGCCCACTCTGTTGCCAGATTTGAGAGAAATAAGCAACCAGGTCTATGAAAACAAGCCCAAAAGAAGCAACACATACATGATGTTGTGTAATTTTAACCCAAAACTAAGGCCTCAGGATGACTTTAAGACGTGAACATGGTCATTTTTGTTTTGTAACATTAAATAAAATGTATAAAAATATTTTATAAAAAAAAAAAAAAAAAAAAAAAAAATTCCGATCCCCGATTTTTTTCTCCCGATCCCCGATCACGTGAAAATCACGTGATCGGCTCCGATCCCCGATCACGTGATCGGATCGGGACATCCCTACCCTCTATACTTATTTATGAGGTGTTCATAAATGAAAAAAGGTAGAGTACAATCCCCTCCTCCTCAGATTTATGATACCCCGAGAGGTCATGTATGTTCAGGTCAGGCAGAAGTGCAGGGGGGTAAAAATGATTGCTGCCATGACTGTCAACACAAGCAAGAGTAAACGCCTCAATGACAATAATGACATGATACTCAAGCATGTGACCGGTCACAGAATGTCAGGGTTCAATATTAAAAGAACACTACACAGAACTAACCACTACTTTAAGAATGCATACCCCTAACATGGCAAGTATATTGGCTACCTTTACAGCACTAATCAACGAGGAATCGTTGAGGGAGCCAAGATATACTTAGCAACCGTATCTTATTTTTGCAAGTCATGATTGACCTCAAGCTTAAACAACAAATCGTAAAAGAACATTTTACAACTTGTGGTCACCTACTATTTCTTTGATTACACTGTGATGAGTCAGTTAGCTCCATGACTAAACCCTGGGATTCTTCAGAAAGGCCCTTGAGTCAACCACTGGAGGTATAACATCCATCTGCAGGAAAATCAAATAGGAAAAAGAAGGCGTTTTGTTCTTCCAGGATGAGGTCCAAGCGGAGTCCGATCTAACCGTTAAGATCCTGAACAAGCAGTAATGAGCCTGAGAGAGTTGTAAGCTGGTCAATAAAGAGTGGATGAGGAGACACGTGACCTGGCCACGACTAGGCTCCCACACGATTCATTCAATAATCCCAGGGTGGGAGGGGCCAGGCCGCTTGGGGCTACTGACATTGATCTAACACAAACAAACGAATGGCAGCCAAACCACAGTCAAGAACTTTGGGAAGAAAAACTGCATCCAACACTCTGAAATCTTTACTTGGCTCCTGTAAAAACACACCACCATGTTACAAGTAATAAAAAAGAGGTAATAAGTAAGGTGAGGTGTAATATGGAGTTCAGCATTGTCAATCTACACATTGTTCACTTTAACCTGTGGCTATCACCATAGTTATTAGGGTCAAATTACTTCCAAATCCCTGGGCTTTGGGATCACTCAACTCACTGAGCCCAACGTGCCACGTATATCTGCTCATCACCATCAAAGAAAGATCTGGACATGTTTCATTTATACCAAATAAACGTTTCAGTAGACAGAGCAGCCCCCCACATTTGTAATTCCAAGTATTTGTGAATTGAGGGGGAAGAGATGGGGGGGGTGGGTATAGATACTGCCTCAAGTTAAGCAACGGTAACATCCATAAGTCGCTTATCAGATCACAATGCTGTAACCAGCACTCATAACAACAACAGGGCAGCTGCAGATTTAATCCCCCTCCCTGTCCCGCTCCGTCTGGCTCCCTATAGGCTCAATCGGGCTACAGTGGGACGGACAGTCCCGGGACAACACGGGCAGCTGGGGCTTGCTGTGACATCACAGGGATGTCCTGGCTTAGCGAGGGATCTGCAGGGACAGAAGCCATTCCACTGTGTGCGACCTTATGAATGATAAAAGGGAAGGGCATATGGCATGAAATTCAAATGGTCTGAAAACAGGAAATACAACTTGTGATTATCACTGATTAACTAGTATTAACTAATTGTATTAAATAGTGTTGCGTCAGTGTTGTGCTTGACCACAAACTACTGTTCCTTGTCAGCATAAAATGTTATAAAATATGACATTAGGTTCTATTAGCGAGAACATCACACAGCATGTCAACCACTTTTTTCATTTAGCTTAAGGCTCCTCCACAGCTGCTGGAACACCCTCAGTAGTGCTGGAAGAAAATGTCAGACAACACATGTGTCACATCACTTGATCATTAAGGAATATATTGAACATAAATAATAGTCTATAGGTTTGCTCAGTAGGGCTGTACTTATAAGCTAAATGTTAACATAAGCATGGCAATAAATTAAGGTTGAAGGATTCCCAAAGTTAGTAGAAATCATCCTGAGAGTAAAGTAACTTTTAGCATTTAGAGGATTACCACACACTATAAATAAACATTTGTGTAGCTGCATTATGCAGCACAGCTTCTCAGTTATGCAACTAATGGCGCGTTTCCACTACAGCGCGGAGCACGGTTTAAGAGGGCTGTGACGTCAGCGGCCCGTCTTTGGTTGCGTTTTCACTTGGCCTAGTACCGGCCGGCGGGTCCTAATTCACAGTTTTTCTGGCCTCATAAAATCGTGGGTCTAGGGCCAGAGACAACGAGGCTGAGTCTGGCTGAGTATGCTAAACTAGAGAGAGAATCGCTGGCAAGGGGGCAACAACTACAACAAGATGGACATATTTGACCGTGATTTAATTGTAATACACGTTTCAAAATGATGCCGAAGTAACAACATACTGATACCGGTTAGTAAAAACCATGAATTAATGCTTTGACAAGTCTGCAGACAGACGGCAGGCGAAAAACCTTTTAAAATGCGTGTTTTCTAAATGGAGATTGGCTAAGCTAACGCAGTGTATGCTCCGACCGTCCACACTCACAACAACGGCCTATACAGACATAAATAAAGTAGCGACTGTATTCGCCATGACACAGGCAGTCTGTGGTTTGTACTTGTTTCACTTTTGTCTAGTTTCTGAACAGATATGAGGAGCTGTGAGCTCTGAGTGCTAACAGCTAACGGCTGTGTTGTTTTTCTGGGGTTCTCATTGAAGATGACGTCACGGCTCCGCCTACACTGCGTTACTATAGATACTACCCCAGTTCCTAAACTGTAATGGAAATGCGCCATAAAGTGAGCCAGTCCTAACGAGGCCTAGCCATACCGAGCGAGGCCGTGTAGTGGAAACGCGCCATAACAGGAACAAAAGAGCTGTTAAAAGGTTTTTTTGTGTGTGTCACTGCTACAGGGTCAGATACTGTAGATTGAATGTGAACTGTTGTCTCCTGTCTGACAGTCTAATCAAGACCAAGACATGAATGATTACATTGGTTGTTCATTTAGACTGCTTATAAAGACATGTGTTTAGGTTTACTCTCAGAGGTAAGGATGTAGAAATCCAAGGGGAGGAATTTAAATAATAAGCATTTAGCTTTCTTACTGCAGATCAGTTTGCCTCATGTCTCCTACCAACAGTCAACATTGATTTTCTTTATCTATGATTCCTATCTAACTTTTACAAATCATTTTTGTTTGGCTTGAACACGGACGTTCGGTATTTGTTCTGCTGTCAAATATATATAAATTCAATAAGCTTGAAATAGCTTATTTATTTTACATTTTAAAATAGCTGCAATATCTAAAATGCGTGAGGAATAACAATTAATCTACCACAGTGTTCGAGTGATGCTCACTGACCTGATGTGACATGATAGTAATGTGTAAGCTAAACTGGAAAAAACAGGCACCTCCATCATCCAGAACAGAGTAAGAACACATGTGCACAACACAGACGCACACACAAACACACACACTAAATCAGCTCTATAGAGCACATAATAAAATGGATGCTATCCTTGTATATTATTGATTCAGGTGTCTTCATAAGCTAGCACTCAGCTAGCCGGCATGATAGCAGACTGTATCTATTAATAACAGGATCAAGTACCCAGCTTTTACTGCAGGAGCTCAGATATTCATGAAGCCGGTAAGAGCATTATTATTTTCTTGTTATAGGAATACTGAGAAGGTGATCAGTAAGTTACTAAACTGTGCAAAAAGGGCTATATTTAGGCTATAAGACCTGAGCATTCAATGGTACACTACTCATATCACTTATTATTATTTTTGACGGCACATTTCTAGTAGCATAACCAGTTTTTAAGCATATATATATCGTTACACTAGTACGAGCTATCATTTAGAATGTAACTGCTGCTACTATGCCTTTACTTTAGCCATACATCACTAATGTCCACCTATTCACAAACAAACCCTCTCGCGTATTTTCTAACGAGATGAATCTTAATAATTGATTGCTTTAACACAGTAAGTAATGCTGTCAAATATGGAAGTCCTAAAATGGTGTGGTTGCAGCACTGTGGCCTATTCGGTCATACAGTAGAGTTGAAACGGGCACAAGGTTGTAAAATCCCGGCGACTCGGGGGTCAAGGGTAGCCGGAGTTTTATCTGAGCAGCCTTTGATGGTGTTGCTTTTCTGCCTGCCGACACCTCTCCATCTGACCTTGTCCTCCCGCTGTGACACGATCACATTGACCGTCTCCTGGCACGTGCAGGCTTCTGCTGCATTCCCCTGCTGTTCATGTGTGTGTGCATCACTGAGACAAACACAGCCCGGCCAGAAACGAGACACCAGCAAAAGAAAAACGATGATTGCGGATACAGTTAAAGGCCTCTTTCTCACTGTCTATTGCTGCTTTCATGAATTATTTGACGTTTGGGAGCAGGAGGTGAGAGCGGAGCTACTGTACATCTTATGAGCTGATGGAGGCTGAGAAGATTTATATCCCTACGAGCATATGTTTGCAACACAGCTTTTCAGTCGCTCGTAAATAAAGTTTGATCTGAGCAACATTACCGGGGATCTCCCGCTGACCTGCAGATCAGAGGCTATAATCAATTCAGAGAAATTGATAGTTTATGGACATAAACCATGACGAATAGTAAAGGTCCCATGTCATGCTTTTCCGGTTATTACCCATCCCCTTGTGTGTTATGAAGGTTTTTATGCATGTAAACAGTCTGCAAGTCACAAATCCTCAAAGTACACCCTGTAGCGAGTAAAAGTCTAGTACAGAAAATACCTGTCTATGCTGCCCCAGAACGCCTCGTTGGAGATTTCTCTTAATCTTCCTGGGTACAGTGACGTGCCCATACCCAAATGGACCCATTGTTCCAAATCGACCAATCCGTGGAGCCGTTACGTTAAGTCCGTGGATTGGTCCAAATGGACCAATCCGCGGACTTCCTCACACACACACACACTCAATCTTTTCTCCGCTGCAGCTCCGCCGATTTCTCCTCCCTGAGACGGCGGGACGCGGCGAGGCTGTGAGTCGGTGTGTGAGCACACACACAAACTCCCAGCCAGGCTGCGGGTGTGTGTGTGTGTGTTCGGGCTGGTTTCGGGCTGGGTTTCGCTGTGTCTCGCTGTCTCGCAGACGGCCACTGGGCTCATAGGGAGGGGGGGGCAGGAGCTCCAACAAGCCGTTTAGGACAGAGAGTGAATACACATACTATACAGAGATGCAGTATGAGAAACCAATGTGATTTTGGAAAATTGCACAATATAAATATATGCTAGTAGACCTCAACAATGGAATTATGATCAGTAGAAATGGCCATGCCATGGGCCCTTCAAGACATTACAGTAAGGTTGGGAAAGCTATCAGTTTCCCAATTTTCCAGTTACTCGATCCTTAAATATTATATTGACTACTACGATCAACTCTTAGTTTTTGTTCATGGCAATAATGTATTGTTTTTTTCTTGTTTATAGAAACAGCAATAAAGATATTTATTCAATTTAATTGTACTTTTCTAGTGCCAACATATTTAAATTTTTACGATGTAATAAGACTTTATGCAAAATGTCACATCTTGCTAATATTTATTATTTACTTTTTCTTAGAATCTAGGGATTAATTAAGGGATCTAATATTGTTGTTCACAAGTACAGCAATACATTTTGAAAGAACATACATACTACATTTAATTAATTGATTAATTAAGCAGGCAAAAACTAATTTGATTGTCACTGTTTGAAAATGCAATTATTCTCTGGATACAGCTTCTCGCATGTGAGGAATTGCTGCTTTTCTGTGTTTTATATTCCTGGAAATGTAATTCCCTTGGTTGTGGACAGATGGTTGGAATTCTAGATAATTGTAAGTTGCAGCCCTTAACAGGGCGATTCATTTTCTTGTTAACCGGAAATCCTCATGACACTCTCTGCAAAGTGTCTCACTCATTAGCTCTTCATCATCCTAGGTCAATATACCAATGCACATGAGCAAACATTAGAATAGGTGCCGTGTTCTCTGCATCCTTTACTGCATGGACACGTGCACATGAGCATTTCACATCTCCCCTTCCTCACATCGACCTGCCACATCCACTTTCCTCTGCAACAGAGGAGAATCATTGAGGTGAAGGAAATTGGGTCTCTGAAGAAACCCATATTAGACTGGCTGCAGGTTAGTGATGGAGGCAGGACATTAAGTGGAAAATAGAGGAGAGGAGATGTCATGCCGGCACATCGAGAGAGTAGAGAGGCCCGAGGGGACTTGATATGACACACCAGTGGCCCCAGACAAGGGATTTAGTGGCGTGTTGGGCTTTTGTGCCACATTATTATCAGCCAGTGATCCACCAGGCACATGGGCAGCTCTCGATCCCTTCAGAAGGGAGCCGTCTATCCCCTTCCAGTCTCCCTCCCCATGCTGTTCCCACTATTCAGACAGACAGAGGCTTATTGAAATGCTACGGGGGAAAATTCTACTTCACTTACACATGAAAAAAACCTTGAGAATTACAGAAAAGTAGAGGTATAATGCTTAAAAGAAGAAGCACACTACTTTGTGTCTTTTAAAACTTGTATGTGGGAAATCAGATGCTAAGGAGCGCCTTATATCCTGTGAATCAGCTGACACAGGAAGACAAGTATTGCGTCTTTTGATAGGTTCATCCTCACAGGACAAGCTTACCTGCCTTAAGTGTCAATTGTGTGAGGGGATTTTGTCTGCCTGCAGATAAGCATGCAAGCTAAGACGACAAACAGGATGCTTTTTGCCATCAGGCTAGACTTAACTTGTGCGGCAACTGTCGATCAGCTTTACCCTCTAGACAGAGGTAGCAGGTATTAAGAGCCTTTACGCCAATCATGGAAATTTGTATTGGAAAGATAAACGTCAAAAGGTGGCTGTCGACGCAGGATCACATGCTGACGTCATCAGTACCCAAAGTGTCCCAGATAAGGTTATTTTGGCAACACATGCAGGCACAGATCGGCATTGATGTCAGATGTTTCCACAGCACATCAGAGAAGAGTGACAAGGAGTGGAGCGGCACGTGGTGGGCAAGACTGGGGAGTGTGCAGCGGGGAGAGCTGACGGACAGGCCACTGATGGATTAGGTGGTAAGCCTGGCAGAGGGCTGCCCTTTCTAGATGGAAGCCTGCCTGATGCAGTGTGGTGATTAAAAAATAAAACTGAACAGTGGGGAGTGGGCTCAGGCTTTCATAAAAGCGGCCAAAAGATATGTAACAGAACAGACGCGAGATTAAGAATAATATTTCACTAGATATAGAACCATAAGGCTGGAAATACAGGTGTGTGTAGAGCAGCAAAGGTGGTAAACCTGGCACTGAACACGACTTGATCGAATCCTACATTCAAGACATATGCTTGCGAAGGAAATATGATAGTCTCTTCACTAAAGCGGGAAGGGTGATAGCGTACGCTTAGTGCTATGGAGCGGAGTGAAAAACAGCAAGTCGTTTGCTCTTTGTTACCTAAAAGGTGGTGTGTGGTAGGTGGGGGTTGGGAGTGGCAGCAATAGCTGCTGCATTATTCATGTGTTTGCTCTTGTGACTGCAGCAGCCACATTGGTCAACAGTTTCCTATGGAATTTATATTAGTATTTAATTATTTAGATCTCTCCCAGTCCCTTCAGTGGCATATCATTATTTCTGGTGTACATGACGACAAATTGCTTTCTAATTACCAGCACTTGGCATTTTAAAACTACAGAAAAATAAACATAAAACTACAACTAAACAACCGTTTACAACAAGTGTGAAATTAACCCTGCTTACGCAATTTTCGTTTTTTAAAGGAGAAACTCAATTTAACTGTACAGAAATTGGTTTACTGACATACTACTGCTCTATTTTTATCATTTAATTTGTGTAAAACCACTGCACTATAGTCAGTTTTAATTATCACATTCATCATCATTGATCATTATTAACTGTCTGACCTGCAGTCATAAATCAGAAAGGCAATCTTAGGACCAAGATCTGTCCCATGAAATGTTCTACTGTATTATCCATCATTGGAAGTAATACAAATGGTGACATCAAGGCCAGCTGTTTTTAATACGGATATGCAGGTATGCTCAACACAGTATTCACAATATGGGAACATAATAATAAATTGAAAAAACGTATTTATGAGTTATGCATAATCTGACTTAAAGACAACTGATTGATTGTATGGAGTCAATCAAAAATACCGCCATAAAATCCAGATGATTTAAGAAAAGCAGTACATTTGCATTTGTAAGTCACAAATGATTCAATGATGCTTTACATTATGGATGTGGATAAGGTTCCCATTATGTTTTACACCACAAAATAAGGGAATCACATGTTGTTCTTTGTCATGTGTTCTTCTGCAGACAGTTCTTCATGCTCACAAATGCATTTTTAATTTGAATCCCATGTCTCTTTAAAAAGGCATTTTCCACAGTCATGACTTTTTGGAAGAAGGACATAGTTTAGTAATACTTCCTGCATCCATACAATGCAGTTCAGTTACTGCATTAGACGCGAGTGAGATGGTACAATTTATCAAGGAAACAACAACTTCTCTACAACATAAAATACAAATTAGAGGAAGTTCATTTTAATTAACTTTAAACATCCAGACTGCTTGCTTTAGCAGCCAAATAAAATATACTCAACAGCAGTAACTCAGATTGAGATATAAGCCCGGGCCTACATCTATAAATCAAACCCGAGCAATCCCAAATCAAACCACGACAGCTTCACTACATTTAGTGTGAGGAGAAACCCAAACTGCACCATAGATAATAACAAAACGGTATGTTATTGATCACTGGAGATACATTCTGCCGGAGGTCAGAGGTCAGGGTAGGCGACAAACAAGATATGGGAGGAATTTAAAATGGAAGAAGCCCTCTAGGACTGTCCATCTGCAGCCAGTAATAAACCTGTATATGCCAAGCCATGGGTGCTCTTCTCCTGGAGAAACAAAAAGACCTTGCCACCCAAAGCTATTAAGCAGCCTTTAGAGACCTAACATAAACAAATCCCTATCAAATCACTTAGATAATGTGGATGTATCTGTATCCTCCTTCCTTGGCAAACTCCACTGAGATTCAGTGGAAAGTTACTGGTGCATTGAAGAAGTGGGGGTCCCAGCAGAATCACAATGGCTGTATTATTAGTCCCACGCTACTGTAGATGTCAGTGCTGGACACTTGATATTACGCTGTAGGACTTGTGTCTACTGACATGAAGCATTGACATTGCAGTATTCCTGGTTCTACTTGCCGAGATATTAAACTGTTTATTTGTATTTCTGATCTAAAGTATATTACATTTTTATACTGCTACATTTTATTATGTGTATGCCTCCTTATAGTGTGCACACTGCATAGTGTCAATACTGTCAGATGTATATTACACTAAGCATAACACTGTACTTTACTACTTGTTTTGCACTTCTGATTAGATGCTAACTGCATTTCGTTGTTTACGTAATGTCACTCTTTGCAATAACATTAAAGTTGAATCTAATCTAATGTAATCTAATCTCATATTGGTACTTTAGTGGAGGGCAGGACTGGCTGGTGAGGGAGTCCCAGTCTGGATGGGTGCACGGTTTGCTGGGTCAGGTGCACCCTACATTCAGTTTCCTGCACACGACAGACACCCATTGTATACATAACTTATCTGGGAAAACCCATGTTAAAGCTGCAGATATGGAAATGACATTAGACTTTTAAAATACATTAAAATAGATGTTATTTTCCTCAGAAAACTCTCAAGGCCCCGGGGTTTCCTTGACCCCTTGTTGGTTAATCACAGCTTTAGCTAGCAAGTTACTGTCCTGTACTTCCAGACAGCTACCGGCTAGCCTTCTTTCGGTTTCGAAAAAAATAGCCTGGTTTCCCAAGATTCCCGAAACACACTCAATGGAGTGAAATCGTCTTTACATACCCTCGGCTCGGCTGCGAAGGTCCGACATGGTTCTCCGGACGGGCGGCATCTCTCTCCACGCAAAGCCGGGCGAGGGCACCTGTCAGGCGGCCGCGGCTCGTACCCTGTGTCTGGCTCCTTTTAACCGTCAAATAATAAATAAAAAAAACGGCTAAAAATGTAAGGAGCCTCTCTCATGCGGACAGTACTGCTGCGTGTTACCCGCTAATGAGAGGCACAGGCGAGGTATAAACAACATTCATTTCCTGGTGGTGACAGAAGCATGCCCCGGATCCCACGGATTCACGGAACCCCCAGCATCCCGGTTCACACGGAGGATTGTAGGGCCGATAGACGCCTTCGGTATAGCAAGAGTGGACACCGATTTACCATAAACTGACGTGAGGGGGACGGTGCCGCTTCACATTATGGACCGTACCACATTCAACCGCAGCGGGAGGGGGGTGCTTAAACATAATAACTTTCATTTCACTGCGGTTAGTACATTTATAAATCATGAAATCTTATTTAAAGGAGGATACAATAAAGACACACTTCAAGATGTTATTGGATGGGCTGAAAATGTTTTAAACACCGATCAATTTTACAAATTGGATAACAAAGTATTCTTTAAAGTGGGCGCCTCCCCCTCTGCAGTAGATGTTGTTCACAGCTTGAAGACACAACAATAGTACCCTGGGTGGAAGTTGGCTTATCACAATTAAGTCTTATTCTCTTTCACTATATAGTTATTAAGGTATGAATAGTTAGTGCACAGTAAGCAAATGACAAACCCTGAAGAACTAACATGTTTTAATACGATGCTCAAACATTAAAGTAAAGAAACAAATTAGAAAAACAGGTATACTCTATTTTGCCTTACATTGACATTTCTTTGTATTTGGTGATTTCTTATGGCATATATAAAAAAAAAAAAAAAAGAAACATAATTGTATTAATAATTTATTATCAGATTTATTAAAAACGTATAATGTTGCATTTCATTAGGATGATATCTCTTAGTTTATAAATACATTGTGAAAATCACTTTATCCCAAATCATAGTTGAAATATAACTTGTAATATGTGAATATATTAGATTTCCAAAAATAAATATATATATGATATTAGGATATTTTGTAGTCTAGTCTTTGTCTGTCAATATATTCAAGAATAACCTGGCTGTAAATGGTGAGCTAAAGAAATGTCCAGTAACCACACTTTGAGCACTGGGCTTTTTTAAGTTGTTGTTCGGTTTTATTTACATGGACATTTGGTTGTAGGCCATGTGGCTGTATACTCCATCATCATTTGCACCTGCAACTCCAGATAGTCTGATAACATTCAAGGATGATTCTGAATGTCTAATATGGCAGAAGTAATACAAACCTTTTATTAAGCACCCATTTTATGTCACCAACAGATAGACTAATGATTTAAAGATTAGTCCTTTCCTGTTGGAAAAACTAATCTCATAAACAATCACAAATAAAATCCTGGACAGTTAGGATCACAACAATGGAAGCAAGCAGATGTAAGAAGACATTTATGACATTCACTGTTTTATCATGTGATTATCTTCTCAAAACAAGCTTAGCAGAAGATCAAATCCATGGGATGTAATTCTATTTTACAGTTTTCTTTATATCCCTCATCTGCACATCACTCTCCCCTCATAAATCTGCTCTAATGTGGACCCCTCATCATGTTTTCCAAAAATATGACTCGTAAAATAACATTATGCATGCAAGTACAAAGGAGAAAGCAGAAACAATGCCGTCTCTACCGCTGCCAGGCTGTACAGTAAATCAAAGTGTGTTCTCATTCTCACTGCAGTTGAAATGCAAATCACACCAGTGACAGCATTTGTACAGCAGCAGCACCGCTGCAGTTGCCTGGGAGAACTGCAGTGTTACAGACACTACAGTCGTCTGCTGCGTATGTGGCTCTGCCTACATAATGCTGACTGTCCTGCTTGTGTGCATGCGTTGAGTGATTCCCTAGTTATTTCTGCCAAACTCGTTGCATATTTTCAAACCATATGACAGTCTTCGTTAGAAGCTTTAGACCCATCCTCACCTTTAAGAGTAAATGTATTTGTTTTAGGGATTAAGAAAACAAGATTATGCTTCTTTGTGTCTGAACAGAGATGCTCGAAGGCGTATGTTTGTTTTTTGTACAAAGGGATCCAGTATCTTAAGAGTTAGGTTTGTCCATATTATAATAAACATGTTTTTCCTGTTTTTAAATTCCTAAATGGAACTGTAAGTCTTAGTCTTAATAGCCAAATAAAACATAAACAAAAGCAGAGGATGTGATTGTGTTACATAGGAACTCAACATTCATCACATCCAAAAAAAAGAAATGAACACCTGAACATCCACGCCTCCTCCTGCGCCTGCTAGAGACACATCTCTCCCAAAGATTTTCTTTCTTTCCCCCACTCCTCCTAATTCAACATCAGCTTGCCACCACGGGGATTTGGCTCGGGTAGCTCCCACGGTTGCTAAGCAACAGTGACAAGAAGCCTGCCTCTTCGGCTGGGTGTGTGTGTGTGTGTATGCTGGTTTTTGTGTTTTACAGCAGATCCAGTCCAAACAATGACTCATTCAACCAACAATTTCCACATTTGTCAAAATGTGTGTCAATTTCAAACCGCACAAGTGTTTTTATCAGTTTATATATTTGTATCCTTATCAGAGTGAACCACTTCCCCGATAAGGTATTACAGTCTAAATAAACATGTTGGCAGCCTGTGATTACAACGCATAAAAGATCAATGACAAATGAAAATGTCAACTTGACCTTATAATTAAGTCCATTAAAAAAACGTTTGTCTTGGCTCAAAATGAGCTAGGTTATTGATAACAATAAAAACTGCATTTTATCTTTCCCAGTATTATTCCAGATGAGTATATGGGTTTTTCTAAACTCAGCTGTTGGCCTTCAATCAAGCTTAAACAATACACACTTTAAGAATAGAGTGTCTTGAGTTCAGAGCAGTGCTGATCAATGGCAGTCACTCAAATAAACTACATTTTTAAGATTTGTCTTGAGCCATGGCTGCATTGCTTCCAGGTTGACAGTTGGCAAATCCATCCCTTAGGTCCAAATCGAGACATTGCAATACTTTTGTAAGGATTGCCTTAATATTGGCAACATCCATTTATTCCATAATGAATCCCTGATTCTCTATCGAGTGCCACAATGGCACATTTGGCACAAAAACTGTTGGATGGATTGCCATGATATCTGCATACATTGTAATTCATTTGTAGCAAAGAGGAAAAAACAGGGTGTGAGATCTATCTGCACATTTCTTTGTGATTTCATATTTTAAAAAAGTCTCACTCGTAACTTTAATATTTTTAGCTGCTTGATAAAATAGTGATCATGATCCTTGAATCTCCTCTCATCTAAAATGCGTCTCATCCAACCAATCTTTAAATCCTTCTGTTTACCTTCTCTTCATCAAATAATGATGAGTCTGCAGTGTCTGACCTTCAGAGATAGAAAACAAAAGTGTGGTTGAATAACCAGCCGATAAATAATGTTTTTCATAGGTGTCTGTCTGGGAAAAATCTTTGAAACTTTAGAGTATAACACTGTAATTGTGTTTTATAGTATGATGCTTTCAGTATAATAAATGTAGAATTGATCAACTGTCTCTAAATTAAATACAATTATATTCATCCATAAACAATACAATTATATAAAAGGGTTATTATTTACTGAAGTACAGTCAATACAAAAATGCAGCAATAATAGAATAGACTATAAACAATCCTAAATAAAGGAAATGGAAGGGAATGTTGTCAAAGTTAATTATAAAGGATAAAGAACTTATTCCTTTCCCATGGTACTGAAAATGGCAATTGTAAAATATCTCCCAAATGTATCCTTGATGCTACAGGGCTTAACAACTTTGAAAATACATTGTTTATCATGGACATTAGTTTGGCTTGTATTCTCACCACAGCTTTGAAATATCACTTAAGCTAAAACATTAAGATGGACTGAAACCATTTCTTATTTGTAGTGTTGTTAGACTCAAGAATGGCTTTCATATTCTCAAAATGATAAGAAATAGTGGTCACCAAACCTGTGGCTGTAAACAATATGTACTCCGGTTTTTTAATAGCTTTTCAGGATACATTTAATCTCCCACTTGGGTTAGATAATTGTGTTATTGGTATCATAAATCATTCCCCCAGCTCTAACGACTGATCAAACATATAGCTGGAGGATGCAGCCACCCGGTCTGCAGCTGCATCTTTCATTCCTTGCCTTCAGCTCCAGAGAGAAGGATAGGGCAGCGTGACATTTTGCTGTAATTGAATTGCACTCTGCCCCCTTGTGGACGTTGATCTGCAGTCAGGGAGGCTGAGCTGGTTGATATAGCCAACTAATGAACAAATGGTGTGTCACTGCAGAGTCATTTTACCTAAACCACATTCACATACGTTGATTAATGTCAAACCTGCAGACAAATGTCATGCTCTATAGGAGGTAAGAGTTGCATTAAAATAGTATTTTATATATCATTTTCTCTCAGTCCCTAGCTATGAAGATCAGATTGTGTCTTATTAAAGCCATATTTAAAAATGTACTGCAAATCAGTCAAATTATAAAGTTAACATACCAATCATGCTGGCAATATGTGAATACATCTGTTTATTCGATCTGCACAAAATTAAAACCATTCATCACCCTGCTCTGTTTGACTTCTTCCACTCAGTCACAGTTGAGGCAGTGAACAGCAGTGAAATTAAAAAGTGTTAAAGTATTAATCTTTTCAAATTGCTTTTTTAATAGCAGTCGAGGTGGCTGGCGAGGTTACATTTGCACTACTGATGAGTAAGGCAGAGAGATAAGCTCTGCAGGTTGAATGTACTATCACCAGCTCAGTGGGCTCTTGTATAAATGTGCTTAAGTGATAAAATGGCTGCTTGACTCAACATGGTGTGGGTGTTTTCCACTGAACTCTAGATAAGCATATCCCGTCCTATCTTCATAGGAAACTAAACAACATTGTGAGCATGTTGTTTTCGTTATCCTAATTTATCTACTGGTATTTCACTGTAGTTGTACTGTATCCATGTGAAGTCTTTTTCTGGAAAAGGTTTTTAAATTCAACAGAAAGTTATAGTGTATAGGAAACGGATGATTGAGAAACTGGTCCTCCATGATATTTGAAATAAAACGAATTAAAATGAAAATGATATGCAAAGACCTTGACTGATTTATTCCAATTATAAGAACAGTATGTTCAACTGGCAGGCAGAGAAACATAAGCAGCTTTATCCTGGCACCGACTGCCAAATTCAAAATGTAGAATCTGTAATCCATCCAGCACTGTGTAATATAATATAATATAATATAATATAAAACTTTGTGCAGCATCAGTATTTAGTATCTTCAGTTCTGAGCATTTTCATCCACAGAAGATATAATTTTCCTCAATACAAAGCATTTGACACTAACACTCTCCACTGAAACACAAATTGCTTTGCAGTTCTCGAACATGCATGACTGAAAAAGAAAGAATTGTATAGAAGACTTATATTTACTTATCTGCTATTTATTGAACTGTCCAGGTTCACTCTTTAAAGCAGATTTGCCGATTTTTAGAAACAACTGTTATTGGTTTTGGGTCAAATGTAACTAACATCCCACAGAAAAACACAGATATAAATTAAATCACCTTTTATCAAGTAAGTCCTATGAAGCAAGTGAAGACCAGGGAGACAAGCCCCGAATCTGTAAGCAGCACGGACAGAAATCTCCTATTGGAATAACAAAATAGTCTTACTTGTTGGGCAGCTTTTTCTTAAAAGGGACCTATTATACAATTGTTTTCATGATATCTTACATAGACTACTAACAGGAGTAATTATTTCTAACATTTTTAAGTTGTCACTTTAGATCAATAAGACTAGGAACCAGAGCCAGACTCGAAATACTACTACATTCTCAGGGTGTAACTAAAGCTTGGTTGGACAGATCACACATTTTCTCAGATGGATTTTCTTTAATGATCAGCACGATGTGACATGAAAAGGTGATGATATGATGTGGGTGTGTGAGTGTGTGTTTGTGTGTGTGGATCCTACATCAGGGGCCAAACTGCAGCACTCAAACAGAGTGGTGCTGTCACCGCTATAAGCTGACGTGTCACATCTCCAGGGAGCTGCTTCATCACCTGTGACAAAATAAAACTGGTCGAGGCGTCTCTGAGGACACGCTGCTGTTTTGTGTCAGTGTGACATATTATATGGTCTGGTTCTCCTTTGCTCTGAGGATGCCAAGGAGAACACCTGCACTCCCTCTCTGGGTGTAACACACTAAGCAGTCAAAGAATATCCACTTACATGTGTTTGGAAGATGAGACAGTACATTTTACTTTCCTTTTAATACTTTCCTTAACTTACATAATGATAAAGTTGTTCCAACTCTTGGAAACAAAAACTCAAAACTTGCAGAACAAGTTTTGAGAACAAATGAAGAGCCTGTAGAATCTGAAATTAAGCATCCACATTCATTTCTATTGTTACAGTTACGTCCTCTTTTACTTATACTACCTCATTGCTCTTTCTGTACATTTAATGATCATAGGTCAGCCTATCCTTCCTCTTCTCTTCTCTGTGTCCTATTCAGATAGATGAATCACTTTTTAAAGAAGCCTATAAGTAATATCTAAATGTTTCTTGTAAGTTCAAACAAAACTACAACCAAGAATGCTAGCTTCTTTGTGAGACAGTACTGCAGAGGTTCTTTCAGCAAAATGCTAATTTCAGCATGCTAACATACTCACAATGACAATGCTTACATGCTGAGATCTGTATAATGTATGAAGTATAATGTTCACTAAACTCAACTACATGTTAAGAGTAAAGGGTTAGCTAAACTGGTTAGCTAACACACAAACTAGGTTATAGTGCTTGTTTAGCGTCTTTGCATGCTATACATTTGCTAATTAGCACTGTTTGGTCACAACAACAAAAATCAGGGTATCAATAAAGTGATTAGGATTAATTGCCTATTGAATTAATGACCAGCATTAAATATTTTAGTCTGAACCAAATGAGCAGCAACATAAGTTGTGTGAAAAAGTTGTGTTGAAAGTGGGTGTTTTCAGCAGTCTCACAACTAAATCGTTATTTATGTTTTAAATATTTAATGTTGTAGGAAATAACCATATTTGGTGCAGTGAATCATGAAATGAAGCTGTTGTTACCTCACAGCTTTGGCTGTTATCTTGTCAGTAGAGATATAAATGTTTATTTGTTTGATTAAAGCACACAAAGTCAGGCCATTAAAAGTCTTCTGTCAAAGCTTTGGTGAAAACTTTGTAAACTGTGATGAATAATTTAAAGACAACTATCATTTTACTTGAGCTTAGCTTGTGAGGTTGCCATGGAAGAGATGCATGCATTATTTACTGGCAGTGTGAGTCCGACTGTAAGGCAGTTTACAGGCTCCCAGTCATTTTTAGATCTGTTCAAACTGCGAGGATTAAATGTAGTTGTAATCCATGGGGAACAAACTAGGGTGTCTGAGCTAAGTGTCCACCTCCGAATGAGAAGTGAGGAGCTACGCTGCAATGTTGTGGAGGACCAGGTAATGTGGCAGAGAGTTTTTAATGGAGGGGTCGATGCCGATGGCTGGACAGGAGAAGCCACAGAAGCGGGTGAGGTTCCGCGTGGCATCGGGGAACAGCGGCCGGGTGCTGAAGGAGATATTCAAGGATGAGGGCCCTTCAGACTCCCTGGACTCAGACTGCACCAGCAGCTCTGACGCAGATCGGGCCAGCACCCCGTCTACAAGTGGAGACGTACACCTGTATGGATACCTGGGCTCCGAGCTGGACGACAGCGAGTATGAGCCTGATGAACTGCTCAGGTATGCAGGGGCCACAAAGGATTGGATGTTCACCACCAAGAGGGTCAACATACTGAGTAAAAATGGGACTGTAAGAGGGGTCAAGCACAAAGTCTGCGCGGGTCAGACGCTGTTTGAAAACCTTCCCAATACCAACAGTGTGAGTACATCTTAAAGGGCCTAGTTTTATCTTATTACCTCCGCCAATTGAGGTCATGATTCTAGTTCGATTTGTTTGTTTGTCAACAGGAATACAGAAAAACTACTGGCCACATTTTCATGATACTTGGTGGAGGGGTGTAGAATTTGCCAAGGACCAAGAGCCCATTACATTTTGGAGTAGATTCAAATCATGGGGCAGATAACACACATTCTTTACACTGGTTACCATTGTGAGATGGGGCATTCACCTTTTAGTGCCCTTTCATTTGTTTAATACAATCTGTATAACACCAGTTCCCATCAGTGTCATCCCTCGCCTTCAGTCTAGTTACAGGTAGGAGCAGTATGACTGGGAGAATAGCTCACAATAGAAGACAAGGTCACAGAGTAATTAAAGATTAATGATGCATTTCGGTAAGTGTTTCAAGAGAAACTAATCAGGTTAATGAATTCTCTGCACTTTCTAGTAACCCAGCAGGAAGAAGTGTTTGTTATTCTGAGGTAACTCTTTGGCTCGTGTCCAGATGCAAATGGTGATGGTGAGGGTCATATTGAAAAAGTTTTTTAACAAACATCATTATCGTCAATTCAATAGAGCTGGTCATCACATAGTGTTTCTTTTTAGGAGAAGTTTAAATACTTATAACAGTCATTTCTTATATTAAAGGAACATTCAGGTGTTTGACAGGTTGCATTGTCCTGAGCAATACACCTGCCATGACATAGAGGCATTCCCTACCAATGCGTGGGTATACTGTATGCGTCATATGGGTGAAAATAACTCACATTCAACAGTGTTCACCTGCAGCTTTTCTGTCAGCGGTATAAGTAGAAAGAGGTCCCTGCTCAATACACTACAGTACATAATGCATGATCTAACTTTTTTTTACATCCATCACAATGAACATTTTAATTGTATATATATTTATTTGATATAATAATATTTTTAGTAGTGAGTTGAAATGCTGTGCAGACTTATAACCTGCAATTCAAAAAAATACATGACTTGAAATGAGAAAGACCTATCATTTTGATGGGCCACCTGCTCTAACTTCAGCTATGTGCAAGTCTCTATACATTAAATTGATTTGTTTAAATATAAATATATTGATGGTCTAATTCCTAAAAGCTATTGAAACATTGCATAACTTGTAGTAGTAGTAGTAGTAGTATATAAGGCACATTTTATACGATTTGTGATAGTAATAATGGAAGTGATAACCTCCAAACACACAGCGCCCAAACACCTAGGAAGGGATTTGGTTACCAAATATGGTTGAATCCTTGCTTTACATTGACATATGTATGTCATTTGAAAACAAAAAGCCTCTCAATGCCTACAAATGTAGCTTTTAAAGACCCCTGTGGTTAATTTGATCCTTATGGATAACAACAACAACAAAAAACTGAATTCTGTTACTAAATTCAGGATTGTTACTTTTTCTTAGGTGGAGTTATCTCTTGAATTTGGGCGGATAGTGATCTACACTACCAGTTTCCGTGTGGTGAGGACAACCTTTGAGCGCTGCGAGCTGGTCCGGAAGATCTTCCAGAACCACATTGTGAGGTTTGTGGAGAAGAACATCGCCCTGGACTTCGAGTACGGGAAGGAGCTGGAAGAGCGGTGCAGACGTGTGGGAGAGCCTCCTTCATTACCAGTTGTGTTCATCGACGGACACTACCTTGGGGTCAGGTCTTATTCTCAGTCCTTTTGTAAAGATATCTGACGTCAATATCTTTCACATCCACACATTGAGTTGATTAAATATTAAATTGTGCTTCTCAGGGTGCTGAAAAAATACTAGGCATGAACGAATCAGGAGAGCTTCAGGATCTTCTGACAAAAATTGAGGTTGGTTATTACAGTGTTTGCATTGTAAATGACATTATGAATAATTAATTGTAGTAAAAATAGATTATATTCTTCTGAATCGAGTTGAGTCACAGAGGGATTTGACTCACACTGCTTGATTAATTATGTGTGTCATGTATAGCATATGTCATATTAAAACATAAGGTAATTATAGTCATAATAAATTATGCTTTGTGTTTGCCAATAGTTACTGAAATGAAGACGATGCAAACGGCAGCAGTCATTTCCCTATCACTTGCTGTGCTGTAAATAAAACATGAACAAACAGCAATGTAAAAGATGCATGCCCATCAATAAATTACCATCAATAATGTTATTGATTTAGTCTCAACACATTTGTTCAAACACACCAACGCAGAACACATCGCTCGGTGGTACAAAACGATGTGTAAACTATTTCTGCGTCTCCCTCAGCTGGAGCAACTTCTGTCTCACAAACACTGGCCTTCTCTCAGGCCTTGCTTCTAATTTGGACCCAATGAAAGTCTTCACAAGTGAATACGAAGCAGTGTTATGACATTTAAGTCATGCATCTCAGTCACTGCAGGCAATTTAAAAAAGAAGCTGGGAAAGGTCATGCATGAACTAATCAGTCCAGAACTGCCCTGCAACATGGCTTTATTGTGTGTTTGTATCTGTTATACTCCTGGGGTGTAAAATCTTAACATTTTGAAAATGAAGTTTTGTTTAAAAAAGTAGCTACACCTTTTGGGTAAATACACCATCCTGTTGAGAATTAGAGGAGAAGGTTAATATGGCTCATACTAAGCTCATTTTGAAGCAGAATTGTCTGTATTTGTTAATATTGACTGATATGTTAAAAAGATGTAACTGGCAGCAGCAACTGTGCAGCCATTTACAGACGTTTTTTGACACTGCTGTTCTTCTTTTCACTATTTTGGAGATATCTTCTACTCAGAATTACTGAGGATGACAGTTATTCTGACTTGGTCACTCCTAGTTATGGTCTAAAATGATAAGGTTTATTTACAAGATATGTGCCAGACTATTTCTTGGTTCGGGGTAGTGACTTTCTGGAGTGTGTGCGTGCGCTGCAAGAGATAGTCTGGCACATTACATCCAGTTAAACCACAACTTGTCATTTAAACATATAAGATATAACGTGTTTATGCATTAGCTTTAGAGATGCTGGTTATCTGATTTGTTTAACTCTGCATAGAGCCAGACCAGCTGTTTCCTCATTTCTAGTCTTTATGAGTATTATAAATTTCCCAAAATGTTAGAGTATCCCTTTAAAGGTTTGAAATTGTTATTTGTACTAAATGTAGTCTATGTTTTTCTAGAGGGTTCAGCAGCCCCAGACGTGCCAGACCTGCGGGGGCTTTGCCTTCATCCCGTGCCCAATGTGCCATGGCAGTAAGATGTCCGTGTTTCGCAACTGCTTCACGGATTCCTTCAAAGCCCTCAAGTGCACTTCCTGCAACGAGAACGGCCTGCAGCCCTGCGAGAGCTGCAGCCACTGAGGATGTTAAGTGCCTGAACCAAAATCCTGACCCCTCTGGGAATTTCACTGGACTGTAAAACACAGGCAGTGAAATTAAACACATCAGGACCCTTCCTCCATGGCCATTGATTGTAAAGAAAAAATAATTTGTAATAAAATCTGTGAAATCATGGATCTGGTGTTGTTTGTATGGCACATTTCTAAAATTCACATCAAGCTATTTTTTTGAATTGTCTTCCTTCTCCTTGAAATGTGTCCTTAGGAGTCTGTATGTCTGTCCACCAAGGAGCCATGAACTAGTTTCACCTTCGGTAAGCTTCTTATTGAATTAGTGAGGAGGCTCCTTCTTTAACAATGCTCCCATTACTGATCCCACATCAGACAGAGCTGAGGATAGAGGAGACACAGGACAGAGAGGGAAAGTAAAAAGGCTCAACTTGCAGCCAGTAGAGGGCATGAAACTGAACCCTTGCTCAAAGTGGAGCACCAACCCTTATTCAATCTGTATATTAAACTTTAAAAATCTAATATAATCATAGGTGTATCAAATAAATAGGAAACTAGTCATTTATAGTAAGATATACACAGTGGAATTCAAAGAAATCAAGAGAATCCAACATATTTCAGTCTTTTTAATTGTACATTATATATTCCATGGTGTTACATTAGAGCTCAGTCGATTAGACATTCAGATAAAAATGTAGATCAGCAAATACTTACTGATAATTGATAAGTTGTTTATTGTAATATTTAAGCAGAAATGCCTGGACAGCCTTTAAAGAATTAGGATTTGCTGATTTCCTTTGTCTGTTTTTGAAGTCTCTTCTTGGCAACTGAATATCTCCATCTGTTGGTTGTGCAAAAACAAGACCTTTGAAAATGTCAAAAATCTGGCTTCATGAATTTGTAATACACCAAACAATGCATCGATCATGAACAAATTAATCAGTTTCGGTCCCATAGTCTAAAAAAAATATGCCTCGAGAGTCTAAAGTCTTTGTTTGGTTCAGCAAAAAGAATATTTTTTTCATAGATGGTGAGAAAAGAACCAAGCAATTGTGGGAAGACCTTCATTGACAGCAGTGTTTTGAAATACATTTCAAATTTCCAAAATCAAAAAAGGAAAAGGGGGATGCTTAGCTTTGTCTCCAATGCAATGGTAAAACTAGAGGCAAAAACGTTTTAATCCAGGAGCAGCACAATGCAATATGACTGATTGGTTCAATAATGAATTGGCTGCAAAGGGATTTAGGTTTGCATTGGATAATTCAACCCAAGGAGAACTCAATGTGCTCCAGTTTTCTCCAACCGTAAACAAAGCAATGCATTTCATTTTTACACGACATTGGCATGAAAATTGTAAAACAAGTGACTCTTTAGTCAACATTTCTCACATGCAATCCTCGCCGTTTAGTGTTTTTAACGGATGATGTCATTTGGTGGCTGCCATCCAAAGGGTCAGAGAAACGCAGCTCAGCTCTCTATGCTGTCATAGCCCTGTACAATGCTGCTTGAACATGATTAGACAAGGCAGCACTGTAAAGAGGCTAAAAGCGTAGAGCAGTGTGGTGAAAACGATGATCATCCGCCGCAATGAAGACCTTTCCCCCTGCCATCTCACACTGGTCGCTCTGGATGCTCCTGCACCTGTGAATGAAACAGCAACAAAACCGATTATTCAAGTAAAAAATAAAAAAAAGGAAACAGAAACGGTGCGTAAAAAAAGCGTGATGATGTTTTTTTCTCAATGGGTAATGGGAGATGGACACTGCTGCACAACATCTCGTTTCTTTAATTCAATTCCGCACCGAAGAGTAATGGGGTTTGGGATTTTGTAACCGCAGGCTTGTGGTGATGGAGGGGAGGTTGCATGAACATATGAGACCCCAACTGTGCGGGTTTACTGCGCCCCCTTCTGTGGGCTGCTGGAGACGAACACAACGGGGAGGAAAAAAACAAAAACAGGATGCATCGATGATTATTATAAAAACAGCTACATTACCTGAAAATTCCCAACAATATAAAGCAATGAATAACAGTGAAAGTGACAATGTGATGCGCGGAAGGATTGAGGATGTGTTTGGTGATCTCCAGGCGAATGTTTCCTTTATATTAATGAGCCCAATCAGCCTGCTTTTTTATTTAAATCAACGTGCACAAGCGATGCTTTCTTTATCTGAGGTGGGGAGACATGAAAGGAAACGAGATGGGCACTGGCACAACTGACTTGGGAATGGTATGACGAGACATGACACTGATATGCGCGCAACACCCAAAATGTTAAGACAACATTCAATGGTGTAAAAACCTGCATTGGTGTTTGTCCGCATTGTCTCCTCTCTCCGGGATCGGTGAAAAAAATAATTCAGTCGAGTAGTCTATAGCGTGGGTCCAGCCGCGATGCTGTGCGTAATGTTTTGAACGGTCGGTCAATGCGCAGACTGGTTGGAAATGACTGTTTTTATTGACGTCAGCGTACAGGATAGAGCCCCCCCCCCCTCTCTCTCCTCCCTACAACTGCAGCATCTAATGGACTTGGGTTTACATTCCAGTCAACCATCTGAGCTTTAAACAGGAAATAGAATCCAATCAAAAAAGCAAAATTCAACACAATGTACCTTTTGGCTGTTCCAGAAGATTCTCAATGCATCCAAAGAGCATTTATTGGGGATCAAATCTGGGTACGGTCTCCTACAAGACCTCCAACATCTTAAATAAATTGTGTCCTACATCTCACACTACACACACATGAAGCAGTAAATGAAATCTGACCACTTGACAGAAAAGCAAAGCAAAATAATTTAATAAATTATTACAAATTTATTCCAACTCCTTCAGCAACATGTTACAACCGACGGGAAAATATTATTACACTATTAACACCTTCAAAAATATATATCCACCCTCCCAGCAGAGCTCTCCAGGCCCGACCTCCTGAAAGAAAGTAACATGTTGAAGCAGGAAGGCGATCGGCTGAAGTGAATGCAGAATGAAAAGCCAAAAGCAAAGTCACTGTATGATGCACACACAATATTCAGCAGTAACACCAAGTAGGAGATAGTTCACTTGATCGTTTAATACAAACTGTACCGGGGTGTCATGAATTATTCAAAACATGTTTGAGACGGGGCTGGTCCAATCATTTTTCAATATGGATATCTTATTTACACTTGTGCATCCCTCCATCCCTTCATCTTTGGATCAGCACTAAGAGCCACCTGGTGATCAGCTGCTGACCTCATGAGAACATCAAGAGCTGGCAGAGAGAGTAATGAAGTGAAAGAGAGAGATGCCACTGCCTGTAATTTCAGTTCTTGGCTTGGAACTATGTTCACACATTCAATTTGACCTTATATAAAGATCAAGATGTCCAATAAATGGATAATTCATGTATTTGTTAGTTAGATTCTCAAATTGTCTTCATAATAAAACAGGAATATATTGACTTGAAGTGATAACACCCTGTTTTCTATTTGTTTGCTTAAGCTAATGCTTAATAAGTACTACTGTATTTAACCTTAACTCACTCTAGCTTATAATAAAATAAAACGTCTTAATCACGCCTTTTTATTTGTATTTTGCTCGCTGTAATAGCATAGATCAAATCTATTAATCACAAACTCTCTTCATTGGAGAACCAGCAGCAGCAGCATTGTGCTGTTTTCAGTTGTCCTTTTTTCACATTAAAAGAAAAAAAAACATCTAATATTGTCTAGCAGTTAAATAAATCTTGTTTGAATATGTATCTCTCAGGTTTCCTCTTGTTCTAATGAAGGAAACAGTCACTAAACGCTTTGAGCACCAGGAATTATTATCATTACTGTGGTTCAAGCATCACAATATAATGAAGTTCAAGTCTAGTAAATCATACTGGTCCTGTTTCTTGATTTTTTTGTTGTCGTGTGTTTTCAACCAAATCCAAACACATTCACACAGGAATGTGAGTTCAATTAAACAACCAGAAGACTAAACTGTCAGAGATGGATGTGAACTACAACAGAGATTTACATTTCTCTTTAAATTCAAGGAGAACAATAACAGTTCTTAGTCCTCAGCCAGAAACACTCACACTCAAATGTGAAGGTGCATCTCTGGCAGGATGAATTCTCGGCTAATCGAAGTTCAAGCATCACAAAGAAAGCAAATATAATTTCCCAATCACTGTCCTCAGGTATGGTTATGGTCTGTTCTACAGTAAGACTTGATGAGTTGTGCAGAGACGGAGGTTTGTTCTTGGTGGTCAGGATTGGAGGCAGACGGGACCCTCCTTCACCCTCTGCTCTTCTTGTTACAGCGTGATGTTCCTCAGCAGACACTCAACAGGTATTATAGAATTTCCAAATCTACATGACGAACCTCCGGGTTACGTTGCTGCAGAGGAACAAAACCAGGTTACATAAACATATGTGTTTGCTGTGCAGATACATTTCAATGATGGATAAAAGGAATACCATGCTGAAATGCTAAAAATAGGAGTTTTTATTTATTTTTTTGACAACATTGTTATCATTTCAGTACCTTGAGTTCTTTCTCCAAGCGGTCCACCTCGACTCCCAGGGTGTCGATGATGTTCTCCCCGTGTTTCAGCATGAAGCTCTCCAGCTCCTCGGGGGTCTTCACCAGCTGAATTTCCTGCAGACAGAAAAGAAAATAGAGAAAAATGTAAGCTTTAAAGATGAATAATTAAATCTGACAAATTATTTCATGAGTCAAGTTCAGGTTTGACAAGATTCCTTTTCCCAATAAATAAAAAAAACAAATTCTGTTAAAACTGCTTCAACCAGACCGAAGAGGGTCATTTAGGATTTCCCCATTCAGTTTGTGGGCACACATTTGTTAAAAGTCACCGTCTAAGCTGCATTGTAAGGGCTGTTTTGGTCAAACACTCGAAGGATGTACATACAAATGTAGGTAGGAAAACAAAAACATTTTGTTCTCTCTGTAACGACTCATTTTATGTTGGCATCAAAGACGTGTTTATTGCCTACGATTAATAGTAGGCAATAAAAAGTAATAAAAAGGTAGAGATCAACCTTGGAAGTTAAAAAAGTTAAAGAAAGGAAAGCTGTTTTATACAACATATGTATTTCAAAGGAAGGAGGTATACAAATATAAATAATAAACAACTTACATTGAGCATCAGGTCAATGTCTTGTTTTTCCAGATAAGAACGTGTCACCACTCGACCATCAAAGTCAACTTCAGCCTTGAAGCGGACTTTGCTCAGCCCGAGATCAGTGGCCTTCACATCGTGGATCGCCCTGTTCGTAAGAAAATAATCATTTAGGAATCATTCAGGTGATGTGGGTAGGTAGGTAAACTATCATTCTTTAACATGGTCACATTGTTACTGAATACTTTTAGTGGATTAGAAAATCCTATCCTACAGACTTAAGACCACACTGTTTAATTTCTCAAAGTGAAGACTGTGCATGCTGGGACAGGGGTATTAACCAGAATCCCTTTTCCCTGCTCAGCTGGCCCTAAAGACGGTTGCATGTAAACACCAGGGAATCTATTTTAAGCCTGACTGTGTCCATGGACATCAGTGTGAGCCCCGCAGTGTGCCGGTCCAATCACTGACCTCACTGCAGGGTCGTTCTCCAGGAACTCGGTGAGCTTCTGCACGCGGTCGGGCTGGATGGAGCGGCCCAGCAGAGCCTCTGTGTTCGTGTAGATGAGGAAGGCTGAGACGCCGCCCAGCAGGGTGCCCACCCCCAGAGACCCCAAACTGTCGTAGTAAGGGTTACCTGCAGAGGACAGGGGAAAGGATACAGATAGAAAAGAGTGAAATAAATCTGGATCATTGCCACATTGACAGGAGAGACCAAAGGAAGGAAACATGAGAGAAATCAACCCAGTAATAAACCCAAAGTAATAGTAGTATACAAATAAGCAATAAAATAAGAACTCATTACATTGCATGACTTAGGATAATATCTTTACAATCAAAGTCTTTGTGTCTGTACCTGTGAGGGAGGTGAGCCCCATGCAGCTGGCAGCCATGATGACTCCTAACACAGCCGCAGCGTCCTCGAGCAGCACCACGTTAGTGCTGGGGTCTCGACTCTGCATGACTGCACACACAAAAAAAACACGGTACACATCAACCATATCCTGAACAGCCAGATATGTACATTTAGAGACTGGCACTGATTGAAATGATATGTTAAAAGTATGTTTCTTAGTTTCGTTTGTAGCATTATGGCCGATATGATTTGAGTCAGATTTTTCTTCAGGAAATGCAGATGAACTGTGCCTGAATGACCCTGTCTCTGGGAAGTAGGGATGCTCCGATTGATCGGTCACCGATCGAGATCTGCCGATACTCACTCTCTACCGATCGATCGGTGCTCTCTAAACATGCCGATCGCGAGAGGCGATCGTATGACGTAAAATACATGACACTTTTCTCTGTGCGCGGCAAAAAAAGCTCGACAAAATGGCTTCACCGGTCTGGCATTATTTTAAGGTGTCCGAAAAAAACAGTAAAATAGCGGTATGCAACGTGTGTGTGAAGCAGAAATCCTGCAGCTCCACCCGCTGTGACGGACCGGTGAGCGGAGCAAAACACACACTAAGAGTTAGACCTTACACACTTAGCTATTTTATCTACCTCTGGAACTAGTTTTAAATATATTTATTCTTCACTGTCGGGTCACTCATTACTGGATCAGTGAGCTGCATGAGATACTGACAGGCTGTCAGGAGAGAGAGAGAGGGGGAGAGAGGAAAAGAGAGCGCTTCCGCTCATTTCTCCCGTGTTATTATCCAAAGTGAATGTAAACTTGAATAATGTACATAATTTGAATGTAATAATTAAGTTGATTGTTGTTTGTGGAAGCTCCAGTGAATGAGCCCGATTAACTGAGTTTTAAACATCACTTTAAATTAGGGCTGTCAAGTTAACGCGTTAATAACGCTTTAACGCAAAAAAAATTAACGCCACTAATTATTTTAACGCATGTGTATTTTTTGTCCTCGGCCGCCGTAGTTTCAGAGCGCATCGAGTTTAAAATACCATCTACAAGCTGATGCTGACAGCCCCGCTCCTGCCGCCCGCTTGTGGCAGACCACACTTCCACGCTCACCGGCAGGCCCGGACTGGCCATCGGGAGGGTGTGTGTATGTGTGGCGCGAGCGAAGCACACCTTACGTGTTGTTGTTAGCATCTGGTGCTAGCTAGCTGAGCTAACGGATATAAGGAGCTGTTTCAATGAAAACAGAGGAGCGACATTTCGCCGACAACTGCGCCGAGCACTTGACTTTATGCAGGTAGCCAGACAGCACACTCAGCACGGATAGTGCGCGCAACACAGCTCATACACAGGCATATATGCCTTGAGCTGCACCACACACACACACACACACACACACACACACACACACACACACACACACACACACACACACACACACACACACACACACACACACACACACACACACACACACACACACACACACACACACACACACACACACACACACACACACACACACACACACACACACACACACACACACACACACACACACACACACACACACACACACACACACACACACACACACACACACACACACACACACACACACACACACACACACACACACACACACACACACACACACACACACACACACACACACACACCACACACACACACACACACACACACACACACACACACACACACACACACACACACACACTATTGTATGAGAGAGGTTCTAGGTTGAATTGAGGCGAATATTTGTAATGTTCAGAGGTTGTTGTGTTTAATATTCATGAGAATATTTGTCATTGTTCAAATGATAATAAACAAACATATAAAGCATAGTTGTCCACTCATATGTTGATAAGAGTATTAAAAACTTGAAAAATATCCCTCTAAGGTACATTTAGAACAGATAAAAAATGTGCGATTAATTTGCGATTAATTGCGATTAACTATGGACAATCATGCGATTAATCGCGATTAAATATTTTAATCGACTGACAGCCCTACTTTAAATGCAAGATTTAAAGTGATGTTTAAATCTTCCATTTAGGCCCCGCCCACTCGATCGGATCGGCGATCGGTATCAGCCGATACTGATTCCGGCGATCGGCCCCAAAATTGGCGATCGGAGCATCCCTACTGGGAAGTGACAAAAAAAGACCTTGTTGACACCTGGGACCTTATATTTCTCCCTCTGTGTGTTTGTTACATTCGTCTATCTGTGTGAGTGGAGTGCTTCACTTTTGCTTTTGTTTGTTTGTTTGTGTAGCCTGTTCTCATAATGGTGGAGAGGAAGTCTTGTGTCTCACTCTCCCTCCTTCCCTTCTTCCTGAGGGTTTCTGTCCTTTTTCCTCTGTAAACATTATGAGGAACTTCCCTATTTGAAGCAGTGTTTCCCATACTTCGATTCATTTGTAAATTGTAGATTAGATTTTTGGGAGAATAAAGCCCACAGATCCTCAGAGTGTGTCTCACTCATTAACAACGCAACACAGAGCAACAAGAACGTTGTCTGCTACAGTAGCCATGAACTCTCATGTATTTTCTTATTTGAGGGGGGGGGGTGGATGCGTGGGCCACCCGAATAGGTTAAGGGCAGCGTTTCCGCCAGGGGCGCGTCTTGCCGTCATTTGACGACCTTATTCAGCTCGGAACGCCCTGAACTCGAGCCGAGGGCGTCCAAAAAAAATAATAATTTGAGAGAAGATCGAGTTTTTATAGCTTGAAATGAGGAAAAGGAAAAAGGACAAGGACATCCCTCTGTTGGAGGGGCAAAGGAGTCTGGTGGGATTATTTTCGCCGCCAGCAAAGCGTGTTCCTGTGACGGAAAGTGTACTGCCGGCGAGCATTGACGGGGGGTGCTAGTGGAGCACGCGCGTGAACTGCGAGCGCCGGAGCCTCCGTGGTAAACTGTGGTCAAATGAAGAGCCGTTTAGGAGCCGAAAGAGCCGGCTCTTCTTACTGAGCCGAGCCAAATGATCCGGCTCACTAAAAAGAGCCGGAATTCCCATCACTAATACGTAAAGAGATAGTATCTATAAAGGGACAGCTCAATTAAAAATTCAAGTCACGTGACACGACGTGACGTCACACCTCCCGCTCTCGGGTGGACGCCCTCTCAGCCCTGGGCTGAAGTCAAATAGTCCATTTAGCTTAGGAACCTTCCTAACGGAGTGAAATTACCTGGAAGTCTCTCAGTGTCAGCCATGATAAGTGCCGTTCGAATTCTCTAAATCAGTGTTTCTCAAACTTTTTCATACCAAGGACCACTTAACCAATAAAAAAACACTCGCGGACCACCTAACTCCACAAATATCCCAAACACATCGTTTTTCTAGAACAGATTACAAATCGCCTGAAAATGGTACAAACAGGTGGCAACATATGTAACGAAGGTGTTGCCCTGGGCTATATCATGCAATCGAAAGTGAAACTTAAGCTCGCTCCATTGCGGAGATATTCCCGCGAGAGTGCGGAAAACTTAAATGTATTTATTTATTTCAAATGTGACATTTTACCAATATACTCACGGACCACTAGGGGGCGCTCACGGACCACCAGTGGTCCGCGGACCACACTTTGAGAAGCACTGCTCTAGATCAGTGGTTCCCAAACGGTGTGCCGCGGCACACTGGTGTGCCGTGAGGCAAGTCCGGGTGTGCCGTGGGATTTTGTGACAACCATACGTTATTATTGCAATATACAACTACACAAAAATAATCATTTTTTTATTTACTATATCAGTACTTTGTATGCACTCATTTCATAATACAGAGGCAAACTCTATACCTAAAAACAATTCTTTAAAAAAAAAAATCCTCACAGAACCCCATATTTCGCTGTTAACGCAGTTACAGGTGGGAATTATAAGACCGTGACACATCGAAGGCTGAAGGACAACATTAAAACAGAGAAACACGCAAGAGGGAAAATGGAGCGCTTTCTTGTGCGGAGCAAACCACCAACCACCAGTGCAGAGACTGCCGACAACCCACCACCGAAAGAAAAGAGGAAAAAAACTGTCAGCAGACAGTATCATGAAAGTTACCTGTCTTATGGCACTGCAGGCGAGCGGCAGATTTTCCCTACAAATAGACGAATCTACTGACATAAGTGGGGCTGCCCAACTTCTGGCAAACGTCAGATATGTTGATGCTGACTCTATCAAAGAGACGTTTTTCTTCTGCAAAGAAATGGAAAGCCATACTACGGGAGAAGATGGTGAATTACATCAAATCAAGGCCCCTGAAATCTCGCCTCTTCTCCCAGCTGTGCGCCGAGATGGGAGCCGACCACCAAAGCCTGATCCTCCACACAGAGGTACGTTGGCTGTCACGGGTGAAAGTCCTATCCCGTCTTTATGAGCTTCGGGAAGAGCTTTTGGAGTTTTCACGTGAACACGCTGTCCCACATAAAGACAAGCTCGCGGATGAGAGGTGGTGCGCCAGGCTGGCTTACCTCGCAGACATATTTGGGCATCTCAACGAGTTAAACGCCAAGCTTCAGGGCAGGAAAACATTTTATCATCATCACAAGATTCGGGGGTTTATGGGCAAACTTATCCTGTGGCGCGAGGCTTTGGAACAGGGCTCCATTAACATGTTCCCGCTGGCATCAGCTGCGCCGCAGGCAGCTAGGGAGCGCGCTGTATATGCCAAACACCTTCAGACCTTAAAAGAGAGGTTTGACCGCTATGTTCCACGTGTGGCTGACATCGAGGACTATGACTGGATCCGAGACCCATTCCACCAGGAATTCCCAACAGAAAAGCTCACTATTACCCCATTCACACCAACGGTGTTTCGGGGCCGGTTCGGTGCTGGTGCTTGAAAAGCACCGGGTTTTCCTGTTCACACCGCAGCGGAGCAGCCTCTAAGCTCCGGAATCCGGTTCGTTTCGAGCACCAAAAAGTTGTCCGTGTAGAAGCAAGAACCGCTTACGTCGGAGGGGGGCGAGATTAACCTGAGATAAGTTAAGGTGAGTACGGCAAATAAAAGTTGTAACCAGCAGTAGTGCTGAGCAAAGTGACTAGAACGCAACCACACACTTGTAAAAAAAAAAACACGCTTTATAAAGTCAGGCAACACTAACCAGGCTTCGTGTGATTCTGTTTATTTGTACCTTACTTTGACCATCCGTTCGCTGTTATTGATCATTGTGGAGAAAGGCAGACGTTTTGTTTGTTATTATAGCAGCTATCGGATGGAATCAATACATGGGCTGCACAGGTTGTCATGTCCGACTATCACAAGTAGAATCATAATGAAAAATATGCCGGTAAAAAGTGCCTGTATAAAACGGCTTAGCAAGTAGTCAGTTTAGCTTCGGTTGCTATGCTAACATCACCCATGTTATACCAGAGAAACTTTCATAACAGCGTTGTGATGCCAAACAGCGTCAATTCAGACTGACACACATTCACTTAAGGGGAACTGGGGATATGTATCAGCTGCTTGTGTGACAGTCAGACAGTGAATACTTTAGAGCCGTGTGAGCTAACCCGGAGCTAACGGGAGAATACACTCCCGTTGAAGAGCAGTCAGCACTGCAGCGGTCGGTAAATGCCGCTGAAACACATTAATAAACAATGAACCACGGCACTCGGGAGAAAAGTATAAGGTTGGAGAAGTCGTTATTTAATTTAATCTGGCTTTGTATGATTAAAAGCAACACGATCATCGACCCGACACAGTCCCCGGCCCGTTGTTGTTGTGAGGTGAGCTCCGTTGGGGAGAAACTCAGCGACGTAAACTGTGACGTCATGACGCAGCAGCGGCAGCACCAGTCGGGCTCTGAGCGGTGTGAAAAGAGCCGGCGCTAAACCGAAGAACCGGTTCTGAACCAGAAAAGCTCTAGCACGGAGCTAGAAGGGGAAAAGCCTTGGTGTGAAAGGGGTATAAGAAAGAGAGAGAGGAGTGCGCAGAGCTCCGTGTGGACCGCACACTGAAACTCAAATTTAGTGAGCTCCCACTGGATCAGTTTTGGTTGGCTTCTGCATCGGAGTACCCAAGCATCTCCCACCACGCGATTGAGCAACTTCTTCTTTTTCCCACGACCTACCTGTGTGAGTTGGCGTTCTCTACTCTGGTTTACATGAAGAACAACAGGAGGTCACGGCTCTCTGTTGAACAGGACTTGCGAGTGGCCCTCTCCTCAGTGCCACCAAGGATTAAAAAAATCTGCGCGCCCCGACAGGCACATGTATCTCACTAATTTGTAAGTCGGCAAAATATTTACAATAGCACATGTTTCAATGCTGATTGCTGAAATGTTACATTTATAATTTGTAGTTCAGGCCCATGGACAGTGCAGCTTCCTTGCATTGACAGTTCTCTGTGCTGAATTTCTGCTGAGTCTTTGCCTCATTTTTTATTTTGTGACCTGTCTGGTTTAAATGAGTGTGTTGCTGCTTTGATGAAGCCTAATTTGATAAAGTTTCAAATTAATTTCTGAAATATTTCATTAATAAATATTTCATGAGTAATATAGTTGTCTTTGTCACATTTTATTTGGCATTAGTAAATAATTATGCACATTTACAGATATTTTACATGATATGAGTGATAACAGGGCTATTTTGCACAATAGGTGTGCCTTGAGATTTTTACTTGTCCTTTGGTGTGCCTTGGGCACAAAAGGTTTGGGAACCACTGCTCTAGATGATAGGAAAGGAGGTTTCAAACTTCCTTTATAACCTCCTTTAGCTTAGGAACCACTGGACCTCGCTCACCGAAAGGAGAGAAGAAAATGCTGCCCCACAATGCCTTGCAGCCGCAGCATTTGCCGTCACACAACAGTTGGCCGTTCACGGAAACAACCGATTATGACCGAGAAATGATATCATGAAAGTTACGGTGCTTATTAAGCATTTTAAAACGTATGTGGTAAGTTGCCAAAGTGCTTTGTTTTGAACGTTCATCAGTATTATAACCAAAAAGAGAAATATTAACGTTAGTTTTTACTGAAATGATCAAATAAAGTCAACATTTCACAGTCTTTACTGAGCTGTGTGGGGTTTGTTCAACTTTTAAAAGATGTTTGAATGGTGATATACACAGTGATAGATGTTAAGGACTAACGTTTATAATAAATACATTTGTATTGATTTTAAGATCTTTTCATACAATCATACGTATTGGGATCATTTGTATTAATGTGGACCGGAGGGAGAGGGTGACGAGCATAAGTTTCACTTTCCTTTTTTATTTCAATTCCAACTTTGGTCATGAAGAATATGTTTCTCTGTTGTCCACGTTCATGAAGCATAACAGCATCAGAGCACGGTGCAGAGTCTCTAGATGAGTTTACAGTAGTCCCTCGTTCTTATTATACATTCATGTTGTAGTCCGCTGTATAGAAAACTGTAGTTTCCATAGTTTCGCCACAGCAGCAGACGCACATTCATGACGTCCGCTGGCGCATCATAAACACGTCGGATAGTGAAAGTGCAGTCGGATTCTCTAAAGTACCGCAGTCTCTTCTCCTAAGTCCTTTTGAATTCTCCTATCCACTATCCCTTAACCCCATGACGTTTCACACAGAGGTCAAGGAATAGACGATAGGGTTAGACGTTAGGAGCTGATTTTTGGATTATCTGAGAGCAACCCTGGTCTGGCGGAAACACTGGTTAAGGGGCCTTTGGCTTTTCTTCGGTGCCCCCACAAATAGAATCAAATTCTGTGGGAAACACTGTGAAGCATGGGTGTAAGCAGCGTTTAGTCTTGTATGCTGTGCATATCGTAAAGCCTGTTGGCTTGATGTGATATTGGGCTATATAGTTTGAATCGACTTGATTTGACTTGGCTATTTGCCTCAACCTCACATCTGACCGGATCAAATCAAAACCTTGAGTTATTCTTATGTTTCATTTTAACACTTCTGTGTCATATGCTTTCAGTTGGAAATCATCCTCTCTTAGGGAAATGCTGTCTGATCAATAATGTGAAAATGGAATCCAATGCAACAATTACTAACATAAATATTTCAGTATGACATACCATATTCATGAAAAGATACTCCATGTATCCGGGCACTCCTTTTTATCTCATTGATGGCGACTAGTAACGTAGCTGGAAGGAGAAAATACAAAGAGGTGTTTCAGTACAAAATGCACAGTGTTTTTTATGTCAAATTGTCATCAAAGACGTAGAAGGTTATTAACATACCTCCTTCAGACACCAGAGAGCCGGCCAAAATACAGTAGGCCTATAACACAGAAATGCAACGTATTGGGTCATTATCCTCCTTTATTTATCGTGTATTACAGACTGAGTCAAAACAACAGACACTCACCCATAACAAAGACTCCATGGGCTGTGGGTGCAGCAGGCCCATGATGCCATGGTACCAGGAGAGGCCCGCTCCCATCATAAAGATGCCCACCCCGCTGATCAGGGAGGCAATGTAGCGCATGTTGGTGAAGCCATACCTGGAAAATACGAAGGGTCAACAAAAAGCAAGACTGGTTCTTCAATAACATTTAGTCCAATACTATTTTGTCAAGGTGACACACCAACTACGTTCTGCAAAAATGCTGTTTGCAAAGGATTCAAAGGTTTCTTCTGCAAACTTCTAATCTGTGAACTGTAAATTTAGACCTATATTTTTACTCTTTGGTGACTGCTTTTCTTTACAGTATAGTAAGGTGTGGTGCTTACGGGTGCCCGGCATCAGGGTTGCGGACCGACTGGCTGATCCCCAGGGCGAGCAGAGCCTGGTTGCAGGTGTCGGCCAGAGAGTGGATGGCCTCTGAGAACATGCTGGCTGATCCAGTGTAGACCCAAGCCAGGAGCTTAAAGATGAAGTTCAACCCATTGCTGCAGAGAGAGACAAAGAGTAGATGAAGCACACAGAGGGCAATGAAACGTTTATCATCTAGCACAGCCCTAGTTCTGACTAAAGTTGTCTACAGATGTATTGGCTAGCTTAGATATCCGTTACTAAACTATTTCAGTTTAAATTTTTATGTTTGGATGCTCCTGAATCACAGCATTTACACACAAACTGGACCTCTGCTTGACGCAGAACTTCACTCATTGAGTCCCGTGCTTCCTTGTGCATAAGTGAAGGAAACGTGCTGCTGTTCATGTGACTGCACATGTCCTCTAACACAATCATCCTAATTCAATAGGCAGAGGAATCTCATGTGAGACAAGGTCCCGTGCAGGTCCTGATACAAGATTTCACTTTCTTTTAGGGCTGCTCGATTACGGCAAAAATCATAATCTTGGTTATTTGGGTCGAAAAACGATTATCCATTTACTTTGAAAACATCCATTTATTGAAAAAAAATAGTTGAACAGTATGTTTTAAACAGTTGATTACCCAGAACTTTAAGTATAATTCAACTGAAAAACCAATAAAAATAATAATCGTTTTATTTCGAGTTGTTTTCATAATCGTTGCAAGCCAAAATCGTAATCGAGATTAAAATACGATTAATTGCACAGCCCTAAGTGAACGTATGTTTTTTCCACATGTAGTCAACCAGTTAGTGCCGTTTCCCAAAAGTTACCATTTGATAGTCAGTTCCTCTCTAATCCAATATCCCCACTTTGTGTATAAAGTAACCTAGTTAGTCTGAAACAAGGGCGAGTATTTAGACTTACATGCAAATAGCCACCATGACCACCTTTCCTGGTCCTTCGAGGAAAGTTGCCCTCGGGCCTGATCGAGGCTTTATCAAACAAAGGAAAAGCAAAGATACATAGCAACCATCATTAATATAAGGCAAGGCAAGGCAAGTTTATTTATACAGCACCTTTCAGCACACGGCAACCCAAAGTGCTTAATAAAATACATTTAAGAATAAATACAGTGGAAGCACAAATAAACAGAACAGGTATAAAATACATGGATAAAAGCCATACTGCAGTTTGAATTTGAACAACTCATCCAAATACAGCGTCAAAAAAATACGTTTGTATATACACATATTGGGAAAATCCAGCTCTGCCGAATTATATATTGATATATAGATGCAGTGACCTTGGTTACAGATACAAAGGTCACACAAATACAACACCACTAATATCCACATCACTGTCTCTTTTACATATAAAACGTGATGTGGAGAAGTGATCATATTATCAAAAGAAATGGCAGGAAAAAAAGCGCTCACCTTAGTGTTTCCCCAAAAGTCTTTGTATTCCTTCAACAGCTGTTGATTCCGAAAAATATCTGCTTATCAGTGAATAAGAGAAACAAATAAACCAATATGTCCAACAGTTCATGGAATAAAATATTAATAACAGTATTGAAACAATCAGGTTATACAAATATTATTACATAACCCCCTGAATAACTGAACTGTGATTGTATTATTTCACTTGGGTTTTGATTTGGAGCGAGATATTACATTTGGTAATTTGTAAAAACGTTGGCTATTATATTAAGTTACATGTATAGTTAAAGGTGGGGTAGGTAAGTTTGAGAAACCGGCTCGAGATACACTTTTTGTTATATTCCATGTTATGCTCTTAACATCCCGATAGCAATGAATATCTTAAGTGCTTTGACAAAAAATCCATTAAAGAAATGTCATCTGTGGAAGCCGTAGTACTGTAAAAGTACGACCAATCATTTTAGCCGGCCCGGCTAAAATAACTGGATGGCCTACCTGCCTGTCAGCCTTCCATCTGTGCACAAACTTATCTCGTGCCCTCATTGGTCATGTGCGCGTTCGTGTGTGTTGGAGGAGGGGCTCTGTAAGGAAGTGGCAGATTTTTTCCGGCTGTGTATTCTCAAATTCTAGCGCACTCGAGCTGGTTTCTCCAAAATTACCTACCCCACCTTTAACTCAGGCTAACTATTTACCCCTTGTTTTTAGTCTTTGTGCTAAGCTAACCTGCTGTATAGAACATTTAAGTGGTTTCGCTCTTCTCATCAAACATTTTGCCAGAAAGAAAATGTTGAACTTTTGCTTACAAAATCATTAATACATTTTCAAAAAGACGCACATGATGCCAGGAAAAACCAAACACTTACTCTCTTGGTACTCTTTCTCCACTTCTTTCCTGACATTTTTCTCTCGGGCTAGAGCTTCATGGCTTCCCCACACCTCCAGAGCTCTAACAGTCACAGAGAGAAATAAACACATCAACAAAAGTTATAGAGAAAATTGGTGGACTGTATAAGTTATCTGGTGTTTATATTCTTTATATTTCAGAAGTGCATAGAACTAACTTGGCCTCCACGTCCGAGCGCAGAAACACAGTGAACGCCTCGGTGTCGTCGTGGGGGCTGCGTCTCCTGATCTTCCGGAGCTGTTCCAGATCACTGTCAACATAAAAGGGGGAGGAAGGGGAGAAAAAGATTTAGAAAGACCCGAGTTAAATGATGCTAGGCAGTTTTAAATTAGCTAACCACAACAGCATGCTTACTTATTAAAGGTCCCATGTCATGGCCATTTCTACTGATCATAATTCCATTGTTGAGGTATACTAGAATACATTTATGTTGTTCCAAACTCACATTGGTGTCTCATACAGCATCTCTGTATAGTATGTGTATTCACTCTCTGTCCTAAACGGCTTGTTAGAGCTCCTAGCTACACAAGGGGACGGGTAATAACCAGAAAAGCATGACATGGGACCTTTAACTATTAACAAAGGAATGTGTGTTGTGGTCTGCCAGTATCTCAGCTAGTACTGAACATGGTTAAACTGAACAGATGAGCATTTATTACTAGGGCTGAAACAAATTATTTTTTTAATTATCGAGAATCTTCTGATTTTTTGTGAGATTAAGCGATCAAAAATGAGCATTGCAACTTTGTACAGCCAAAATGTGGTGTCTTTACATCTTTTGTTTGACAGAAAGAAAGAAAAAAACATAAACTGTACGGCAATCAATGATAAAGAAAGGCAGCAAATAATCAAATTGAAGGGGCTGGAATCAGAGAGCATTTGTTTTGACCTTGTATTCTGTCAAACATCTCATGGATCAATTGACAAACTCTTTTAGCCCTTTTCAACTCTGATAATTCAAAATGTGCCATGGCGACAGTTCAGTATTGCTTTGTATTCTACATAAATGAAATGCAGTTAGTTTAAGGAACAGGAGGTACCTTGGTTTGAGGCAGAACTCATTCATGGCTCTGACTGCTGTGATGAAGTTGTTTATTGTGTACTTGGCTCCATATTCCCTTTTCTTCAGGACTGCCCGAACTGCATGTGACAACAGAGGGAACATATGAAGAGTTGAATCTGCATGCATTAGCCTTTAATCTTGACCAAGCCACATAACCGTGCACACATTACAAAGATAGTACAAATAAAAGCTAAATATAGTGTAAGGCAGCAGGTCTGTGTAATGTCAAACATGCACAGATGTTGTTCCTTACCTTTCACCTGAATTGTCTCTGTTTTCGTCAGCCCCTGAGGTGTTGGAGCTGTGAGACAAAATGTTTTAATGTAAACAAAGAGGTTAACCAGTGAGAAATTCTTATAGGCAACAACATTAACAAAACGTCTACGTCCTTTGGTTGACAGGGCACGCTAAAAACTACTTTTGAGAACTTTAAAAAGAGGATAGGGATGCTGGGATATTGGCATGGGATTGGTACCAGCAGATAAAAGGCATTTTAATGGTATTATTATACCCAAAAATAAATATGGCATGTTTTACGTGTAACATAAGTTAAGTTGCTTTCTTATTTTCCCAGGGGAAATGGAGCATTTTATATTATACTACATCTGCCAGTGGGAGATCTCAATGACAGTGGGTATAACATGTTAGTTCTATTACAAGGTTAACCTTTCCTCCAATAAGGTTTGGATAAATATCAGAGTGTATCAGTATCAAACCAAATGAGTTAGAAGTACTGAGTTTTGTGCCTTCCTAGAAAGTATTCAAAACTAGTGTACACAATGCAATGACGCACAACATGCCAACAATTGACCGGCTTTAAACATCTAAACACTGCTGTACTATCGTGAAACATTAAAGTTATTCACCTGTTGGAACTGGGATGGAAGCAGCAGACAGGACCTGTTCTGCTGACGGCGCATCGCCCGACGCAGGTTTTGGGGGATCATCTTTACTGGAGCCAGAGGTAGAGTAGTACTGCACCTTGCCCAGCCCTAGAGAAGCAACACGGCAGTCTGGAAGGCTGAACCACATGCTGTGTATGCCTGCGCTCTGCCAACCTGCAAACAGATTGTATGACAACAGTTTGTTTTCTTGCACTGCAAAATAATGGTTCCAAAGAAAGCGTAGTAAGAGCCATAATGTACGTAATGCTTCAGCTAACCTCTAATATCACTCTGATACAGACCAGACGCAATATCAATCATATGTTATTTCTAAAGCTTTCTATTTAATAAGGGTGTAAAAAATAATCCATCAATCTGTATTAATTCAAGGACCAACTGTCCAATATCATGGATGCATACATCACTACATAGGATTTTAAAGATATATCTTTATTTATAAATACCTATAACAAGTATGTGTCCACCCTAGTGCACCTAAAAAACATTTGCACTTAAACATGGTTAAAGTGTCTCTTTCTTGTGAACAATAGGACATCTACTTTTACTCCTCAAATTATGAGATTCTTCCAATGTCTGTAAAAGCCTAGTTATACAATTGTGATGTCATATTGTAGTTGCTTTTGTAAGTAGATACAAATGTTACTGTGTTGATTGGCATATCATATCTTCTCATATAAATACCAGTCCCATGAATAGTCTCAAAACAACATTATGGCAGACTTTCGGATATCATCAGATATAATATCGTTGACTAATTTACGGATTTGAGGAAGCTTGTGATTTACACCCTACTGTTAGAGCTTCCCAACTACATCACACCGATCATTAATATCTCCAACTACAGTACAAGTTCCAGCAACTGCTTAACCTCTTATTTGATATCCCAATACCGACTGTTAAAATCTGGTGCAATAAACTTGTAATGTGCAATATACACTTTTTTGGTAATTCTACTGTACAATAATCATTATCATTTAAATGTGCAAAACATAATTTTAATAAATCTCAAACCTTAATGTTCACTTAGCTATTTAAATGCTGCTACTCATTTTTAGCCATGGATTGGAAGAATACTTATCAGTTAGCTACTGTTTCTTATTATCAGTCTTTTCTACCGGCTATGTCCCCGCTGTGCAAATAATAAATGGTTCTGATTATGTACGCACTTATGTTGGAAGTGCTGGTTTCAGGTACTGTGCACTTTTTACATTTAGACAACCTTGGAGATGTAAAGCTTAATCTTCTGACGATTGCTTATGTGTTCTTGTAAATTATATGACTTGTTCTCAGGTCTCTCTTGAAAGAAAGTAGATATTAATCTCCCAATTAAATAGATATAAAAGTACAAGTGTCCTCACCGTGGCACAGCTGGGGAAGCCTCGGGGAGCGTTGGGACAGGGGCGTCCTGTGCTGCATGGAGACCCTGCAGAAGGCATGCCATGGTCGGTGGGCCAGGCTGGGGAACATCCTCGCTGTAGCGGGGCTCGGTACCGAAGGGCTGGAACTTGCTGTGCAGAGAAGCGAATAGCCCGGTCACCGTTATGTCAACTTAACCCAGTTCAGACAGATTAACGCCATGGAGACATTTCAACACCTGACAATCTGATCAAGCAGTATCGTTAGCATAGCTACCAACAAACTAAACTATTAACACAGCAGGCATTTGTTTCTGTTGGTCAGTAATAGTAAGTTTGCTCATCAAATATTGTCTATGCCGGCCGGCTAGCACGAACGCAGTTGCAGCGCCACCAACCCCGGTGGCTACAGAGCCAAATACTTGGCTAACCTAACCAGCTAGCATGCTAAGCTAGCATCGTTAGCCACCATAAGTAACAAGTGCCGTGTAACATTTCAATTACTCAGAAACAACTGACACCTAATAGCAAGTATTGTAGGCTGAGGTCATTCAAACTTAGAGCCAATACCTTTTTATTGCGAAGTTTGTTCTGCATAATCTGTATCCATTTTGAGAATGTATGGTCAAATTGATGATACGCCGCTATGGACGTAAGGTAAGTGCTACAAACACACACACGTGACCTGTGACGACACAAGTCCCGTTGTCTTCTCGTGAGAGTGTAATCCGTTTAAGGGTTATCTTTACAAGTATCGCGATATTCTGTAAACCGCTGTACAAACAAGGTCATCTGTTGTTCATGTCCCTGGTCCCCCCTTATCATTGAAATAGGCCTATATTTAAAACCATAAATGAAATGTATCCTTTAACAATTTTATTTCAAGAATAAAGTCGATTTAGAGATTTCTCACTTATGCTACATAAACGAAAAACAAAAGAGCTTGTGATATTATTAAAAATGTAGAAATCCTTGAATGATTGGCTGAGCTTCACATCCATATATAATTTATTTTTCCTTCTGTTCAGCAAATACATAAACAGAAGTCAAAAGTGCCCATGCTAGGATACTTTATAAATATTAGGGTGGTCCTTAAAATTGAAAGTCGGAAATGCTCTCTGCCCTCTAAGCTCCAACCCCCAGAATTCATTCTATTAAGTCAAGAAAACTCTCCTGCTGAATGTTTTCCTCAATATGACAATATTTACCCCTCCCTCATCAACCTTGAAGTTTAGCCTCAGTTGCAGCACCGTGGCTGCTGGTGTGGCAGCCTAGGTCGATGAGGGAGGGGTAAATGTTGTCTGATTGAGGAAAACATTCAGAGTTTTCTTGACTAATAGAATGAATTCTGGGGTTTGGAGCTTAGACTTTCCGACTTTACATTTTAAGGACCACCCTACGTGAGGCTAAACTTCAAGGTTGATGAGCGAGAGATAAATGTTGTTGGAATTTGAATCAAATTCACCACGAGAGTTTTCTTGACTATCATAACGAATTCCGGTGGTTGGAGCTTAAAATAAATGAATTCGAAAATGTACATGGCACTAAGGACCACCCTAATAAACAATTTATTCCAGCCCATTATTCAGCATTTTTTTAAAATGATAAGTCTAACATTGTAATGGCTTTTTCTTGATTTTTAAACTTTCTTTTTTTTTTTATCAACATGAACTAGTTTGTTAGTAGTTAGGTAATTGATATACAATTGCACACTACATTTAAAACCATCAACTAACCCAGATTTTATCCTGTCTTTTTTCGTGGTTAAATAGTGATATAGTTGTTTTAAATGCTAATTTATCGAACATTATGACTTGAGGTATGAGCAAAAATAAAGCTTCCTGTGTCCAAATATGAGATTTACTTTGTCATCGCTCAACCCATGTCAATTGTAAACCTAAACAGGGAAGGGCACTAGTAGGGAAGGGTGTTGGCAACACAGCATTGAAATTATAAAACAAGTCTTAGTCACCGAATGAAGAGAAAGGAATCTCAACAGTTAAGAAAAAAAACTCTGCGTGTTTATTCAGTCTTTGTTTAGAACAGTACAGTAGATACATTGTGACCTCACATTGGTAGTAGGTAGGTGCCTTAAGGAGCAGCAGTGTTGCAATATTCATCGGACAAATGACTTGACAAATCAAACACATACACTAGGAGAGGTCTTTTTTTGTTTGTTTTCCCATGCAATCACTTGACAACAATACCTGTAGATCCATCACTTCCATATCACGATGAACAAAATGGAATCTGGAGTATTCAATCAAAAATCAAGACCCACAGTACAGTTTAAGAAGGCCATAATCCATTCATGTAAAAATGAGAAAAGATAAAACGCTGCGCACAAATAAGGTCACTTAAATGAGTGAAAATGGAAATATAACGTTTTAGAAAGCAAGTCGTCAAGCTGATGCAAGAGTGGTACAGAGGAGCGACTCCGTCCTGGTATGATTGTCTGGGTTGCTGGTCGTATAGGGAAGCAAGGAGGGAGTTTGTGTTTGCACTAACGCATCGTGACAAACTCCTCAGATGAGGTGGGGTGAATTGCGACAGTCTTGTCAAAGTCTGCTTTGGTAGCGCCCATCTTGATGGCCACAGAGAATCCCTGCAGCATCTCATCACAGCCCAGCCCCTGCATGTGCAGGCCCACCACCTGGGGAGAAGACACAAGTCGGTCTTTGCAATTGTTTGTGTTTACGTACAACACTAAAAAATAAAGACACATTAAGACATAAGGGAATTAAACCCAACCCTTTGAAACACCAAACTCACTGCTGAGTGGCATCTACTGTTGATACATACCTTTTCATTCCCAATTCAAAACAATATCCTTTTCCTAAACCTCCCTCATGTACTCATTATGTAGTTTGTTTGGCTTACTTCCTACATTTACCAGAATGCCTTTTGAAAACCTGCAGAGACTGGGTGTGAGCCTTTTGACGTCAGCTGTGGATTATACAGCATAAAAAAGGTGGATACAAAAATTGTGGTTTGAACCGATAAAGAGCAGTAGGGATAATCCTCTCAAAGAAAAGACTAGACACACCCCATGCTAAACATTTTGATGCATTCATTGATCATGTTTTTACTCGCTTTAAATAACATAATGAGTCCTACCTTCTCCTCCTTGCCCTCACACACCAGCTTCATGATGCACAGACTCTTCCTGCTCGTGATGGCGTGATACATCGGAGTGAAAGAAGTCTTGTAGACCTTTATGTTCTCCTTTCCTCGAAGTTTAATAGCTTCCTCTGTGAAAAACAAAAATAAGCATTTGAATTATTGCCCTACTTAGTAAAGCTTTGATTAATTTATAGTATTTACATAAACTTCATCTTAAATAACTTACAGGATGACAGCAAAACTGGACATACAGGCAATTTAATAATGTGAAACTTATTTTAATTATGAAATTACTGCTCACCTTCTGTGAGGCCCATCGTTCCGATGGGTGGGTGACTGAACACCACTGTCGGGATAGTCGAGTAGTCCAACTTTGAGTCCTTCTTGCCCTCAAATAGTCTGTGTGCCAGCTTTCTGCCTGCAGCAATGGCAACTGATCCAACATAAAACATAATGTCAAACTATGCATAATGTGAATGCACCCATAGACAATTTAGCAAAAGTAAAATAGCTTTTGGGCATCACAAAAAACAAATATCAAGATATTCAGCCCATCAGCCTTTAAACACCCATACCGACCAAGCTCGAATGGAAACATGACTGTGTAGCTTTAATAAACATTACGTTATTTGAGTTATCAGGTCAACTTCATACCAGGTGTGAGAAGAGCTTTCCCACAAACGTCCCCTACAGCGTAGATCCCTGGTCTGTTGGTGTTCTGAAACTCATCCACAACGATATGGCCTCTTTCATCTGTCTCCAACCCCTGCAGACAGAAAACACTGTTCTATAATTATCAGAAATTATGATCAAGGTTCTTACACCTTTTCCAAAGTCAAATTCAAGCACTTTTCAAGCATTTTCAAGGTGCATTTTCAAGCTTTTCAAGCATCTTACAGCTGTTGTAAATTACATATTTATATACACATACTTATACTCAAATGATTATTTCCCTACCTCACATTAAATCAGATGTTCTTTATGCTATAAACAACCAAATGTGTGTTTCATAATAGCATTCTATATGAGGATGAAAAATTAAAGAAAAGAAAACTAAGTTTAATATTTCAAAATGAGTGACCCATCTGTACGTAGACTGGGCATCCCATATAACCTGGCTGAGCCAATATAAAACAATCAGCCAAATAACTTTTCAATACATTATTGATTACTATTTTTGAGGTACTTTTAGGTTGGCAGTAAACATAAGTCAGAGGTAAATGGTGCACTTCGCACCCTGCTCTTCCGCAGCGCCGCTCCCCCTCCCTCCGCTGAAATTATGAAGTAAAGGCGTATAGTGATCATAGATAACACGGCAGGGTCCGTGACAGTTTGTTTTCATCTGTTTTCAAATAAACAAAGTATTGGCTTTCAGAATGTGGAGTCTATTTTTATATAACATTAGAAAGACTGAGTCTTATTATTACATTATTTGCTTATTGTGCTCATTCATGTGGCTGTGACTTTGGAATAAATGGACCCAATCACCCCCCCCCCAAGTTTTGATGGGGTGGACAGGAACGGAGGGAAAAGTTACATGAGAAAGTGTTTAGCTTGCAATATTGCAAGTAGCAAGGTCAAGTGCAGAGACTGAGAGAACACAAAGAGGTAGTCAGAACAGCACATCGCACCGGCCTTGACTCTGTATGGGAGCCGTGCTCCCCCGCAAAGCTAGGAAGCAACATTATGGTTTTCCCCTATATCTGAAGAAACGTTAGAGAAAACAAATTAGTATGATGGTGCCAGAGTAGGGAGGGACTTCCACAGGCCGGCCGAATGCTGATTGGAGGATCGTGTTGCCAAGAGACTCTATCTGAGTCTGCGCACCAACCAAAGAGAACCAAGTCTAAACCGCGGTACCTCTTCAGCTAGTCTTGACCAATCAAAAATGTACGGGCAACGCCCTGTGTAATGTGTACATGTTGCTAAATCCACCGCGGGGCATAAACAGAAGGGTAGCCATAGCAACATTGCTGCGGGGCTGCTCCGGGGTCTTCTTCGCTGCTTTTGGTGTATTTTGTGGCGGAAGTTACAGCGCCACTTACAGTCCCGGCATATGTACTACAGCGTTTCCAGCGGTCTCGTTTGAACAGACACGTTAAATTAAACGAATGCATGGGAACGGAAGACTTTTTTGAAAGCGCATACTGTGCATAAACGCAAACGTTCCCGTGTAAAAGCAGCCTAAGCTCCAGCAGAACAATAGCAGGGATGTCTGGGCTGGGATGAAGGCTATCACTGGCTTCAAAGGGAGAGACAGACTGACTGTGGGCACCCTGGAGAGGGTCAACGAGCTGAACACCTTCTTCAACAGGTTTAGCTCTCCGCCCGCTGCCGTCTCCTCCACCTCCACTTCTCACCTCCTTCTCTCAGCCTGGCGTCAGCATCCCCCCTCTGCTCACCACCTCCACTTCACACCTCTCCTCCACCACCCAGCCTGGCTTCTGCACCCCCCCTCTGCTCACATTGCCGCTGACCCCCCCCCCTCTGCTCATCTTTCCTCAGACCCCCCCCCCCCTCTATCCCCCCCGGATGTCATATCTTTTGAATATATATATATATATATATATATATATATATATATATATATATATATATATATATATATATATAATATCTGCATGTATATTTTCTATTTCAACATGTATATTTTATATTTTATTTTTCTTTCTATTCTTGTATATTTTGTAGTTTTGTTTTATTGTAAAATGCCTTTTATGCTGCTGTAACAACAACAATTTCCCAATTTGGGATCAATAAAGTACTATCTATCTATCTATCTAAAGGTGATCCCATGCCAGGTCTAATTTGGGCTCTTTTTATGTAACCTCATCATAAACCTTCTATCAATAGTGTGCAATTGGATTTAGATATCTCACAAGTTCGTAAAAAGAGCAAATAATTAAAAACTAAGTAGAACTCCGTGTATATGTTTTGAACTCTTCACAGTGGCAAAATTAAATGCCTCAATAATGCGAAAAATATAATGCATTACTTTGTCTGCTGTCTATTAAACATCTCCTTATTTTCCCCACTCATCTTAATTGTTGATTGTAATTCGCTCGGCACATTTCAGTATCCAGTTCACTGTAAACATTATAAGACGACTGTTACCATCAGGTCGATGTTCAGTCCGTTGGTGTTGGGCTGCCGGCCGATGGCCCACAGAAGGCAGTCCACTTCCTGGATGGTGCTGATCTTCTCCTCGTCGTTCTTCTTCTCTGGGTCTTTGGTGACGATCGTCACTTCCAGTCCCTGCTCTGTTTTACGCACAGACTTCACTTGAGAGTTTTTCCACAAATCTACACCAGAGTTTTGCAGTTCTTTGGTGCAGTTTGCGCTTATGAAGCTGTCGAAGTTCCTCAAAACCTACAGACAGAAATTGAGATGTGTTTTGGTTACTTAATAACTAAATAACTATGAATAACGTTGTTTCATATTTAGTTGTGATTTTATGTGTTTCTTACTCCAGTCTGTCGAATAACGAGGGATGTTTTGGACCCCAGGGTGGAAAGGATGCCTGCCATCTCCACTGCAATATAGCCTGCACCCACAATGACACTGCGCCTGTTAGGGAAACAAAACGTTTTATTATAGGCACACATTTTACACATTGTATAAAAACCAAAGAGATAATAAAAAAAGCTCACTTTGGCAGAGTTTCAAGATCAAAAAAGCCATCACTGGTAATGCCCAGACTCCCCCCTGAAATGATCAGTAAACACATGTTCAAGAGTTCAATCCACAAAGATGATTACCTTTTCCTGAGTAAAAATCTAAGTACAGCATGTCTTACCTGGAACTTCATCATCAGTCATCACGATAGGCTGCCCTCCGGTGGCGATGAGGATGTGAGGCGCTGTGTATTTTCTTCCATTCACCTCCACCGTCGGCTCAGGGTCATTTGTAAACCTGGCATGACCTTGAATGTTTAGGATTTTACCCTGGAGTAGAGCATATGTCATTATTGTTCTAACTGTAATTATGTCTAACAATTGGGGGGAAATAAATTAAACTGCCAAAAATACTAAATATATAAATAGGGAAGAAAACAGAAACACGAAAATAATAATGATAATATAAATACTGAACTTACTTTGTCAAGATTGTTGCGATAAATGCGATTTAGGTGACTAATATAAGCATCCCTTTTGGTTTTCAGAGCTCTGCAAACACAGGAAATTATCAAAGATAAGATGTTTGTTTGTTTGTTTTTCAACCCATATTTACTCACTTCCCTTAAAATCATACATTTATAATTAGAACAGACGCAAACACTGGCAGTTAACAAATCTAGAAAAGTATAAAAAAGTATATTCAGTGGTCAGATCAGATGAAATACTTAAAGAATAAAACATTTAGTGTTGAACGTTGTCCATACTTTCCTTTGTATTCTTAAACAAACTGAAAACTGCTAACCAGAATTTCCTGCTTTATCCAGGAATTTAATCCGGCAACCATCAGCTAGAGCATTTCCTGCATTAACAGGTGTACACTTCTAAGTACAAGGACTTCTTTATACTATTATATTTATTGTCATGTTGATGCTGGGAGGGACTACACAAACTGAAATTATAATCATATTATCTTGTTCAGCAGTATGATAATCGTTTTTGCATGGAATTTACATTTTATGAAAACAACCGTCTATTATAATTGATCCTGCACCTGCAGCGTACAAAGGATGGACAAAGCAAACAAAATACAATATTACACAACAACAGAAAGTAAAGTCGCCTCTATTTGACAGTTTTGAAAAAGTTACAATTTGACATGATTACTTTAAGCACACATTTCATTATTTGTATAGGTGATGTAGTATAAAAGCCATTTTCATTTAAAGCTTTAATAAAGTGTAATCCTATCTTAATGTTACTTGAACAAAGTGGTATCCTGGAAGTGTTTTAAATGCTTATGTATGATAAGAACATGTGGTCTGTGCTCACAGGGGTAAGATGAAGGGTGTTACAACTGCAGAAAGAGAGGGAGGAAGGAAGATAAACAAGTTGCATGGGGGCTTTTATGGCATCCTGTATAGGAGGCATCTGATCAGTGTTTAGGGCGACCACCTGGACCCAAATGTCGTTGTGTGAGCTGTAAATGATCTTTGATGTTTCCCTATAAGAGATTCTGTATCAGGACGCACTCAGGAGGAGTCGTCATGTGTGCATACATTCCAAAAAGGACTTTATATGAATATTGTGTTTCTTTGCATATTTGCCTTACTCATAATTTTCTCTAGACAGCAGCTGATTTGAAATTGCGACAAAAATGTGTAACTTTATATTTAAAAATGTTTTAGTTTTTTATCCACAACTGTCTGGTAGAAATTATCTCACAACCTCCAGTTTGAGAACCACTGCCTGAATGAGGCTTACGGAGGCTTATCATTAACTCTCACCTTGACTTAACTGTGTTTTTAGCCAAGATAGAGAAGTGGGCTAAAGTGAAGCAACACAAGACGGAGAAGTTGTGCAATGAAATGGACACCTCTCTGTTGCAGGAACAACAGTGACAGGTTTCCTACGAGCTCATTGTTGTTACACAAAGCGAAAACTAACACCAACTGAAAACTTACTCCCAACTGAAACGGACATTTTCAACTTCAAAGCCGTAGTCACTGTGATCATGGAGATACTCAGCATGAACGGCTGCATTCCACATGACCTGTGAAGACAGGTCAAGGCACTACATAAGACATCTAGTGAATAATGAGTCAAAATGATCATGTTTCTAAGGTGAACTCGGCATATAACAACAACATTGAAAAGAAAGGAGTACCTTCTTGGGGACACAGCCAACATTGACCTGAAAAACATTCAAGCAGTGTAAATTAGTTCAATGTAAACTAGAGGAAATAACTTCCTACTTTTAAAAAGGTAAACACTGCAAAGGCTGGAGCTCTATTTGCACAGTATGTTGCAATAGGTGTTTTAGTTTCAAGGAAAACTTTAATGCAGGCTACTCCCCAGAGTTAACACTTCCCTAAGTAACTTTTTCAGCTATAAAATAACACAGTTTAACAATATTATCATGATACAATATCACTGGAAGTCAATAAACATGAAATAAATATAAACTTTATTGCTACAAACAGCTATAAAGGAGGCTACTCATAATTTTGATTGGGCTGAATTTATTAATCCCTTGTTATACGGTTTTTATATAGAAATACAATTATGTAACATACGTTTTTTTTACCCAGTTATTAGCAAAATTGGGAATTTAATCTGACTAACTATTTTTGCCTTTATGCAATCAGGAAGTGGTTTTAGTGGTTGTGAAACATCATACTGCAATGATATATTTTTCTCATTAGCTATATATCTGTTGGATAAACTAAAAAGATAAAAGGAGTGGATGAACACAATACGTAATATTAGGGATAGGACAATATAGGGTTTTAATAACAGATCACAATAACTTAATGGTTGTCAATTTCCATATTGGAGATAACCATGAATATACTTATATTAATTACTTTAAAAAACCTATCTATCTTCCTGTCATGGTAAACAAAAAATGATTAAATATTAAAAATACTAAATACAAAAAGTAATTGATATGTTATGACCTTATGTGACCTTATGTGACCTTATGTGACCTTATGTGACCTTATGTGACCTTATGAACACCTAATTTAAGGTTGTTAATCTTTAACTAACAAGGATATTTACAAAAATGAATTAGTTCTATTGGATCCAATATGTTGTAGTGCCAAAGAGACATCATAACTTGCAATTCCTTTGACCAGGATAATACTGTCATAATTTTCACATATTGCAATGCCTATAATATGAAATGCTTTCCAATAAAAAGGTTTTCCAACAATAACAACTATTTGAATCATCTTCCTCATTGAACCCCCTATGTACAAATAATCCATTAGTCTATTTAATGAAGTAACCTATGAGGGGTGACCAGGGTCAACCCAATTTAATTTAACTGTTAAGACTTTGTCTCTGCTGCTTTATACAGTGGCTGTTAGCTTTAGTATGTCAGGGCTACAATGTTTGTTGCACACACAAAACACTTCCACAAAAGGAGTCGGGAGGCTTCGCAGTGAACCTGGCCACCAGCGTGTGTGTATGAAAGCTGCAGAGTGACAGCACAGACAGTGACTCTAGTCGGGATGAATAACAGTGTTGTTTTTTACTCACGCAGGTACCTCCGAGTTTGTGGCTCTCGATCACGGCGGCGGAAGCTCCGAGCTCCGACGCCCTGCGAGCCCCGGCCAGACCTCCGGACCCGCCACCTATCACCAGGAAGTCGAACCGGGTCGTCCCCGCCGTGTCTGATGCCATGCTGCGGTGGATGTTTACTCCTTGTCTACGAATAAAAGACGAGAAAAGTTGCTTTTTGGGGACAGAGCAGCCGCAAGCTTGCATACACCGGGTTAGCTGGATTAAAATTGCCATAACCAGGAAGCTGGCGTCTGTGTGCTCCAACAGGGGAATGGGTGGGTCAATGCCTCTGCTGTGTCATTATGAGTTGCAACAATGGTGTGCATAGTCATGGTGATCATCACATGCGCTACAGTACCACGTATACAAAAGCAGGAGAAATCAGAGTTAAATCTGCAACAAGAATTAGGTAAAATGACCAAATGTAGTCAAGAAAGCATCATGACATAGTTTGTGATTGAATATTACAGTGAGTATTTAACTTAGATATACTGCATGACTCACCTTGGTAATGCCATGTGCACTGACACGTTGGGAACCAGTCTGCAGATTCTTCTACACAGCATGTTTTTATCGATTTTTAGGGCATTTTTAAGAGAAGTTTCCACAATGTGTGGTTGTTTATGTGTCAGCCGGTGAAAGCCTGTGAGGGGACTTCATAACAAAAGCTGCAAACCACTTCCTGTGTCACTGGGGGGGTGAACTCAAAAATACTCGACGACACGACCTCCCGTCGGTCTCATGTTGCCCATTCAGTAGCCTAAAACCTGGAAGGATACGTTTAAAACTAATATTTCATGTTTCTGAAGTTGTCATAATTTAGGGTGTGTATAACGAAGCTGCCAATAAAAAAAATGCGTGTTTGTCTAGTAGCAGATTTAGAAACGTGTGAATAATCCCAGGATATAAAGGGGGTTTGCGTATTTTTTATAGCACCTACGCTGCACCCTGCCTGCCAGCTGTGAAGGAAAAATAAATTAAAAAAATGAACTTCCGGTCAAAATATTCAAAATAAGACCTGCTGTAGAGAAGCCAAAAGCACATTTCCCGGCATTATAGACTATATTAAGAGAACAAGATAAGATAAAATAAGCTTTTTAATGTCATCCATTTATATAGTGCAGTACATTACATACATTGTGATTTTTATTGTAAATCCTGCACAACATGTTGCACATTTCTGCTCCATGCTACCTCTTTTTCAAATCAGCATAACTCTCCACTTGAAAATAGTATATTGTCATATTTTACAATATTTTACTGCACTCAGTTTCCCTCATAATTATATATATTGTTTTTTACGTATTCTTCTTTCTTTGTCTCTGCATGCACTACTTATACCAAAGCAAATTCCTCGTATGTGTAAGCCTACTACTTGGTAAATAAAACAGATTCTGATTCCGATTAAGGAAATACATGTTTTTTTATTTTTTAAGGTAGCCTATATAAAAATATAACTCAGTTTGAGGGAAAAATATGGAAATGTTTGAAAAAATTGCTGTTTGATCATTAAAAAAAATCATAGCCTTATACAGTAGGTTCCACCCCTGCAGACCGAAAACAAACACAACATGGAGGCTGCAAATTGTTAAACACGTTTTTCTTTGGTGAGATTACTGCCCATGTATTATTATTTTTTGTTTAACAGTTTTTATTGAGATTTCAAAATCAGAAGAAATATACATTCAATAGCATTGCATCCCACCCAACCCTCCCCACCCGTCCCCTTAATATCAGATCTTGGGGTCCTGCTGCTGCTGCTGCCACAAACTATTGCTCTAGTCATCCTGGTTTATGGGGATCTGTAAACTATCGTAATAATTTAGGAAGGGGGTCCAAATCTTTGTAAACTTCTGCACAGAGCCTTTTAGAGTGTACCGGATTTTCTCAAGTTTAAGGAAATGCATAGTGTCTCTTATCCATCTAGTAAAAATTGGGAGGTGCTTGATCCTTCCAGGACAGGAGAATTAGGCGCCTGGCAATCAAGGAGGTAAATGCTATGACTGCCTGAGTTTTACCTTTAGGTAGCCGGTGAGGCCAAATAAAGCACACACAGGCCCATTTATTATTTTTATTCCATGCTCTTACTTTGAAGGAGAGATGGACCCGTTTCCGGGTTTGAGTTAGCTTAGCTACAGAGACCCCAAGCTAAAGCACAGCGACTTGGTTGGTCGCGTTTTCAGGCGTTAATATCAAGCCCACAGGAAGGATTTATCCATTTAAAAACATCTAACAGATGAAAACCAAACACTCCTATAAGGTACGTATGTACGATTTGACTCTGTAGATAAAATAAACAGTACATATTCGGCCCGTCGTCTTTGTTAGCCCACCTTGTTGTGGGCCTTTTTAGTGTTCAAATGCAAACAGGAACAATAAGGAATTTAGACAACAGCATTTAATTCAGTGAACCGCTTTTGTGTTTTTCTTGCTTTCCGTTACCTGAAGATCAAATAGCTGCAGGCTGTAAAAACAGGAACTGTGTGTGAGGGGGGAGGGTCTGCATAGGCCTTGTGTGAATGTCTGCATTGGTAGGTGCATCAACTATAATTGTTCTCACAGGTGGGAGACATGTCACTAGTAGCGGCGCCAGAGATTTTCTTTTGGGGGTACTGTGGGGTAGCTTGACGTTTCAAAGAGGATGCTCAAACATTTAGGGTTTTCCCTTAATCTACTGGGCGCTACAGTTGAATTTTCTACTGCTACACTCCCCACACGCACATACACAGTATACAGTCTACAATGAAGGCTCGATAATCAGCTCACGGCATATAGGTGTAAGCAGGGGTAAAGTGCTATTTTTATAAGTGGGGGGTGGACCTAATATCCTCTAGGGGGGGTCCGGGTTTTTATTTTTTGTATTGAAGTTAAATGCATCAATCTGGTGCACTTTGAGAGCAAAATTAAGAGATTTATGGATACATCTCTCAACACCCATATGAAACAACTGTAAACAGATGTACTTTTTCTTTTTGGATATTTTACATATCACTCTTTTAAAGTGTATTCTTGTTTTACTGTCATATAGTATTTCATAACTGTTTTTCATTTATTCTCTTATTTTTTTTTATAATGATCATATGAAGGTGTGCCTCGGAAATAATTGTTTACATAAATCGTGACCAAACCGTTTGAGACCCACTGAGACAACTTAGACTAAAGTTAATCTAAACACTCAGATAGTCCTTTGGCTCACCTGGGTCCCTCAGTCTGACAGGAGAGGACATTCCCTTCACCTTGTTGTAGAAACAGCTCCTTCTATCCGTTAGTGCAGCTAGCTAAACAGATGCTTACAACACGGTCCCTGGCATGGTGTGCTCTCTCTCTCTCTCTCTCTCTCTCTCGCTCGCTTAATCACACTAAATGCGCGTCTGCCACACACACACACAGAGCCGAGCTTGAATGAAACACAGAGACCCAGAAATACTTGTTCTGTACTGTGGCATATTGTTTTCGAATCAATCATTTTTCAAATTATGAATTTCACACCTAAAAATAAAAAAATACATGCATTTCTTGGGGGTGCTTGGGGGGTGCTATGGCTATCCTAGGGAGAGCTTCAGCACCCCCTAGCACCCCCCTGCCGCCGCCTATGCTATCAGATCCATATTGCTTCTTCTCTGACTCCTCTGTCTGATTGCAGAATTGATGGCTGCCAGATGACCTGCTCAACATGATTCCTGTCACCTATCACAGCATGCTGTCAGCTGCAAACAGCGGACACCCCAACCCTCTCTTGGATCGTGTTTTGAACTCTTCAAACGTGAAGTGTTGTCAGAAATGTGGATTTTCTAGTACAGATGCTGCAGAGCTCAAGAAGCATGTGCTGGAGCACAAGGGGACGAGATTTTACTGTTTTTACTGCAACAAAGTCTCGTTCAGTGAGGCAGAGTTAAATGCTCACCTGAAGGAACACAATTCAAAGTATCCATTCAACTGCCCTCACTGTGGACAGGGCTACATGAGGAGGCTGTGCCTTGTGAATCACATTGAGCGTGTACATAGTAAAGTCATGAGTCAAGGACCTGCTAAGACTGGCATGATTACAAATCCACATGTTCCTGCCTCCAGTGCCTTATCAAGTGTTTCCACTGCGGATCCATCATTGCTTCGACCGACTGTTCGGGTGAAAGTACCTGCGCTGAGCTCATCTGTAGCACGGCTGGGTAAAGATGAACAAAGAGGCAAAACACTGGACACTAATGTATCAAATGCTACTAATGGTAGTGGAGAATTTTTGTCCCCTTTGAACGGACTCTTTCAGCACAGCAGAGCTTTGACGGTTTCTCTTCCTGAGGAAATTACAATCCCTAATGGCTGTATGGTGGAACTTGTTGAGGTGAAAACTGTCAACGGGACAAAGGAGCTCAAGCTGAGGATCGTCTCTCAACAGGGAAACGAGTCTGTGATAAAAGACACAAGGACCACAGTTTCGCAAAACGCAGCACTAGGACAGCCATTCTTATCCGCATTAGATCACACAAACACAGTTAAGTCTATGAACATGGGGATGTGCACTATTAACAGGAAACAGTGTGAAACAAAATCTGTGAATTTGGAGCGTCCTGCAATTGTCCCAGTACATTTTTCCCAAAACCTCCCGAATCAAGTCAGCAAAGGCAACGTTGGATTAAAAAGAACATTGCCGGAAATAATCAATCTGGAATATCATGAAGTTGTTCCAAAAAAGGTTCCCAACATTCTTGTGAATCCTGTAAGAGAAGGAAACTGTGGGATCAGAGTTGCTCAGAGAGATCTGGGGAACCACGCAAATCTGCACTCTGTTATCTCCAACAGGGCTGTCAACAGGTCGACTGGCGCCCTGCATCGAGAAAACATGGGAGCACATGCTTCTCAGAGAGCGGTGGATGATAGAAGGAATTTAATTGATCTTTCCAAAGGTGTTCCACCCGTGAAGGAAAGTGACGTAAAAGTAATTCCTAGTGATGTGTCCCGGCATGTCAAACTTGAACCCGGGGAGATAAGGGAAGAGGACTACACTAACTTGAAAACAAAGAAGGGGGCAGTTGGTTTTAACCAGCAAAAATCTGCCTCCCCTTCCTTGAATGTTCTCTCAGCTGGCCAAGTGAGACCTCCAGCCATTTTAGTTTGTAAGGATAATGTTGCAAATTCTTCCTTTTCAATACCCAGGACACCAATAGACTCCCCCTCAGGCAAAACACCGGCCCTTTGTAATCGCACAAATTCAAAGATCTCATCTTGGGTCCAGGAAGTGAGATCCAATGAGAGATTGGCAGAAGGAGACCTGCCAGAGTCTGAGTGTTTTCCCATCATATCTTCTGTGTTTTCATTAAGTCAACAATCAGAGGACGGCCAAGGCTCCTTTCAACCGCTGGTAATGGCTCTGCGTGGTATAGTGATGGATAAAAGCAACAGTTCTGTTTGTACAATTCTAAATAACATCAACACAACGAACAGCACAGAGCAGGTGATGGAGGCAGAAAAATCGAAACTCTTCAGTCGGATGTCGACTATAGATGGATCCATTATCCGTCACCTTTTATTGACTGACCGGAAAATCGATACTATAAAAGTGGAGGGGCAGGAAAAAGGCATTCAACACCCTCCTTCACTGACCCACAACAACTTCCTTGTCAAAGAGGAACAAAATAATACTACGCTAACGGACAAAAGTAAATGCAATCACACTCCTGAGTCAAAATCTTGCGTAAAAGATGAGAACTCCAAAGTTGACGCACCGGTAAATGCACATGCCACTACAACGCCTCAACAGGAAGTGGCACAAAGTGAGCATGACATGTCAAAGTTTCTGACTGTCTCTCTGAAAAGGGTGCAAGTAGGCGTGTGGAAAAAAAACAAGAAGGGACTAAAACCTAGAATATCCAAATATAAGACTCCGGAACCTGGGTCCAGTCTGACTGACAGTACAGTTATTCATCCGATGCCGCTGAAGGGAGACCAGCTGGTGAAGCGCCCGGGCCCCAACCAGCCCGTGGTGGTGCTCAATCACCCCAAGCCCCGGACCAACCGTCAGGGAGCGAGGACAGACAGGTTGGAAACAGGAGCCTCGGAGGGCGCTCCAAAGTGCAACATCTTAAAAATGAGGCTGAGCAAAGTGATGGGGCAGAAGTATGAGGTAATGGGCTGCACTGTTGGAGTCTTTCAGTGAATAATATCACTGGACATTTATCTGAAAACATTTGTTTTAAGATACTTAAAAAATGACACTATATGGACATTTGTTCTCTCTAAGGCAGCATTAGATTAGAAGGAATGGACTTCTGATTATCATGGAACCTTGTGTGTAACATTTATGTTGTTTATCTAGGCATGGGATGAGAAATACTAAGTGCAATGGATGAAACACGGACCATATTCTGTAGTAGATTGCCATTAGAAATACACAGATGTTTAAGTACTATTTCAGAAGTTTGATAAACCAGTAGAGTCAGAGTCCAGGCACAAATAATGCATGCTGTTTGCTTAATAAATTAAAAAGAAAATACTGTATTCATTTTTTTTTTGCATCACTTATGTTTTGCATCTGGCCACTCTAAGACACAAACTGAATTTGGTGCATCTGAGATTATCAAATTGTGTGGGAACCCAATCAGAATATAGGCAAAGTCATTATCATAATATGCACACAATTTTAATGATGGAAAAATCTGTGGTGAATATCAAATCGGACTACAACTAATAAGTATTTTCACTGTTGATTAAATAGTGAAAATAAGTATGTTGCTCAGTGTTCACCGAAGCTCAAGATGATCCTCAAATGTCTTTTCTCCAAAACTCAAAGATATTACGTATTATAGAGGATTAGAGAAACCAGAAAATGTTTCCATCAATAAGCTGGAATCAATCAATTAATTTAATTTAACAAATTTCTTTGGAACCGTTAAAATGTTTGTCAGAAAAATGTAATAGTTAGCAATAGATTGATCTTTACAGATTTAAAATATGATAACGTGTTTGATTTGTGCAAAAATGTAATATAAATGGTCAATTCAACAGCCTTTTTTGTACTAAACTTTTTGGCACAAAACAACACAGGAAAACAATGAATTATCAGTACTATATTTTGACAGTGAGCACTTGCAAGCCTACAGAGGTTTTAATGGTCAGCTGTGTCTCTTTCTCTGCATTTGTTGTTACATGTTAAATAGACACTATGGGAACGCAGACAATGTCATATGTGCAGCAATCAGTATCAGTCCGTAGTGTAGTGGTGCATTCAGGCACTCTTTGCAAACTCTTACATTTGGGAAATCCTGCATGACTATTTCCCAGACCAACAGTCACTGGTACCTTCATCAAATGGACTGGACCAATGAAATGACAATGCAAAGTGTAAATAATGGAAGCTGGGTTTGTTCTCAGTTTGGACGTGTTGTGAACCACGGGGGGTCTCAGAAAAAAAGAGGGTTGCCAGCTTTTCTTCATGTGTTTTGTGAAGTGAATTGTCACAGTTGTACTTATTATTCTTGGAATGTGCCCCAGTATTTACCACTTTGCAGGCCGTTCTCATTGATAAACTCTATTTTCTTATTTGCCATTTTCATGACATTTCAATGTGGAATGTATCGCAGATATTTGAGATTTATTTGAGTGTTATGAAATCTTGTGCCATACAGTTTCCTGTCTTTAATGTACTTCAATGTAAAGCCTCTGTAGCTCCTTACATAGTGCTGCATAATGGATCTGATAAAAAGCACCTCAGTTTACTACTGTAACAGAAAACCACGTGCGTGTGTTTTTAATGATGTAAATACTAAGTGACTATGGTGATCCTGGGAACCTGTTTAAACTTGTCTTTTTTTAGTAACCATTGAAAGGTCACAAACTCTCTCTTTACAGACGGTTTACAACAGCATTACAACAGCAGCGTGTTGTGTTTAAAATCTAACCATGATGTATTAAGTGATAGACCTACGATTACATTTATAGGTTTGTGTTGCCCAGTTTATATTGTGTAAATATGTTTTGATCAACATATTTTTATGGTGTAAATACCTATACATATAAAATGTGATAAATGGTGTTCATACTCTTTAGGAGATGGTAACCATTCCACAGCCTCGTCTACATTGTGCTTTACTTGTCTAACGCTACAGTGCTGTATTGTTTATTGTATTATTTAAATGTGTCACAATTATTTCTGAATGTTTTTCCTTTGCCTTTATTCACTTCTCAATGTATTACATTCTCAATGTGCATTATCGTGTCTCATGCTTTTATAAATAACGATTATGTAACTCCATTTTCTATTAAAACATGATAAAAGATTGCATAGCCTCCCCGTTTGTTCAACAGAATTGCATTACATCAAGGGGTCATGATCAGTATATAACCTTTACATAGTAGATCTCTAACGCACTCAGACTCTCAGCCTCTCTTTTACATGTAGAAGTACCTGCAGTAAATATTTACAAAAGTATTAACTTTACTGAAAGTATCAGAAGTAGTCATTATGTAGACTAGACTAGTCCACTGAATTATTAGTGCGTTAATATGTTTGTCACTTTATGCTGCAGCTTGTAAAGGTGGAGCTAATTTGAATTACTTGATATACTGCTGGGAAATGTACTTATAAGATATCTTAATGTATTGATCCAAATTGTAAATCTTTATCTGTTAAGTCACTTAGGAATCGATATGCAAGATGTTCTGACAAAATGTGCTATAAAACATTAAATACTCAAGTAAAATACCTCAACATTGTTCTTAACTACAGTATTTGAATAAATGAAATGATCAACTTTTCACCACAGCTTATCCCTATCAAAACATTTTTGATTTATCAAGTTATAATTTTTATCCGGAAGCTTAAATCTCACTAATTTGACATATTTAGAGATTATACATTTTGAACTGTTTTGGTAATCAAGGCAAGGCAAGGCAAGTTTATTTATATAGCACCTTTCAGTACGTGACAATTCAAAGTGCTTTACAAAATAAAATAAAAGACATTTAAGAATAAATACAGCAGAAACACATTATATAATGGCATTTTACAACAGGCATTTAAAAGTCAAAGATAATAAGATAAACACAACAGTTATACAATACATGAATAAAAAGCAAACTGCAGTGTGAATATGAGCAGTTCAATTAAAAGCAGCGGCAAAAAGATATGTTTTCAGTCTCGATTTGAAAATAGTACGAGTTTCTGCGGACGTGCATGATTCAGGCAGTTTGTTCCAGATTGTGGGGGCATAATAGCTAAACGCTGCTTTTCCATGTTCTGTTCTTACTCTCGGAACCGAGAGCAGACCCGTTCCAGAAGACCTGAGAGATCTTCAATCAATCAATTGTTCAGAAATGTTGAAGCAAAAACGTCAAATATAAGCTTTTCAGCTTCATATATTAGATTTGTACTTCTCTCTGTTTGGTATCATTGTAAAGTATACATTTTATATTTGTGTTTTTTGACTGGTAAATGAACACAATAAAAAACAACAACGATTTGATCATGAAAACTATTGATCAGTTTCAGATTTAGATAAAACATTGTTTTTAATTGACACATCTTTCACAATTCGTATACACTGTCAACGTTTTCCTAACATGCTCACGATGAACTGCAGTGGATGTTATGGGTTACAACCAGATGTGATTGAACGGTTTATTTTGGCAGGAAAGCTCCATGTGTTATTGCAGCAGCTGCTCAACATCACTCCTGGTTACTGGACACGTCAGCACACAGTTTTCTGGACATTTGCTTGCGGGCATATTTCTCCCACTGATGAGTATTACTGGGAATATGGAATGAAACTTTATGATTTCTGCCACAGAGTCAAACATCTGAGGAGAAATAAGATGTTAGGTTGATTAAATATGATGAAGATAAGGCTTGTTTAACTTTGTCTTTTAGTGTTTTTCCACTCACATCATTTGATCGATGTCCTCTTCCCAGCGCGTACTTGCTGGTGCTCTCTATAAACCGGATCTTTACATTATAAACCTTCTTGCCGTGATACATAGCCAACACCAAGGGCTCACTGTTGGAGTTGATGGAGCAGTCTCGTACCAAAAATGCCCCGTCCTAGTGTGAGTAACAAGAGAATATTCGATTTAGACTAATTCAATTATAAGATAATGTCATATAAGAGGTTTTAAATTACCTTGTTCACCAGGTGTAAGGCGTGCTCAGCATCTGCTCGAGTACAAGTCCCAACGTACCAGTCCTCTTCACAGTAGGTCTGCCAAATATTATCAGTGGGGGAAGAAATATTTAGATCATTTAAATTAGCAACAATACATGGTCAAAATCATAGAAAAGTAATATTCTATTATTTAATTTCTATGGGGGAAATAACTGTAAAGGTCTTATCCATTCCCTTAAGATTAGTTAAAGTTAAAATACTCATAATGCAGAATGGACGATTTACCAATAATGAATATACACATTTGTATTATTATAAGTATTTTGTTAATATGTAAAAGAAATCGCAAAAAAGTCCAGCATTGAAAACAATTCGGTGAAAGTACAAAATAAAATGCATTGAAGTATACTTAAAGGTGGGGTAGGTAAGTTTGAGAAACCGGCTCGAGATACACTTTTTGTTATATTCCATGGAATGCTCTTAACATCCCGATAGCAATGAATATCTTAAGTGCTTTGACAAAAAATCCATAAAAAAATGTCATCTGTGGAAGCTGTAGTACTGTAAAAAGCACGACCAATCATTTTAGCCGGCCCGGCTAAAATAACTGGATGGCCTACCTGCCTGTCAGCCTTCCATCTGTGCACAAACTTATCTCGTGCCCTCATTGGTCATGTGCACGTTCGTGTGTGTTTGAGGAGGGGCTCTGTGAGGAAGTGGTAGATTTTTTCCGGCTGTGTATTTTCAAATTCTAGCACACTCGAGCTGGTTTCTCCAAAATTACCTACCCCACCTTTAAGGTACAATAAGTAAAAGTGTAAATCTAATGTTGTAAAGATGACAGAACTTTATTTTGTAGCTTATCATAATATATTTATATGTTGTATTAATACTCTAATAATGCACATTTAAAGTATATACATCCGTCAAAAATGTACAGGGAGGTAAAACACTTAAGTATAAGTACATAAAAATGGTACTAAGGTAAATGTCCTTTCCTCAACTAGATATCACAGACTTTAGAGAAAGAATACTTATACAGTATAGTGCAGGGGTGTCAAACTCAAGGCCCGTGGGCCAAATCCGGCCTGCGACCTCATTTTATGTGGCCCGCAAGAGCTTGCAAAGAATATAATATACAATACAATTGGTGTAATTGTTGAATATTTTCTTTCAATTGTTTGCCCTAGACTTCAGCTTTCAGACGTAGTTTTTTATGAAGTTATTACCAGAACTGATAGTAATCCAATGCAGAGCCAACAATATAATTTAATACATTATTTAATATTTATGTATATGTATATTTATATGTATATTTATATAGTCTAAAAGTTACAACCGGCCCTTAGAGTGCAACCATAATGCTAATGTGGCCCGTGATGAGATTGAGTTTGACACCTCTGGTATAGTGTATTCACTTCTTTATTTAGTAGCAGCAACTGTACCTGTTGAGGCTTTTCCATGGGAACAAAGTCATGTTGGTTAAAGTCTTCTTTAGTTTGAGGCCACTCATGGTGAAGACGTTTTGATGGCACCCTTTCTTTAGTAAACAATAATATTGACTTATTTTATAATTACATTTAACATTATACTGATGATCTATAACACTACTTACCTATACTTAGTTGGGACCTAAAAAAAAGAAGAAGGCATAAATCAAACTTGAGACAAATGACAAATGTGTCCTAAAAAGCTTTAGAAATGAATGCCCCACCTTGTTTCTAAATCATGAGTTTCCAAATCCAGAGAATGTCTGTGATTGGTATGAAGTGTTGAAACATGTTCAGCACTCTGTAGACCTAAATATATTCAACATCATTAATATTAAAGTTGCATTTCACTAAAATGTTTACATTCACAATCATTAAGCTCTTACCTTTGCCATGTGCACTGAATTCTGCCTGGTAGAAGAAATACAAAGAAAATTAGGTTTAAAAACAATATTGCAGGATAGTAAATAAAAAAAATGGCTGAAAGGGCTATTGATTTTAAACAAATATGCAAGTAGATAATGTGGAGTCTATTTTTATATAACATTACAAGGTTGATTCTTATTGTCACATTATATGCTTATTGTGCTCATGAGATGTTGCTATGACTATGGAATAAATAGACACAATCACCAATCCCAGGTTCTGATGGGTTGGATACGAAACGAAGGTCATAGAAGAAAGTTTTAGCTTGCATTAGAATTGCAATAATAAAATGTATGTGCGCACAAGTTTCAAGGCTTTTTTCCGGAAATAGAGTTACAGATTACAGCTCTGCTGCCTGTGATTTATATGACCTGACGGACTCCTTGGCCAAGTGAATATATCTTTTGCTCTCTTTTAATAAATAGTAGAACTTAGAAGTTGTTTGTCTTTCCTGGAATAAAAGAACACGACAATAACTACATGCTCTGTTTTATTTATTACTTGGCTTCACTGTAGTAAACTGTACGACAAGACATAGGGTATAACATTAAATAGTAATAAAATAGATACATAAAAGGCACACACTGAAGAGAACCAATCAAAAATACAATAACAAATAAATCTGACACATTAGTTCTTGGCAAACATAATCCTGCTTCACAAGTACTTACCTTTTTAGTTGCCCTTTGTCGACTGAAAAGAAAAAGGGACATTATTTATAAAATGTTATCACATTAAAGGTATGGGTATAGGTACATGAACACGAACGAATGAGGGCACGAGATAAGTTTGTGCACGAGATGGAAGGCTGACAGGCAGGTAGGCCATCCAATTATCTGCCACGGGCCTAGGCAGATACTGGACTTGGACTTGCTTTTTACAGCGCCACGGCTTCCACAGATGAGATATTTGTATGTATTTATTGTCAAAGCATTTAATTTATTCATTGCTATCGGGATGTTAAGAGCATTCCATGGAATATAACAAAAAGTGAGGTGAATTACCTACCCTACCTTTAAGCTTCTCAGAAAAAAAGAAGGTTTTCTTTAAGCAAGAAAATAAGGGAAAGGAATTTATCTGAAATTAATTTGATTTCAGTTGGTAATTTTTACAGAATTTACAGTTCTTTATGAATAAAGCCAATAGTCAACATTCAGATCTTCAATGTGGTAGTTACTGTTGGCACTTGTGTCTTCTAACCAGCAGAGGGTGTCACTGCCACACTGTAGGAACTGTAAAACTAAGAGGACCTTCTCTCACTTCCCTCCGTCCTCACAGAGAAAAAAGGTTGCGTGGGGTCAAAGTCAAAAGCAGCGATATAAAACAGCAACAGCTGGGGGTTTATCTGTGTGCTTCCTGCAACAAAAAACCCACTACTGTATACTCACTCTCTGCGGCTGGAATCGTGTACAGTCAGCCCCGGCAGGTGACTCACTAACTCTGTGATCACCGCTGGAGGCGAAGGAGAGCGCCTGGAAGAGCACCAACATCAGCTGTAAGTCCATTCATTAACCCCAAAATTAACACCTTCTATAGTAGTGGAGTATATTACCTGTGTGAGTGCTGTGATATTAGAAAAAGGGGAACATTCATCAGTATTATATCCCTTGCAAACCAACATGATTTATATGACACATTTGAAAAGAAAACAGGGTTAATTATATATATATGCAGGTGTTTACCTGGTCTTCTGGCTGCACAGGTGGTAACTTCTTATCTTTTTTTCTTCTGCCTGGCTTCAGGGCTCTATTTACAGCAGGCCCTTAGTTTTAGAAGCACAGAAAAGTAGTTATTTATGGCAGGGGGGCTTCCGACATAAGTAAACTGGGCCTCTGGGCCTTTAGACCACCCTATAGGCTTCATGTCAAGATTTTCAAAAAATAAAAATATCTTGAAAATCTTGAAATGTAGCCAGTAGGGTGGTCAAAGGACCATGTATAAACCCTTTTTTTCTTTACACTTTATGGTATTAACATACCCTTTTCATCATGCGTACAATACCTGGCTATTAGATAATAATGTGTAGATGTGGCTAACAACCATGGCGTTATGAATAAGTGCCGCACAGAGAATTATAACATGCTAGCTAGTGTGTGCTTAATCGGTTAGCAGTTAGACCACCATCAATGCTTTGTCATTTTAATGTGTTGTTTAAAAAAAATAGGCCAATGTATAGTATCTACAAATGCAATGTTAAACTTGAATAACGCATGTTTAGTGACCATGTATACAGTCGCTGAGTAGCAGCAGCATCTGGCCAAGTAGTGAAATGTCATAAAGTTGCTAAAGGCAGCTTATGTTAGCCGCCATTAGCTACTACCAGGGCCAACTTCCCCACTAAAATCAAAATTCACAAGCTGTAGAGTTTTGTCACGCTACCTGAAGTTAGTGAGAAGTCTCTTGGGAGGCTGTTAGAGTTAGCCTGATGGAGTGGAGAGAACATAAAATATAAGCATACATTTACAGCATTAAAACCTTAATGGAGACTTAATTAAAAAATAAAAACAGAAAGCTTACACTTGAGAGGGATGAGAGACTCTGGGCCGATGTTGACCTTGGAAGAGCCCTGTCTTGAAAGCAAAATAAGTTGTGATGCTTTTCTTTTATTCAGTGACAGTAACGATAATTTCAGCCCTTCCAGTGTTAGTTGGCAGTTTAAACAACAACAACAACATGCGTTTGTATCATTGTTGTAACTTGCCGGTCCCAGCAGCACACTGCAGCAGCAGCAGACTGTATTGATTACAGAGGGAGAACACCCCAAGTGTGAACAAATTTAAAAGCCACATTCAGTATAAAGTTGTAGACGTGCAGCTGTGAAGCTCCTGGCTGTGGGCCACAACCATGCAGGAGAGTAAAGGGAGTCTCTTCACACTACACGCTTCTCTCTCTCTCCCTTCGGCTCCTAGATAATTGTAACCTCCCGCAGTCTGCCTCAGCCAACAGATGGCTCTGGAGACCCACTGGCAGATCATGATCACTCAGCATGAGCTCCATCTCTCTCCCTCCCTCTCTCACACACAACAGTTTGTGGTGGAGCTGTTTTATTTTGGTGCCTGAACTTCACTGAGCTTCGATTTAATTATGTTCACCAGAGCTTTTCTGAGGGGAAAGTAAAACTAACTCACTTTCATTGTGCTCACTGTAACACAAGCTCTCTGTAAGTTGAAGTTGTGTACCAGGTTTATTCTGAGGTTTTTGGATGTAGGTTTATGAACCTTTTCATGTATGTGTTGTGTTTTATACATTTAATGAATAATGTTTGAATAGTGAATGATTAAGATGGGTAGTGACAAATATAATAGGAATACTTCACCCACAAAATGTCCATTTGTGTATCAGTTACTTAACCTTGAATTCTTAATAAAAGTTTGTTTTTCTAGCAAGCCTCCATGGTGAACAAAGATGTAAAAAATGAAGGAAAGTCCAGATGAGTGTAGGTAAATTAGGGCTGCGTTAAACAACAGCAAAACTATAAAAAATGTGTACAGATTTTGAGCACAAATGCATGTCTTTAGGAAGTAGAGGTGCTTAATTTCATCAATACCTTTCTTTTTTTTCTTGAATTCAAGGCAACACAGGGTGTGTAATGTATGTACAAATGATAATTTTGAGGTTGAAATATTCCTTTTAAAGGTCAGATTCCCTCCTACAGATGAATATAAATGCTCAGCCTACAGTGCAACCAAGACGGCAGTTCTTAGTTTTACAGTTTTTCAGTAAGCTTCACCAAGACAAGGTAACAAAACAGAAACAAAACTAACGCTAGACATTTGTGAGGAGTAAACGAAGCTTAACCCATGCTAAATCTACGTAACTTTAACCTGTACTGTAAAAAATAGCTGTGTGAAAGTGAACGCAGAGTCATTGTTTTTTTCTCTACCTGCATACTCTCTCTCAGCATCTATGGGTCTTGCAGGAAGTATGCGCACATTCAGCACTTCCTCATGGTCATCCGCCATGTGGTACTCATGCTCCAGGACGCTGTTCGAGTAATCATCTTTGATCTTTGATCTTTGATTTCTGTTTTTGCCTTTCCTGTTGCGATCCTGTGCAGAGAGAATTGCAGTTTTAAATGTCAGATACTAAGAGTGCATACAAAAACGTTATCTTAATCCTTTAACAACAAATATATGAATGCATTGCTAAGATTTAGGACAAGGAAGGTCTTATTCTGCAAATAATGAAATCAATAAATGTGAGTCTTCCTAATTACATCAACCAGTAACATAATCTAAAGTGGACAGTTAGATCCTGAACTCGCCTACAACACTGATAAGCACAGGAAGCTACAATGAGGTGTTGCAACACAACCCACTGCTTGTCTCCAAGCGATTTCCTTTTTAAGTCTTCACACTTTCCACTCACACAGAAAATTACAGCCAGTGGCAGAAAAAGCGACAGTTTGTGACACATTGTTGAAAGGCTACATAACAAGCATTTTCTTTTTCTTCTAATTAATGACATATGATGCATTGTGATGATATGTTTGTGCTAAGAAACATTTGAGATTAGGATGAATATATTATCAGTCGGCGCATCATCCTCCGGCTTCTCTCATTCAATTTTCACTAAAAGCAATGTGCTTCACATCAGAAGTGGCTCTTTTGTAATGAAGAGGAGAGTTCAGATTGGATTCTGCTGAGAGGAAATTGATGTTTTTGTCCGGCAGGTGCATTGTCACCACTAATGTGTCGCCAAAGGCAAGACATGTCTCTCTTTGGAAGCCCAGGTTCCCTTTTTCCTTTTTAATGATGAACCCAGAGAGTTTACTTTTGTATTTATAGTTAATTTTGAAGACAAGGAGTCATTCGATAACCACGCTCTTGTATGTGCACAAATGGTGGAGATGTATCTTTTAAATCAAGCACAGGTTCAGGTTGTTTTTAAGTTTACAATTTAAAAGCTATTGGTATTTCCCAGTTTACAGAAAATATGCATATACAAAACCTCAATAATAATAATAATAATAATAATAATAATAATAATAATAATAATAATAATAATAATAATAATAATAATAATAATAATAAACCTAACCCTAATAATCGACTTGAAAGATGTCAATTTAGTTTCTTATTTTTTGGATGTGTTCAAATGACTCTCTCAAATGAAATTGTAATATTACACTTATGAGCTTTCTTGAGAAAACGAGATACTTATTTTATTAATCAGTGAGATTAAAAAGAGGGAAAAGTATTTTAACTTTACAATTCATATTAATGCAACCAAAAAGAACAGTTATGAATCATAGTAATGGTTTGCTCTGTGTTGCTCTGTGCACTAACAATGGCATAGCAGAATTTCACTCTTTCCTCCTTTTGTGCTAAAAGGTAATTACACAGGGGGGCTGCAGGCTCCCGAAGCCCCCTGGGAACGTTCATGTATAACCATCGGGGAAACGCTGTGGGTCGGGCGCCATAACTCACCATTATCACAGCAGACTCATGGCTGGTGCCTCTCTCTCTGCAGCTAACGAGGGGCTGAAACAGTAATGAAAAACATCATTAGTTTGCTGTTCTGCTAAAGGATGTGGCCTTCCAACACAATTTGTCCTCACACTTTTCTTCCTCAATAGTTTCACATGCAAAAGAACAAGGTCTTTATTCAAACTAAACAAAGCTGCTAGTGGCCCCTCACTGTTCTCCCTGTCCCCCCCCCTCCTTAGTTTCTTGATCTGAGTTACAGTTTAAACATTCACTGGAAAGAATATTAAACTTAATTCATTTTGAAACATTGATATGTTGTTATTTTGTAACACAAGAACAGTTTCTGCTTGGTAACATACAAATAAACATGTAACATTCCTGCCCACTGCAATAATACTGTACAATAAATCCCCTCTGGCTGGAAGAGAACTCTCTGCTCCATAGTTTCTCTTGGAATAAAACCACGTTGTACATTTTACTCTATAATCTGTTCAATATTTATACTCCATATTCCATATATTTTGAATATATATATATATTGTATATATAATATCTGCATGTATATTTTCTATTTCGACATGTATATTTTATATTTTATATTTTATTTTTATTTCTATTCTTGTATATTTTTGTTTAGTTTAGTTTTATTGTAAAATGCCTTTTATGCTGCTGTAACAACAACAATTTCCCAATTTGGGATCAATAAAGTACTATCTATCTATCTATCTATCTATCTATCTATCTATCTATCTATCTATCTATCTATCTATCTAACTAACTATCTATCTATCTATCTATCTATCTATCTATCTATCTATCTATCTATCTATATACCTATCTATCTATCTATCTATCTATATATCTATATACCTATCTACCTATCTACCTATCTATCTATCTATCTACCTATCTATCTATCTATCTATCTATCTATATACCTATCTATCTATCTATCTATCTATATATCTATATACCTATCTACCTATCTACCTATCTATCTATCTATCTACCTATCTATCTATCTATCTATCTATCTATCTATCTATCTATCTATCTATCTATCTATCTATCTATATACCTATCTACCTATCTACCTATCTATCTATCTATCTACCTATCTATCTATCTATCTATCTATCTATCTATATACCTATCTATCTATCTATCTATCTATATATCTATATACCTATCTACCTATCTACCTATCTATCTATCTATCTACCTATCTATCTATCTATCTATCTATCTATCTATCTATCTATCTATCTATCTATCTATCTATATACCTATCTATCTATCTATATATCTATATACCTATCTATCTACCTATCTACCTATCTATCTATCTATCTATCTATCTATCTATCTATCTATCTATCTATCTATCTATCTATCTATCTATCTATCTATCTATCTATCTATCTATCTATCTATCTATCTATCTATCTATCTATCTATCTATCTATCTATCTATCTATCTATCTATCTATCTATCTATCTATCTATCTATCTATCTATCTATCTATCTATCTATCTATCTATCTATCTATCTATCTATCTATCTAAAACAAAACCAAATCCATATTTACCTTTATTAAGGAAGAAAAACAAAGGTTTTACTTTAAAAAATGTGGATGATCCATTTAAAAAAATATAAATAAAATAATAAGAAGAATAGAAAAGAAAAATTCGACCTTTGAATAATTACATTTTGCACTAATGGACGATTTAGGCGGATTTAACATCTTGGGATTATTGTAAATGACCCAGTATTCATCTAAGATTATTTTAACGTTAAGGGTATCAGTGATGATTTCACCAATGTTTATCTGAATACATATGGCGCAAAGAGGGATGAAACTGATATTTGGATCTTTGTCACATATTTTCCATTTGCAAGCTTTTAAAGACATGTTATCTATTTTAAATCATGTTTTTCTGCAGTAGAGAAACACAAGGTCAGGTCCAATCAATCACTCTTTGATTGACATGGTTTTATATTTGAAGGCTTTAAGGGAAACAAAACAGGAAGCAGGAAGGAAATGTACCAAAAATAGAAGTTGGGACATTTAAGCGAGGCCCAGGGATTGTGATAATGCCAGGAGACATTACAGTCTCACAGTCCTGAAAGGCAGAGTCTAACTCAGTATTGGATTTGGCGGTGTGGTCCAACACTCCGCGGGCTGTCTGTCTGCTTTTTAGAGCTCACTGAGCCATGGGAAGTGGTGTTGGATGAGATGTATGAAAGAAGGAGATTAGGTACTTGGAGCAAGCATCTGAGGTTGAGCAGTGAGTCTGGAGAGTAAACTCCTGCTCCATAGAAATTGGGTGCAGAGGATAGCAACTCAAACCAGCAGGCTACTGATGGATTTGTGACCTGGCTTTGCACAAAGTATAAACTGCAGAGAGCGAGAAGGAGCTCCGTCTGAGGAAAGAAACTATATCGCCAATGTGGCTATACAGTATACACCCCGGGTGCAAATAGCATTGTTGACTATAGTTACCCGGGTGTAAATCGTATTGTTCACTATAGTAACCCGGGTGCAAATAGCAATGTTGACTATTTTCCCCCGGGTGTAAATAGCATTGTTCACTATAGTCACCTGGGTGCAAATCGTATTGTTCACTGTAGTCACCTGGGTGCAAATAGCATTGTTGACTATTTTCACACGGGTAGTAAATAGCATCTGCCTTAAAATGATTCCTGTGTTAGTGAGGTTTGTGGAAGTACAATATTAAAACAGTTATTTTAAAGCCAATACAGGGTCTTTGTTTTATATGTGTGCATTTACTTCAGATCTAATAGTTTTGGCAAATGAATGACAATACGTGTTTTTCTTGGTTGTTCTTTGGCGTAAAGTACACAATGTTTCAATTTCTTTATATGTAATTACTACATTAATATTTGTAAAGGTTGTATTGTGAACACAAGGTAGTTTAAATGTATAATCATTGTAACGTGCAATTACTTTCAACTTATTTTTATATAAGCCATATTATTGCACTTTGCATAATCATGCTGACAAACAGACAAATGAAACCAACCAAACTGAAAATATTACCTATTAGCCGGAGTCAATGAGATGACGGAAGCTCATGTATTACATTTCATCTAAAAATAATGTTAAACCAAAGCAGTATTCTTAACTCTCGCAAAATGATCTGCATTTCAAACAGTGTCTTCCATACTTCCTTCATCTTTTCTTTTAAACAGACCAAGATTGTTCGGCTTTTCTACACACTCACAAAAACAGCAGTAACTTACCTTTTCAGAATACTTTTAAAACAAGCACACCTGCCTCAGTGGGTATCCAGAGATATCTCCCTCTTTGGTGAAGAGTATTTGGTTACAGATATAGATAGTCTGCTGTTTTATTTCCCCTCAAACAGACAAACAAGAACACCTGGGCTGCTTCAAGTCGAGTGTCAGAGTTAGGCAGCCCACTGCAGGAACCCAAAGGACTTCCTGTGTGGTGAATAACTGGCCTATAACCTGAGGTCTTCACTGCTGTTTAGACATTAAAAGCTTTGTCAGCGGGGGGCTTATTTTCATTGTGCATTTATGGTCTGATTTAAAAAAGGTTTTCTGATATTTGTAGCTTTGCTGTATGAACCTATTGATATGTATAAAAATACTTTGTGGTTTTGATCAAGAGTCTAAGCCTTGCCGTTTCCTTTGTAAGCTTCTTTCATGCAGCGTTGACAATTTTGAGAGTTTAAATGTGCAAGCTTTGAATACTATACCTGAAAACTAGGTTCAGACCTTTGTTCAATAAATCCGTGTCAAATGAATCTGCTATTTCTAGCAGTATTCTTCTTAATTTGAACATGAACACGGTGACATTTCAACATCTCCTATGCCGAGTGCAGAAGGAAGCAGGGTGACATTTACTCTTCTCATAAAATCACCTGGCTTAATTTCTATATCAAACAAGAAGGGGAACCCACATTATCATTTGTGACAATATTGTATTCAAGCTTAACCTATTGATATTTCATTTTGGTGTAATAATTTCTTCAAGCATTCAGATGAATTATTGTCCAGTTACAACATGGATTTATACCAGCAGTCTGCCTAACAAATGGAACACAATTAAGACATTAAGTTGCAATTAACTCAAGCTATTAATAGTTTTATAACAACTGAAATGAGGCAGAAACATTTGCTGAATCATGCTTACCAAATGTTATCAGCCCCTATTCAGCTGGGTATTTATTGACCAGTGAACAACAATACTATAGTATTTAGAGATAAAAAGGACAAATTAATTCCTGGAAAATTATACGACGGATAATCTGCTTCAAAGCCACATTCTCCCACCTTTAAAAAAACTGTGACCTTGAAGAGTTAGTTTATTTTTTCTAATAATATATATTTTTTGGAAAGTTCTCGTTTTTGAAGTTTACGCTCTAAAAAAAATATATTTTTGGTAACTTTCCTGAAAACATTGTGGTTTGAAATTAGAAAAATAGGGGTAGGGTTAGGGGTTAGGGGTTAGGGGTTAGGGTTAGCAATAAGACCATTTCTTACATGTTGTACCACTTTATGGAAACTACAGCAAGGTCAATGTTGCACCAGGAAGTTGGACGGTAAACTGTATCAGACATATTTTGTTCTATTTTGCCATATTTCTCTTATATATTTTGGTCAGTATTGTATAAATTACATTATTTAAATTACCAAAAATAGATAGATATTTGGGAACCCTTTCAGAGTTAGTTAGTTTGACAATGGGTCAAAATACTTTGCTTGAAGTGACAAATCAGAAACAGAATCATAAATACTTACAGAGACAGAACAACAGACCTAAAGAAATAGAAACCAAACTCTTTTGAACAATCATTTTCCAGCTCATTACATTACAGCAGTTTTAAGTTTTTATTAACATAAACTACAGAGCAATATGGTAATGCAACGGTTACATCGCTTAAAACCACAATGTCCGGGGGTTTGATTCCGGCCGTGAGACCTTTGTCGCTCGTCATACCGCACACTCACTCTATCACATTGTTTCCAGTCTGCCTGTCTGCTGTCATCTGTCTATCGTCCTCAAATGTACAGTACATAGTCTTCAACACTGGAAATGTCGGTGATAAAAGATGTGCAACTCTTCCCCAAACTAAAGATTGAAATTGTGCAGTGATCATACAAAGAGTTTGGTAACTTTTGTTCAACTCTAGAGCTGACTTTTGTTTTAAAACAGCGCTGTACCACAGAGTATCTTCCTGTCTGCAGCGGCTCGAAGGCCTGGCTATGCAGCAGAGCACCGGCGCACAAGGTCAGCCTCTCTCCTGTGGTTTCTTCTGCAATGGTATAGCCTGACTTCCTGTGAAAGATTACCATCTAGCCTCTCATATTCTCACTGATGCTTATCTTTTGAGCCGCAAACGCCAACTCCCCAAACGTCTCTACACCTCGGCCCCCAGCGACAGCCCCATCGGCCTGTCAATCTAGCAGCTCATCCTGTGTCCTCGACCCCCCCTCGTCCTCCTCCCAGCAGCCAAAAAATGAGCCGACCTCCCCTCCTCTGTCCTGGACCTGTCACAAAGAAATAAGATCCAGATTCCCAGCCTGGGGGGCGAGGAACACAGAGGTTGAATAATATGGGTGAGGTGTGTGTGCATGTGAGGGTGTGTGTGACCAACATTTCAGATTTTTTTTATAGGTTAATACAACCCAAGTCCTTCAGGCGTTCACAGGGCATCTCACTTAAGTAAAAGTGGTGATGTTGAACTCCTCGCTCCCCAGGAAGGATACGTGTATTCTTGATAAACCACATCAGATACAAGGTTAACATACGTGCACAGCTGCAGTAGTCTTTTCATGAAGGCTGTCCAAAGCACAGAACCACCACAAAGTGACGGTAAATGCTGGCCGATATTTTCTATAAAAATGAACACCTTTCATGCACTTTGCAAGATTTTGTACATTGTTAACTACACTTTGGCACAACATTACTTTTCATGCTAACAAAGACTAGTTTGCACCATGTATGATTGGATAAATAAATATGTGTTGCATCATATTGTGAAGTCTATTGGCGAGGAAGGAACTCTTGGGCTGGAAACTCTAGTGTACATATTTAGAGGGAGGCATAACCAAGAAATAAACCCTGAAGCTAGGAAACTTTTTTGGGGTATGTTATGTACCATGCAAGCAATTCTCATTGAACTGAATAGGCACCATCTTTCTGTCTGGTATCCATTTATAAAGTACATCCAAACAAAAAGTACAGTTAGGCCTGATGGAAGTGTCTCCTTAAAAAATAAACAAAAAGACAATAGGGCCTACAGAGACGACTGTTTCCAGACAATACTCAAGGCTGAAAGAAAAAAACACAGTAACGTCTACTTCAAGCTTTTTGGAGAAGAAATCAATTGTTTGTGCTTTAGTTGACAATTTTTTGGTTTAAAAGCCTATTCTTGGTGAAGTGCAAATTCAACACTATTGCTATTAGGGTTGATAGGTAGCAAGGGGGTTGTGGCTCAGGAGTATCTACCAACTGGAGGATCAGTCCCCAGCACCTGCAGTTAACATGTAATGTCCTTGGGCAAGATAGTTTCCCCAAAAATTGCATTGCATTGTATGTGGTATTGAACTGTATGTACGTTTAAAAATGTGATAATTGCTCAAATATGAGAATATCAGCACATATACATAATATATATATATACCCAATATAAAGACAAAACCTTAACATCATTTCAGGTTGTTGTGCATTTCGCTGACTGTACTTTCAACTTCTGAGAACTGAACTTGTACCGTTTATCACAGTCTGTCTTTTGTTGGCTTAGACTGTACACTTGGTCACAGCGAGCTCAGCAGTTGTCACATCTAATCTACAGTATAAAAGAGAAAGATGAGATAGTGTCATACAGCCAGATAGATAGGATCAGAGAGAGGGAGAGGGCAGGCAGTTTGGCCAGTCTGGCTATCTCTGGTGAGTGTGATTCAGCAGCGTGAATAATTAAAGCTGGGAGCAGAGATAGAAATCTGTAGACGCCGGGGTCGGATAATACTGGACGGATATCAGGGGAGGTGGTGGCTGAGACGACATTAGTCACTCCCCCTGTGCCCCGGGCAGCATCAGGGCGCAGAGCTGAAGGTCAGGAGATGATGGATGGACAGAGACCAGCGGCGGCGGCGGCTTACCGCTGAAGTTGACTAGAAAACGATTGTCCTGTACATGAAATATTATCCTTATAGAGGAAGATACCTGATCTGATACTGCAGCAATGTGTCATGGCTTTGTGAACTTAGTAAAGAATGGTCCATCAGCTTGAAATGAACATGGGAAGGTTTGAAAGGAAGAAAAAAAATACATGTGTACTCAGAGACAAAGCATTTAGGTAACATGTAGGCAAATGTGAACAGAATGACTGATCTGCCTTTGGAGGTAATGTATTTAAAGGTCCCCTATTATACTGTTTTTCATTACTTTATCATAGGTCTCAGATATATACAAAACATGTCTCTGAAGTGTTTGGCCACGAAATACCAAACAGATCACCCATTGCAGCATCCCATAATCCCCTCTGTTTCAGCCCTGTTTCAAAAGTGCTGATTCTCTATCTGTTACTTTAGATGAAAATAAGGAGCCCCTCCCCACGCCCCTCTGAGAGATATTTGGTTAAAAAGAACACAATGGTGCTCTAGGAGGAGATGCAGGTGATAAGGTGTGGGGGGGGGGGTTACCTTGGTTGGTGATTGGCTAATGGTTACACAAGCCAAAAAAATCGTTATGACATCATAAAGTGGCCAAAATTTGATCAGCTAACTTTCAGACAGGTTTTTATATACTGTAAATGGATCAGGAAAAAAAGAGAGAGAATCTTTTTTCCTGAAACTTTCAGAAGCTCTAGGAAACTTGTTTATGTATAAAAGACAAGAAAAAGTGGATTTTGCATAATAGGTGACCTTTAAAGAATACTCTACGAAAAATGAATATCATATATATATATCTTTAATACAAGAACTCAAACCATGTTACCTTGTATTTTTGAAGAACACTTGAATGCATGTCATACTTGTATGCCTGCTTAAGTGTTAATCAGAGCAGACCGGGCTCTGATTTCAGACGGAGGGTGAAAAGAGGCAGTATGAGAAAAATAAAGCACTTTTTGAGCATTAAAACATGAAAACATGTCACAGTAGAGGCACAAAATACAATTATGAAACCTGAAATTGAGCATAATGCAAAGTATTTTCTTGCAATGCTTAGATACGTGGCTGTAATACTCTGAGTCAGATGTCTTTCATGTTTGCTGCATAGAGACTCCGTCAGCAGTGAGTGTGAATTCTTGGAGGTAGATGTGTTATTTTGTGAGAGTAGGTCCTCTGCAATCAACCACAACTGCCTCCTCACTGGATGATTTATTCATGAGTTTATAAAGAACTAAAATACAAATGGTTTGTCTTACAAATGATGCTTTTCTGAAAATAGACTATCGTCACAGAAAGCAAAAGTTCCCCCGAAACAATCCTCCGTATGAACGCAAACACAGAAGAGCGCCCTCATCCTCCACCATTAGTGTGATCGTACTGTAGGTCTCACCACACACTGCTCAGTTCATTATAATGGTAGCAGTGTGTCGGCAGAGCCTCCATGATAGCGAGGAGTCCCATATTCAGGTCAACTCGCAGCCAGAACGATTCCTTGATTATCCCTTATTTATCCCAGTCATTCCCCCTGCTGTTGTGTGGACGCAGGAAGATATTTGTCTGAGTGAGAAGAGCCAGGGCTAATGAGCTGAGGGCCGAATCCGATTGTTAGCAGGCTAGGAGCCGTGTGCACACTCAGAAGACACATTCAAATCATCATCAGCCCTATACATCTTATTCAAGCTAATAATGGAAGCTAGTTAAGCTAACATGGAGGCGTTTACTGGCTTCTTTACATTAATATAATAACCCTTGCATGCTGGAGTTGTGTAATAAAATGGAACACACACACACACACACACACACACACACACACACACACACACACACACACACACACACACACACACACACACACGGTGCTTATGTGACCACTCCCATTGCATTGAAGGATTTGATGGGCTCTGTATTCATCATGCATCTTTGCAAAAAAAAAAGTCCAGCTGACTAAAACCGATGACTTATTCTAAGAATCGTACCACATGCTTTCATTTCCTATTAATGTGGTGCACCTGGCAAACAGCCGTACAGCTCTCATCTGTGCTTCATCTGCCTGTGGTGAGAAACACAGATACCATCAGCATGTGTTTTCTCTTGAAATGAAACAAGTAAACACAGTATTTTTCCCATTACAATTTCAAGGAACCTGACGTTTTTTAAACATCTGTTGGAGCCATAAAACTAGACGTTTGTTATAAGATCTAGTTTGATTTAGTTTTTACAGTTGTCATTTGTTATTTAATTTTTAGCAAAACAATATCCTGGTCCTTTTGAATTCTATTAGATATACAAAAATATATTGAACTAATACGAGAGCTTAATACTGTACAGATCTTAAGTTAGCATTAAACTCTGAAAATGCTGACAAATGTGTATTTACAGTTGTCATTTAACCGAATAAATAAAATGCAAAAAATACAATTTAGACAAGCGCCTCTAACTCTACGTGTTTTGGTTTTCCATTAGTAAAAATTGTTAATAGTATATGGTACGTTTTTTGTGATACCAACTCGGTACAAGGTGACATTAAAACAATGCAGACAACTGATTGGTCAGGAAGTATCGTCACCAGCATCAAATGGGACGTCCTGCAAAAAGTGTTTTTTCACTAAACCTATTATTTCGAAAATGTGCAGCATGCTAAACTAAACTATACACTTCACAATTGTCAAAGTGCAGACGAAATGGAGAAAATCTACTGATATATTGGCATGAGTCAAGCAAAGCAGTTCCAAGAAGTGGAAACTCAGCAGAAGTGTCCTTGAGCAACAGTGTTAATTTTACCCTCTGGTCAAATAACCTTAGTGAGTTAGTGGGCAAAAACTCTATTGGCTGCATGGATTTTCTATAAGAGCTTCTTCAATATTGTATGCAGGCACACACATATACTGTAGACACACACATACACTAAGTGGGAGCAAGGCATTTTTCTAGCAATTCCAAATGAGCAACAGTGGGACCAGGAATAATGGATGAGCAGCAGCATGGTCAAGTCTAATTACTGCAACCTCTCGACCGTTGAATCTGGTCCTCACTTTCCGGGCCAGCTCAGGTCGGTCACATGTGTAACAGCCTGTTGGGAGAGCATGCATCAGTCTCCCCGTGCTGCTGTAGTTCACCAGGATCACAGTTCAGGTCCTCGCTACCAGTAAATGTGGCTCTACATCACCTCGGACACAATCCATCCCCATTAACTTCAAGCAGGTGCAGCCTATTTCATCCTCATTGCCTACAGTGTCTGAGCTCGACAGCCACTCCATTCATATAATCCATGGATCTCAATGTGCTGTGCCCGGCTGACGAGGTTCAAGTGGTTTAAAGGACACCATCGGGCAGAGAATGGAAGTTAATTGACTGTGCAATGGCTGTAATGACTTGATCCCGGGCCGAGAGTGAAAACCATCATGAGATTCTCTGCAGACATTGAGATCCATGGCGCAATTATGGAATAATATTTAATGCTGCTGCAAACAGGAGAGGAGCCATCCATACAAATAACATATGACAATGAACTGAGATTGCTCACATGCTTGGAATGCTGGTGATGTGACGATATTACAATACTATACTATACTTTATTATACTTTGCTATAAATAAAATACAGTCAAACCTTGACACACAGGTTACTACAAGTCATGTTGAAGCTTATTCGAATACCATAAACACATTTTGTAATCTTAAAGGTACCAAATGGCCAATCTGAGTCAAGGCAAGTCCTATCATTTTAAAATCACAATTTAAAGACACAACATGTATAACATTTGTCAGTTTTCAACAAATGATGATATAAGGTAAATAAAGTGCAAACTTGGTTAAAAAAGACTGTATAAATAAAAAATAAATTCCAAATACCAAAAAACAATGACGTCAAAATAGATCAAAACGTAACATAAGGCAACGAAACGTAACTCAACGCAACGTAACGCAACGTAACGCAACGTAACGCAACGTAACATAACGCAATGCAACGTAACGCAACGCAAAGTAACGCAACGTAACGTAACATAACAAAATTATTTTGTAGCACAAGTTACTTTGCTTAATGCTTTACCGAAACTGTAGTAAAGAATAGGCTGTATTTTCAGCTGTGAGTAATGTATGGTAGGTGAGATAGTATTAAGAAAAATGTCCTATATGATGTGCTGTTAAAGGTCACCTATTATGCCACTTTTTCATGTATTTTATACATAAACATGTCTCCCCTCTGTGTAAAGAGATCCTGAAAGTTTCAGGAAAAAAGATTCACTCACTTTTTGTCCTGATCCATTTATATAAAAACCTGTCTGAAAATGAGCTGATCAGATTTTGGCCACTTTATGATGTCATAAGATTTTTTGGCTTGTGTAACCATTAGCCAATCACCAACCCCACACCTTATCACCTGAATCTCCTCCTAGAGCACCATTGTGTTATTTTTAACCAAATATCTCTCAGAGGGGCGTGGGGAGGGGCTCCTTATTTTCATCTAAAGTAACAGACAGAGAATCAGCACGTTTGAAACAGGGCTGAAACAGAGGGGATTATGGGATGCTACAATGATCTGTTTGGTATTTTGAGCCAAACACTTGAGAGACATGTTTTGTATCTGAGACCCTATCTTTTTTCTGAATTTATATGTCTGAGAAACTAAGATAAACACCCTTTTCCCGTTTGTTTGATTCAAATCAGCTTTATATAGTTCAACTTAACAACATATTTCCAGAATTGCAGTAACAGAATGAAAGGAGCTGTGTTTAATCATCCGAGCTGCGTTATTTCCCGTAACATGCGGTAGAGGTTGATGCAGTGAACAGTGCTGTGATCAAATAACTTCTCATCCTGCTTTGTGTATTAACATTTCTTCATTTTATTTCATTGTGTATTGTTTGTGGGTTTTTGTAGTTTACAAAGGAAGTCTCAAAAGACGTGTAAAACAGAGCTTACTGTAGATATCCTGATGTTGTTCAAAATATCTCCCAACATTTGCTGTGAAAACTGAATGTGAGTACCTGAGTTATGAATCATTATGTCTGGCTTCTGTATATTATAATAGAAAATACTGGTTTCCTGCAAGGTGTTCAAATTCACTGACTCCCCTTTCAGTAGATAAAATGTTTTCATTTTTGCAGTGACCACTTGGTGGTGCTAGTAATCACACGTTTAATTTCCCTGGTTTACACAGACCATGTATTCAACAACATTGTGTTATTAGATTTTGAGGTGGAATTATTTGATTCTGTGCTATAGGATAGTCAAGACAGGAACATATTACTTAGGACTATTCCCTCATTGAGGACTGCAGACATTTTGTTTTACACACAAATGCAATAAGACAGAATAAAATGACAAGCCGGTGATTAAAGTTATCTAAGGAGTGCTTTTTCTGTGCTTTAATTGTTGTCTTGTGTGATAAGAAATCAGTGATGGCCCCAGGTGATCCAGAAACTTAAAAATGAAACGTTTTATTGAGAGTTTTACCCACAAACGTTGTGTAAATCATCTTTGAAAGGTAGCAGCTGTGAAACTCCTGCACCTTAAAGTATAGAGACCATCTTTGAACTTGTCTGCTGTGGCCAGATGAGGCTTTTTCTTCCCCTAAGTAACATACACACACACACACACACACACACACACACACACACACACACACACACACACACACACACACACACACACACACACACACACACACACACACACACACACACACACACACACAGATGGCCGGCGTCAAAAGCAGAGAGAATTTAAGGAAGGTTGGGTATTTCAGGTCTAGTGCTTTTAAATTGGAAAGGTTGAGGTGTAACAGTTACTTTGTAATCCGAAGCCTCTTGTGGTGCAATTTACAAACTGAGGGTCGAAAAAGCAGTGACTGACCTGTCTGATGATATTATCAAGGTACTGACCAAAATCCTGTTAGAATTTACCGATGTAAAGAGTCTGTAGGTATCTTCTTTCATGCCAGAGGTGGAAACAAACCTTTCAGTGACACAAAGAGATGTTCATCTACGATTCCTTGAATTTTAACTGTAACATTTGATGTAGCTGCTTCAGTAAATGTGTAAGGTGTCTTGTGTATCAGTGGCAAAGTACGAAGTCCAATATGTCTTTTCTCTCAGGGCTGCCTATTTTGCTAACTTTGTTTTTCCCTGTAAATAAGTTATGAAGGTTAGTGATTATATTTCTGTTTTGTTTATTTTTATGTGAGATTGGTTGCTTCTTTAGTTTAGAGTTATTTCGTTTTGTTGGCATTGGCCTACTCTGGTTTCTTTCTTTTATTCAAAAGGCCAAAGATAGACAAGAAAAGGGAAGAATGAATAAGAACAGCCTATTGTCAACGTTATCAGTGAATAATGCCATTAAGTGATAGTAAAAACTGGAAAAAAAAATCATGTTGTAAAACTCAATGAAACATAACTTGTTGAACACAAACAAAGCAACTTCTTAAAAAAGATAACATTTAATACTGACCTTGTGAACACAAAGTCAACAAATATCCACTGATAACGACCATTTAATCAGATAATAGTACAACTGTGTACTCCGGCTACTGCGGTATACATAAGCACTCACTTTTTCCTATCACACAATGGACTACAAGACCAACTTTATTTTATTGTTATTTTCTGGATTGCTACAAAGATTCTATGACATGTTTGCTATTTTTGTTTCGTATGTTGTTGTTATACTGTTGGGGCATGCTTATTCCTGCCATGTTGGGTTGTTTGTAGTTTTTAGAGTGATTTTGCCACAGCAATGAGCAAAATTGAACACACCTGTGTGGAAGCAATTAACCAGTGGGGGAACACAGCAACAGGATATAATTGCTGGCCAGAAAATGCAACAGAATGGAGCGATGCAACGAGAAACAGGGGGAGGGAAGCAGGTGGCGGACGCACCCGCAGAGCCAAATCCAAAGGAAGTCCAAGGAACTGCGGGAAGTTGTAGGACTACTCACCCAGGCGAGATGGTCTGGAGGACAGGGGTTTCCTGACAAAGTGTTGGTACAGAATACTGAGGCTCCCTACTGGCAGCTGTTAATTTATTCTTACCAGGTGGTAGCTTGTATAATGTGTTTCCACACTTTCCATTAATTGTCTATGTGAGCAGCTGTGAAATGCATTCTGGTAACACATTACTGCGTTTCAAGAGAAGGGGCGATGCGTTAGCTACATTTGCATAAAGTTGAGGCATCTTCAAGAAAATCAAATCAGAGTTATCCAGTGCCAATCGTGACTCTGGAAACTCCCAAAAAACGTTAAATTAACCGATCTAAAAATAAAGACAGATTCAGTAACTATATGCCTTATATCTTTCCTACAAGGTTTTCAAAAACACATTTCAGTAAACTATTTTTCGTAATATAGGAGAGAAATGTTTCCAAACAAGCCGCCACGTTGATTCAGTATGAGAAGAGTGAAAGTGTTTGTGGGTTCCTTTATCCAATCAAAGGTCTAATGCTATATGTTTATAGTTTATATAAACTAGATGCGTATTACAAATTATGGAAGTATTAATGTAAAATCTTGAAATGAAATAAACTGATACTCCATACTATAATATGTGGTTCATATTAAGCTAGACATGTAAGATTAACCGACCATCCACTTTGATTAATGAATGTCTCAAAGCTACAGAATAGAGGGAATACAACTCTCTGTCACTGAGGATAAGTAAGGCCTTGAGGGAAGCGAACAATGAGATCAATACCTTTAAGCCACCTTTTCCCCATGGGAAATACTTCAGTTAAGAAAGGAGGAAACGAAAAAGATAAATGTATCGACCAAAACAGAAAAGTAGGGTGAGGAGATGCTTGATGAGCATCACAGGTGCAGTCACTTTGAGATCACATCTGAAAACAAGAGCGGATATTTTGTATATTTGTTTTAAGGAAATGCAAATATCCTCAAATCTAATTGATGTTTCTTTGTCTGGGAAACATACATTTTCTGCACCTCTCATCTCTCCTGAATTCTTCCTCTTAAGACTGAATGTAAAGTGCAGCAACTGTGGAGCAATCATATAAAGAAAAACATTGGCAGTGCTACAATGGCTTCATCTACACATGACAAGCTAAGGGAGTGTTTGAAGCTGACTGCATTGTGACGTTTTCCGTGCAAAACTCTGTCCTACATATTTGAAAAAGCTCTGAGCAAGGCAATGAAATTATTACATCAAACTGAGACTTCAGCATGCTCTTATTCTTATTTCTGCTTGTTGACCTAAAAGTGGAAAGAAACTTTACTTAAAGAAATAGTTCCACATTTTAGAAAATATGCTTATTTATAGTCTGCCTGAGAAATAGATGTGAAGATTGAAATAGGTCTCATTTCAGTAGGCACTCAACTATTATTAAGGCTAAAACTAGCAGACAGTTAGCTTAGCCTTGCATAAAGTTTAAAGCAGGGCAAAGAAGCCAGCCTGGCTCTATCTCTCCCCAAAGGTAAACCATTTTCTGTGATGTATCGTTTAGAACATCTGGATAAAACTTCTGCTTTGTTTCGTTAGCATATGCAGCTAATTAGCTTTACAATATTAACAGTGTTTGATGAGGAAGGCACATAAGTACTACTACCGTGTTGACAAATGAGTCAGTTTAAGTTTCTAAAATTAAAAGTGTAAGGCAGATTAATCGTTGTGTTAGCATTAGCTTTAGCTGGGGACACAAGTATGAGCTCAAAAAGGATATATTGTTTGGGGTTTAGTTGTAAGGAGAAGTCAGTGATTTATGTCTTTGTTTCTTCTGACGGTTTTCCATTTAAATAATAATCTTGAAGATTTTGAATTGAATAAATGTCTGTTTAGTTATCTATCGCCTAATGAAGTAACAGTACTGATCAAGTCCATGACTCATAAATGATAGCCCTTGAATTAGCAGTTTTACGCGACACTGATGCAGAAATACACCTGCAGCTACCACTCAGTGCCATAGGTTCAAGGTTCTTTATTAGTCATACAACCATAGCTACAGAGTAGTTATGTCGATGAAATTCTTAAGTCACAGGCTTCTCCAACAGTGCAACACAATATTACAGAAAGACAGAAAAATATAGTGCAAGTAAATATTAAAAGTAACTGCAAAAAGAAAGGAATAGTTAAAAAATAAAAGTGAAATAGTGAAATAGGAGTCTATATGCAAGCTATTTGAATGATATATTAGGTAAATAGATAAATGATTACTAAGTAGCAGAATGTTATGAATGTTGTTACAGCAGTTCATGTGTTTAACAGTCTTATCGCCTGTGGGATGAAACTGTCTTTGAATCTGTTGGTTTTAGTCAGGATAGGTGCTGCTAATGAAAACAGAAAGGGATCTGTGAGATTGAAACTTTAACAACCCCAGGGGTGGTTTTATAGCTTGTTGTAGCTTGTAGATACAAATTGCAGTTGTCAAAGGTGAGGCTGTTCCATTGTTTGTCTGCATACTAACAAATTAACAACACTTTTTGGTATTCCTGGGTGTTATGCAACAGGTTCCTTGGCCAGTAACAGTGACTTACTGATGTGATACTTATGGCACATTTCCACTACACGGTCGGCCTCGGCCACGCTCGGTACGGCTCGGTACGGCTTGGCCTTAACAGGGCCGACTCACTTCATGCTGCGCTTCCATTACAGTTTAGGAACTGGGGTAGTTACTATAGTAACGCAGTGTAGGCGGAGCCGTGACGTCATCTTCAGAGAACTCCAGAAACACAACACAGCCGTTAGCTGTTAGCACTCAGAGCTCACAGCTCCTTATATATGTTCAGAAACTCGACAAAAGTTAAACAAGTACAAACCACAGACTGCCTGTGTCATGGTGAATACAGTCGCTGCTTTATTTATGTCTGTATAGGCCGTTGTTGTGAGTGTGGACGGTCGGAGCATATACTGCGTTAGCTTAGCCAATCTCCATCTAGAAAAACACGCATTTTAAAAGGTTTTTCGCCTGCCGTCTGTCTGCAGACTTGACAAAGCATTAATTCATGGTTTTACTAACCGGTATCAGTATGTTGTTACTTCGGCATCATTTTGAAACGTGTATTACAATTAAATCACGGTCAAATATGTCCATCTTGTTGTAGTTGTAGCCCCCTTGCCAGCGCTCCTCTCTCTAGTTTAGCATACTCAGCCCGACTCAGCCCTGTTTGTTGGCCTCGATAGAACCACAATTTTCTCGGGCCAGAAAAGACGTGAAAAAGTGGCCCTGGGCCGGGCCGGGCCGGAACTAGGCCTAGTGGAAGCACAACCAAAAATGGGCACGGCACGACACGGCACGCTTAAAGCGAGCTCCGCGCTGTAGTGGAACTGCGCCATTAGTGAGCTTTACTTTTTGAGGTGCCTTGCTTGCTTTTTCCTTGTTTGCCAGTCCAGATGGGAAGCTAAGTAAACTGGCTGCTGGAGTTAGCTTCATATGTATTGTAAAGACATGAGTGGCACATTAACCTGCTCATGAAGCACGCGGCAAGACAACAAATAAGCTTATAATCCAAAATGTTGAATTATCCTATGCAGCCTCAGTCATTTCTCGTATGTACTGTACATGCAATAAACGTGGAGAAAAGCAAGGTGTCAAACCAAACACTTCCTTGCCCCATACTGGGAGGCCTCACACAATCTAAGGGTCAAAGGTCAAGCTTTCCTCCAGGCTTTACGAGCAAACAGGCTTGTGTCACTGCAGATGTAGATGAAATATTTCTCACCAACAGCAAAAGGTTGTAGCAGCAAGTGTAAGAAACAGCGGAGCACCACACACAAAGAAAGAAACTACAAAACAGGCTGAGCCTCTGCCCTCCTAATCCCTCCACCCTTCTCTTTTCATCTCTCTCCATCACTGGAATTCCAAATGGGTATGAATGTTTTTCAGCCCGCTTTTCTCAAAGCTGCGTATTAACAATTGCAACGCGCGGCAAATGGCATCTCCAAGGTAGGGGCCGACCTTCATTCCTCTGCAGAGGGCACGCCAGTAAATCCATTTCTCCAGAGATGCGGTTCGCTGAATAACAAATCACGGGGGCAGACGTGGCTCTCTCCTGTTAAAGAAGCCTATTGCTAGAAGCTTCCTTCACAGAGACTGTAACACAGGGGGTTTATTATGAAGAGGGGCGAGTGGACAAACAAAGGGAATGTGCTGCCACAGGGAGCTATGCCTCCAAACACTCTGTTTCTCTACTTGTTTATTGATATCTCTGCTGATAATAGTCTCTGTAAATTACACATATTACCACGTGAAGAAAGTAAGGAAGTCCTGCTGTTCACACATCCGCACATTATTGAACACCCTCGGCATCATCAGGGAAAATGCACAGCCCCATTTGCACTGATATCTCACAGCTTCTGCACATACTCCCGTATCTCATTTCCTATGTTCTCCTTTATCGAACCAAATTAACTTCATGGAATATCAGCTACCTGTCACAATGTGTTAAGGTGGGTCACATTTCATGAAACACCTTATCTCGCATCATGACCAGTGTAATGTTATTTACACCATGCAAACAAAATGGCTCCGGCACTGTCGCCGCTGATAAGAAGCCTTAGTCGTGGAACAAGGTGACAGCAGCCAGATTACGAGTTGGTGATTTACCTTATTCATTCCTGTGACCTAGAAAGGAAGACCAATTTCGGTATGCGTTGCTGCTCCACTGCTGACAGACCTGATTTAATGTCTGTGGGGTTTTATTCAATCTTCCTCCCTAGAATTGTACAAGCAAATTTCCCGTGATTTAAGAAAAGATCAGCTTGCAGATTGAAGGAGATAAGATTCAAAACATGCAAAGAAACCAATTTTAGAAACATTATGGCTTTGTGGTGACCTGTATTGCATCTAATTTGAGTTTTGAAGACAACCTTGGAGTGCAATGCTTTGGGGGTATTCTGGTATTTTTAAATCCGGTTTCTATGGTCATAATTTATATTTTCAGGAACATAGTCCGACAAAACAACTTGTATCTAGGGAAGCAACTCAAGCCCCCTAAAGCCTTCCATTATAAACTTCAGTTTCACATGAATAATTTCAAATGCTTTACTTGGAGAGAGACAACAAGTAAATACACACATTACCCGCATGGATTAGGTATTGTAGCAAGCTGTTTAGAGATCTAGTTCAGGGGAAAACTACAAACTAGTTTTCCATTTATCTGCAGGCGCCGAATTGTTAAAATCTGTAAAGATGTAAGGCGCTGACAATTTAGTAAATGGAGATGTGGAAGCAAATGAGAGCAGATTTGTTTGTGTTATTGTCGCATAAGGGAATCAAATCAAGAAAAACAATCAACTAATCATTTGCTAATCCCCATGACTCTTAGTGAGTATTGCTGGGCCTGTTATGCTTTCTATTTTTACATGGCTTAGTTTACAACAATAATGGTTTCAGAATTACCACAGAAAATGTAGACTTCACTTCCATTTTTCACAATTTGAAATTAAAATATGTAAGGCATTTTCTAGGCACAAATTATTGCTTCTCCTTTGCCAAGATGATCCACCTGACAGGTGTGGCAAATCTAGATGCTGATTTAACAGCATGGTTATTACACAGGTGTGCCTTGGGCCGGGCACAACTAAATGCCAAACTGAAATGGGTTTTTATTAATCATGTAATCTCAACAGAAGTTTGTTCACAATGGTTTGTTTAAAAATGCTGTGTATGTGTAATGAGATGTCTGGGCGGCTGGATATGGTGGGATATACTGCCAATTTATTTGAAAGGAATTGGAAACGGCTAATGGTAGTGAAATGCACTTAGATCTAAAAAATGTACATCTGCAGCCTTGTGATGCGTGATATAACGGCACATTTAAAGTGGCCTTTTATGGTGAGCAGCCCGAGGCACACCTGTGATATAACGATGCTGTGTAATCAGCATCTTGATATGCCACACCTGTCAAGTGGATGGATTATCTTGGCAAAGAAGAAGTACTCACTAACATGGATTTTAACACATTTCTGAACAAATTTGGGGGAAATAAGTCTTCAGTGCGCAAAAAAAAAGTCTTAGAATAACCTTTGAAATTGACATCAGAGCTGAGAAAACTCACTGTTTTAATAACATTCCTTACATGTCTGCTGTATGGGTTTTGGTTTTGTTAAGACTACAAATGTAAAAGTAACCTCCTTTCCAAGTCAAACATCACTCTTAAAACCCCATTGTACATGGAGAATTATTGTATTGGACAGTTGAATTCTGAGTCATATGACTTTGATGGCCAACCATATTTAAAGCAGAAATGTTGCCCCTCTTGATCCCTATGCATTTAACCTTAAGCTACAATAGCTCATCTAGTGGGCACATTTTAGTGTTTACTTTGAGTTGGACACAAGCGCTTGTCTTTTGGATAAAAATAAAACTTAATTTTCCTTTTAATCATATTGCACAACAGCCTTTGCTGAACCCAAAATCTGTCTACCTAGACTGGAGACGTCGAAGCTAATTCTTTTTAGATTATGAAACTTCTTCAAAATAGTTTTTTCTGTGTTCAGGTTTATCCCCCCTTGTCACTTTCTACGCAAAATCTGAAAAGTTTTAGGAACTTGAGGGGAAAAAGAGAGTGAAGAGGTATTGATTTGAAGGTCGAGCACACAAGCACACAAGCACACAAGGTGCTAAGAGCCTTCAGAGTGCATGTAAGATCACCCTCTTCTCGTCTCTCTCACAAAGATGTAGTGCGCAGTCTTGCACGGAAGGCCCACAGCTACAACCTGATAAGTGCCCCCAAACACACACACACACACACACACACACACACACTCCCATGTAGGAGCCAGGTTACACACACACACGGATGGATGAAAATGCACCTTATTAAATAAGTGGCGGTCCTACATGGTGAAATGGAGCAGTGAGCAGGAGTTATATGCACTGCCTGTTCTGCAGTGTTGGTGGACCGCCAGCATCACCATAAGCAGTCAGTCAATAGGCTGACTCAACAGTGTGTGAAATTAAGAGGGAAATAGAAGTAGACAGACATTAAGCCTCACTCCCACTTCCCCTTCACCCTCTCAGACGCCAGACAGCGGCTAATGCACCCCCTGGAGCCCCCACACACTGCTATCACACACCAGCAGCACCGCAGCTCCACTTCTTGTCGCCTGTCAGCCTCAAAAGAGAAAAAAGCCACAGAAATGCGACAATTTGACCTCCTGTGAAAGCATTAACGCAAGTTTTCTGAACATCTGTTTGTGTGAGTTGCAGGTTTGATTCAACTTGCAGAGATTTCTGGTTTAAACATGTTCAAACTGCAGCCACATGGAAATTGCTTCAATCTGCTTTTTGCAAGATGTGTGTTTTTTTCTTTATTTATGTAAATTGTAATAACTAGAGTTTGTGCCTTACAACTAAAACTAGATTGAAAGAGATTGAAAAAAAGTTTGAGGAATAAGTCATATTACAATAGAAATCTACACGGCTGAAAAAACACTCTAATAAAACCAGGCATCTATTGTCAGATGTCTATTGGGAAGATCTTTTTCCCCAACTCCTTGATATGTAAATGCAGGTCCTGTTTTTTGAGTTAGAATCAAATTCCTTTCTGCTGAGAGCCTCATTTTGTCAAAGCTGGGAGGAGTCACATTTCCATACCAAATGTCTTGGTTAGAATTAAACTACTATTAAGGAAATTCTCAACAGCGGCGTAATGATAAAAAAGGCAGTTGCCTAGGTAATATGCAAAACAGGCTCATTGACTCCGAGTTGAACTATGAGAACCGCCTTCAAAATGGAGGCTGGAGAGTTAAACCAAATCCTGCTCTCTGAAATAAACTTTGCTGCATCTCATTGATTGATAGTATAAATTATCCAATAAAATAAGCGGAACATGTTTAATATGTTGTGCTTGGTTTGATGGACAAGTATGATACTATCAAATCATTGTGAAATAACCAGGATGAAAAGTAACTAAGTGCATTTACGAAGTGTAATTATACAATCTTTAGGTAAGTCTACTTTACGAGTGTTTACATTTCTTACTTTATAAATCTAACCCACTTCATTGTGAAACATTTTGCTTTTTTCTCTATTACATGTATTTAGGCTATCGATAGGAGATTTTTTGCACATTAAGATTTTACAAACAAAACACATCAGTTTACAATTACCTTGACCAGCTTTAACATAAAAAAAATAAAAAGTTTGGTCATATTGCCGATCCATTTTTTCAGTAAAGAATACTCCACTGATAGGATGTATAGTGACACAACTCTGAGGGTCATTCAGCTAATGAGTACTTTTACTTTGGATACTTACTTGCTTACTTATTGCTGAATGGAGCAATTATATATATGAAAATGAACATAATATGTCCTCTTGTGCCAAGGGGACTCACTAAACCTCTGGGAGCAGCACTAAACAAAGTAGTCAGGATGTGGTGTCAGAATGTAAATCTTCCTCTGTGTTGTTTCAACATGGACAAAGGGCTTCATTGTGTGTTTATACTTTGAGTTATCAAAGGGATAATGCCGGTGATATTTTAGGAATAATCATAATAAAATACATAAGATCAGAGATTTCTACCCTTTACAGTTGATTGAACCAGCGGTACGGCAGATAAAAGACATTGTCCTTTGTTTTTATCTCTCTGAGCACGTCATGCTCATCAAGTGTTTTTGTTCCTTCTTCAACCTCTCCTGTTGCAATCTGATTCTGTCTTGCACTGAAAGCAGCCGGCTGAGGATGAATACAAGTGGCGGAGGACTAATAGGGAAGACAATGTGAGCAGAGCCTCTTCAGGTGGATATTGACCAAGAGGGAGAAAAGCTGATGGAATTCCATTGTCCCTAATGGCAAGCTGCACCATGTTACACAAGCAGATCAATGTCCTCTCTCCCTCTTTTCTCCAATCACCTCTCTCTGGGGGACTTTTAATGCTCAAAGTTGTTGGTGTAGAGAAGCGAGGGAACATTTACAGATGAGTGAGAAACGGTTCCATGCTGCTCCTCAGGATTGTTGGTAAGTGCGTTTGATCTGCGAGATTGAAGAACGGCGAGTCAAGGTTTCAGCTGCCGTTGTATTTTCCTCCTGCGACTTCAGAGGGAATGTAGGAAATAGATAGATCCTGTGATGTGGAAGACCCTGCACAGATGCTGCATATGCTTCCCTCGCTCTGAGAGACATTTTGTATTCAAGCTGTTGACGTGTTGCCTTTATGTTCTGTGACCAAGGTCAACGGTTGAAAATATCTGATTAAATCCATCTGGTTGATTTACGATTCTGAGTTTTATAAGGACAAGCGTGTAGGGTCAAGATCTCTGACTTACAACAGGCACAACAATGATGAAGTCAGTGTTTCATGTCTGCTGGGGATAAATCTGTCAGGCCTGAAGCTGAGAGCAACAGGAGTGTCAGACATGTGTTTGATCATTACATAACATTCTCATGTTCACTGAATCCATATTTTATTTGAATACAGGTATGTTTTTATTCTAGAAACAGCGTATTCCACATCTGGGGGAAATAAAACAACTGGAAAAGTGCAGTTTTTTCTTTAATTAAATTAGGTTTTGATCCAACATAGATCTTTAAACCTGTCAAGCCTTGACTATATCTGAAAGTTTCTTTTTAGATCTGCAAAGTCTGCATTCCTATCATAAAACCACAGAGTCTACAGCCTCCTGTAGCGGCTCTGGATGGCTGCAATGCTCATGTGAAGAAAAGTCAAATGTGTACTGCTAGGAAAAAGAGTTTAGTCTTTAAAGGTCTTTGCAGCCTATAACAGGATGCGATAACATTTAAAAAATAACATGTAAATATATACAGTAAATGTGAGGTATACGTGTGTGAGAGGGGAGAGAATACATATTGTATTTAAACTATATAAGGTAACAGAGGACATTTATGTGCAGTTTAATCCTCTATCATTGATATAAGTTTAGCGTGTTAACATGCTAACCACATCCCAGGCTTAAATTATATTTGTTTAGCAGGTATTTGGTCATGAACAAAAGCATTGGACAAGTTGAAATGGTGTAATTTTAAGGGAGTGCAAAATTAATTTGGATTCATCCTCTGGGGATCATGAGAATTGTTGGCAATCTGTCTAACAGTATAAGTAGATATTTCAGTCTGGACCAAATGGTGGACCAACAGCGTTTCTCTAAAGCCAGATGTTTGCAAAAGAAAGACTCTGAATGTTGAATTTATTCCAAATATTCAAATATTTCCAAAAATCCAGCATTTATACACTAAAGGAAGAATAGTTTTTGAACTGTGTAAAAATGAAGTTTCTCAGTTATTTAAACGACAGTTAAAAACGTTTCTCTAGACCAGGGGTTTTCAAAGTGTGGGAAGGTGAGCCTCCCCTCAGAGAATATAAGAACAGCCGCGCCCCCCCTCCCAATTATTATTGCTATTATTATTATTATTATTATTGTTGTTGCTATAATGCAGGGGTATTATTATCCAGTGGAATGCCCTTACCTACTGGCCTAGTTAAATCAAAGTGGTTACTTATTTTTGTCTGGGCAGTGTAGTTTTACACACCATCTTATTTGACTTTCTCAGGGCAGACCCCCACAAAGAAAAAAATATATGTACACACGTAAGGTCATCATCTTAACAGTTTTTAATGCTCGAGTCATCCGTGAGCAGAGCATCAAGTTGGCATGCCTATTACAGCTGAATGCGGCGATTACCATCTTGTTCAGCAAAACGCCTCACAAACGTATTAACATCCAAAGCTTTAGTGCGTTTTGATTCAATGCTGAGCACAGCCAAACTTGACAGTCTCTTCTCTGTCATTGTAGACCGCAAATACCTTATTCCTTCCGTGTACTTGGGTCCGAATGCTTCTCGTTTTCTGCCGCCCGTTCAAATGAAATCGCCGCCAATCACATTTCCTCGCTCGCGCCAGGGTTACAAGGCTCGCGTCTTGTGCTGCATTCACTTGCACTCGGACATCAGGGATTTTCTCTGATAAATGTCCGATGAGCCACAACTTTTATTTCAAAACAAAGCTGCCAACTGGGGTGGCCAGACGCTGTCTCCTCTCTCACTTTAGGTAACTTCACTAAAAATCGATCCATGTTGCCGCTCGCATAAAGTTAGCTGAAGTTAACGAGCTAGATTTCATTGTTTCTCTTTATTTTTTTCTCACGCTGCGCCTCCCCTGAAGCTCTCTGGCGCCCCCCAGGGGAGGCGCGCCTCACACTTTGAAAACCGCTGCTCTAGACTCTAAACCCCCCCCCCCCCCAAAAAAACAAAAACAATACAAAAATAAATGTATGGGCATTACATTTGAGTTGTTCATTAAAGTGGACCTATCATGCTATATTTAAATGATATATTGTAGGGCCATACCTATATAAGGTATATTTATACGTTTCTGTTTTCAAAATACCAAACAGATCATGCATTTTAAACGTACAAAAGTGCATTTTGCATGATAGGTCCCCTTTAAACAAAAAAGGGAAAAAACCTGCCGAATGAGAAGAGAGTATAAATGGCCATGTTCCAATTTGTGAAAAGATTGAATTATCATTCTCCAGGTGAGAAGCAATACATCAGCCGAGCAGGTCATTGGATTTCAGACTCGGGGGTGAAGGGATTTGGTCAATCATGAAACCGCCGATTGATTTTCTTCTCTCTATTTGCAGAACTTGGCACACAACAGACGGAAATTTCTGTCCCTGGGCCCGCTGATTGAATGTAATTTTGTTTTTATGAAGCAAGCACACTTACCACCTGTTTTCTATTTTCTTTGGTTGACATTTGGGGATATGAGATACGTTTGTGAAATACTTGAAGACAAAAATAACAGCAAAGAAAACAGTGCGGTTTGACTTTGAAGAGTTGAGTCTCTGTGATAAATGTTGCTGGATTGTTATGAGGAGATTAAAATGGAAGAATGTGAGCTGAATGTCAAATCAAATCAGGTCTTAACTTTTAAAGCAACTTTTGTTATGCATTCCACTTTATTTCCCTCGAATGTGAACTGTGGTATCGGCTTGGCAATTTATTAGCTGTACATTCTTACAGTACTTGTTACAATATGTATTCCTTTAATAAATGATTGCCAAACTCATATTAAGGGTTAGGGTTAGAAGCTTTTAATTTTTTCAATAAATAGCTCCTTTTTGTAAAACCAAAAAGTCAAACAGCAAAGGACAGATTGAAATGCTTGGGGCCCCCAAACCCACTAAGAGAAATAATTGTATCATTTTCTTTTACCTTTTTTGTTTCTTTGCAGCTGTTTTGCGTCTTCTCATCGTAGTGTTGTGTCCTTGTTATCATTCTTTGGTTATTTTCTCTTTATTTAAAGGGGACCTATCATGCAAAATGCACTTTTGTACGTCTTTTATACATGAATATGTGTCCCCGGTGTTCCAGGGAACTCACCAAGTGTCAGAAAACACAACCCTCTCTATTTTCCTCCATACCCAAATCTCTAAAAAAGGGGCTGCAACGGATCTGATAAAAACTGATCCAGATTTGAACACTGTCCTGACGTCAGGACGGTGGCGCTACGGCTATTGGGCCAACTCCACCAATCAGGAGGAGACAGCCACGGCCATTGCCGTTCGAAAGCGCTGGAGACGCTGTAGTACATATGCCAGGCCTGTAGATGGTGCTGTTCTCACATAATCTGCCCTTGCAAAAACAGAGCTAGAAATTGTCAAATTGAGCAAAATGAGGCATGGCTAAAATGCATGATCTGTTTGGTATTTTGAAAAAAAAAAAGTATAAATATGCCTTATATACAGTAGGTATGGTCCTACACTATATTATTCAAATATAGCATGATAGGTCCACTTTAAGTTTTGTGAGTCTTTGAAGTCATTCTGTAGTGTTTTTTTGTCCCTTTTTGGTAATGTTGTGGGTCTTTTAGTTATTTTGCACCTCTTTTTGGTAATTTTAATAGTTTGTTGGCATCATTGTGGATTATGATGTGTTCTTTCTTTCTCTCTATGTAGGTGTTTTGCATTAATGTAATGTTGTAATAATTATTTTGTTGTTGACTTGGATCTCTGTGTTAATTTAATTGACTTTGCAAAAATAAATCTTATCAATTATTTCATAAGGAGGCTCTAATACAAACAACCCGACTGTCTAATATTGTTTACTATTATTATTATTCTGGTAGTGGAGACCTCCCTGGCCATCCCTCTGATCCCTTCTCTGTCAACATCCCTTATGAAACACCCACAGTTTAATTAATATATCATTAAAATGTGTTTAGTTTACTGATGAACTGGAACCACAGCGCGTTCAGCAGCATCGTTCCTCTACCAGGGGACGGGCCAACACATGGTTTCAATACGCAGCAGCACTGCTCGCTTTAATGCAGACAACGCACGTGCGCACACACACACACACACACACACACACACACACACACACACACACACACACACACACACACACACACACACACACACACACACACACACACACAAAAGACTATGTTGTAATGTGATATGTGACGTTTAGCTTTGATTTGAACCATATGCAGCAGTACAAAGAGAACATTTGTAGGAGAATTGACCAGTATTGTGGTTTTTTCAAGAGAGATGATATTCTCCTACAAGCAGCGTAACAATGCAATATAACTTGAGCGTTAGAAGGGTCAAATTAAGCTCAGCAGTGACGTCAAATGGGACTGTTTAAAAAAACACATTTCCAGTAACAGAACACATTCAGAGCTATTCTAGGGTTTCGCTCTTTGGGGAGAGTCTGGGTCTGGCGTCCAATGTATGAAAATCCTGCTCTCTATCACAAGAAACACATGCATAATCCCACGTGCGTGTGCTTGCATGGGCACTTGCAGATTTTCCTGTGTGCAAAAATGCAAATTCAATGGAGCGCATACAAAACCCAAAGCAAGTCATGACCCCAGTGTGCATGTCACTCACACACACTCTCAGAGGGGGTGAGGATATCTGTGGACCCAGTCATGCTTCACCCATGCAGAGGTGTCTGTTAGCAGTGGGAGTTATCATTGGCCATGGCGGCTTATTCCTCTGCTAGGGGATGCCATGCCAGGAAATGACAGATAACAGTGCACAGCGATGACTGGCTCTCAGCAGCCGCTCATGTCGACCCGGGACGAGATGCAGGAGTGATGGGGAATATGTGCACATATATCATAAAGTACAGGCCCCTTCCTCCTTTATCCTTTTTACTAATGACATGTATTACGTTCCATTAGCTCTCAAAGGGTAAACAGGATGGAAAACGCAGTTCACTCCGAGGTACACCCACATTTTTCTGATCTATTAACTGAAACATTATTTGTTGCAACATCAAGCTGCAAAATGTAAACGCTGATAGATATAATAAGCATGGAGGGAAATTGATTATTTCTGTGATAGCCCAAGATAGGATCATAACTTTCAGTCATATGCTGTGGTATTTAATTTAAGTGATTCAATTTATTCACTGTAATGTTGACATCTAGTCTTCTGCCAAAACCACTTTCTGTTTGTGCAGGGGAAATGGGATGGGTCTAGAAATCATTCACTTTTCTTGACAGAACGAAGGACCAAGATATCTAAGGGTTGGGAGTTTCTGCTCAGGAATTTCTAAAGAACAGCTTCCTTGATATTTTCAGGAAGTAATGTATGACGTACGCCAGGGTTTCTGCATATGACAAGGAGCACTTAGTCAGTGCTTAGATGGTGAGGTTACAGATGAAGTTAAACAAAATAATGAAAAAAAACCTGTTAATGACAAGATGAGGCTACACTGTTTTATTTCACTACAGTGCCGGAGTTAACCATTAATGCTTTTAATCAGAATTCAAACTGACAATGTATTTGGTCAATATGCTTAATAACAACAGATAATGTTACTCAAACTGAACAGTTTGTCGTTCTGAACACCTTTTTTTTCTCGTAATGTTGAAAATTAACGTACAGGTAAAAAACAAGAAGGTAAGTAAAACAGGGTAAGGACTATGTGAAATGTGTCATAATGTAAACTGCATATGTGCTGTACTAGAATGGAGAGCTAGCAACAACAACAATAACCACCGTAATGGAGACAAGGCTGAGTGAACTGTCAATTAGCTTTTTAACAATCTGCTCAGCAACAAGCAACCACCAGATTACTTTTGTATTTCCTTCGAAAAATCACCTAATGTTTCCTTTTCTATGGACTTATCCTGAGTATCGAAATGTAATCAATTAAAGTGGACCTATCATGTAGGACCATATCTATATAAGGCATATTTATACTTTTTTTTTTTCAAAATACCAAACAGATCATGCATTTTAGCCATGCCTCATTTTGCTCAATTTGACATTTTTTAGCTCTGTTTTTGCAAGGGCAGATTCTGTGAGAACAGCACCATCTACAGGCCTGGCATATGTACTACAGCGTCTCCAGCGCTTTCGAACGGCAATGGCCGTGGCTGTCTCCTCCTGATTGGTGGAGTTGGCCCAATAGCCGTAGCGCCACCGTCCTGACGTCAGGACAGTGTTCAAATCTGGATCAGTTTTTATCAGATCCGTTGCAGCCCCTTTTTTAGAGATTTGGGTATGGAGGAAAATAGAGAGGGTTGTGTTTTCTGACACTTGGTGAGTTCCCTGGAACACCGGGGACACATATTCATGTATAAAAGATGTACAAAAGTGCATTTTGCATGATAGGTCCCCTTTAAAGTAAGTAAAGGTGATTGAAATTGGTTGCATTTGTTTTTTTATTCCAAGTAAAGAACTTGTTTTAAAAAAAAATAATGTCAACAAAGCATGCATGACAGAGTGTTTCCAACCAACTCATGGATCTAACGTTAGCCTTATAAGCTAACCAAGCTCATTACAGCTGACAAAAAGGGCAGACAAACATTTTAGATGAAGGCACATCTATCTTTGGATAATTCAGGTTTGTGTTGACATGGTGTTGATGTCCACACTTAGACTGACCTTGTTGGTGTCAAAAGTCTAAAGATGTTCTCATGAATAAACCTAATGGTGATAAGCAGCCAGGACAAAAGCTGACACTCACAACCACCTGCAATATAATCAAGGTCGGTTTGCCTTTTTATTGCTGAATTTAAATGGACAGAAACCAGCACTTTGATTAAATGATAGATTCTTCGATTCACTTTTGTCTGGTTTAATCAAAGATGCTTGTCAAGGTTGCAGATAAGATGTATACCAACCATACTGTCTATGAGACCAACACGTTTCTGAGAATCCTTTATTTACCTGGTGTGTCCTTGTTTCAAGGTTACCTGCCTTATAATACAGAAGCACTATATTAGGTTGCATGTAAAAAAGATTATTTATTATTTCGTCTTTTAAAGCTGTGGATGACACCTTGCATGTTATTCAGTTTACGGTGAGCAGTTCTGTGATAAACCTGCTGACCAGACATTGTTACTAATATGAATAACTTTTAATGAAGACATTACATAGCATCATTAAAACTGCATATCAAAATATTATGGATAATGAGGGAATTGAGCAAGCAACTACTAGCTCTATTTCGAAATAAAGGTACAACTTGAGACAGAAGTTAAACATCTTCTTTATCGTGCAGGGTACTGAATATTTTTCCATCCACATGGTTAGAAAAGTCCTGAAGGAATTTGGAAATACCTTCCGAACAGCAGCAACTGTGGGGTTCTTGAAATATCACCTGGTGTATCTTTAGGAATTTTGAATACTTGGCTCTGTGACTCAAATGAGAAGCTAACAAGTGAACACTGTGTGTGTGTGAGAGCCGGTGCGATCGTGCATGCAATGCTATTCCTGAGTTTGTATGCAAAACAAAGAGAAACAGAGTGGCTGCATGTGTTATTTCAGCCGCGTTTCACACATTGAGTCGACAAAACAATCTATTCCAATTAAAGCGGCTGCAGCCCTGGTGACTGCAGGAGGGGCTGAGCTCCATCGGATCACATCATCCTTTGAAAAAACCCAGATTGGCCGATTGTGGTCTGAAGGGAAACAGGGCCCTTCAGAAACAACTAGTGTGGGCCGGCAGCAGGAGAGAGGTGGGGGGCGGCCGGCTGGCTCCGAGATAGTCCAGAAGGTTCCACGACGAAGTGTTATCAGCGGGAGGAGGGAAAATCTATTTATCCTGGTTGTAGCCCCGGTTTACCGCTCTTACTGCATGTGGGGCGCGCAGGCAAATGAATTATGTGGCGGAGATTAATTAGCTGATGTTGAGGGAAAACTGCGACTGTAAAACTTTACAGGGCTGCACAGCTGACTAGACTAATGGGGCGTTCATGAACTCTTAATAGATGCTACTCTGATGTTGAGTAGTGTGTTGGTAGAGCAGAGAGAGAGCCGGAAAAATAGAGATAGAAACAATAAGAGCAGAGAGAGAAAATGGCCCTGCTGAAGGTAATTTCAGTTGTAAGGATAACGAAAGCTTCATCTACTGTAGAAGCACCTGCACAGGCTTTAGCTAAATCTATATATTATTTCCAAGTACCTCTTTATCCCCCCTTGTTATTAATTCTATTATAATCAATATTTGTATATTAAGAGAGGATAAAGAGACTGCATATGAAAGAGGTGGTAGAGACGCACCCACAGAGAATTACCTACTCATTCTCTCAGAGCTATTTTCAGCTTGCAGCTTGGAAGAAGTATTCAGTTCTTCAATTATGTCAAAGCACCAATACTTTTATTTAAAAATACTTCATTGCAAGCCCTTTTTCAAAATCCTACTTTAAGGGCTTTGGTATTTAGGGGAATATATTAGCAGAAATGTAAAATAATATTCATAACTAGAGTGTGTAATCCCCTGGAACTGAACATAGTTGTTTTAAAGGTCAACCGCTTCCAGCTCCAGGAAATTGTATTGCTCCTAAAGTAGTATCAAAGTATTTAAATTAAAAGTAGCCCCTGTGACATTTCAATGAATCCAGTGTGTCAACGTAGTGAACATGAAAGCTGTAGTGTTACTTGCTAAATTGCTTCTTTATAATGAAAGATAAAATAGTTGTGTGATAACTTTTCAGAGTTGCAAAGTCCTGACAGTAAGTATTAAAAAAGCATGTGCAGCATTTTCGTGTACGAAGACCCTTTTAATATTTATGTTACTCAAGCTGAGCTTTGAAAATGTTCTGACACAAGTATCTTTAGACTTCTCTTTAATCTTTGGCTTTCTTGGTGACATTTTTGGGCCTGTAACCGGTATTTAAATGACCGAATAATGACATTGACCAGATTAAAACATGAAAAGGGCTCTTAACTACACATGGATTTTTGTAACTGAAGTCACAGAGAAACACGTAAATCCCTCAAAATGTCCACAAGGACTTACTTTTCAGCACTAGCTCTAAAGCTGTACACTATTTCAAAGTAGCCTGTGTTATTTTCTCCTGTGAGTGAGTGAGTGTTGTTGAGGTGGAAACAGGTTATTCTGGAAATTGCATCAGTTCTTGTTTGACCCAGAGAAACGTGACATCCACACTGCCTGCTGTATTCTTGATTAGTAGTAACTAAAACTGCATTCCTGTCGGGCCCTCCAGATGTGACTGATCTGAAGGGCCATCTGGAGACATGACACCTTCAAAGCAACACTAAATCAGAACATGCAAGTTGTGTGTTATCGCTGCACATGCCAAAAGCAGCTGTCTGATAATCTTACAGCAGGGATCAGCCTTCACACACTCCTTCTCTGTACTCTGTCTCTCCTCTCCCCTGCGTCTGCAGCCAAACCGGTTCTGCTGATAGCTGTTGATAGTCTTACTCAACACTATTACTATAAAAAAAACACATTTTAACTGCGGGTGCATCAGGGAATAGTATGCTTGCTCTTTGAGGGCAAACAGAATAAAAGGGAAGGAAATATATTGCTTTGGTTTGCATTTTAAGGGGCAGCGAGGTTAACATATTCCCAATAAACCCTAGAGTAAATCTAGGCCACATTCAAATATGAAACCGCTTCTGTAGGTTTTTTGCAGCTTAATGTCTCTAAGATGTTGCTGCTGATGTTTTCAAAGTAGATAAGATTTGAATAAATAATCCCTTGCCTCTCTAACGAATTTAGGAAGAAGATCACAACCCTGGGCATAAACAACGTTTGTTTTTCCTCATGGTTTGGATTATGTAAGAGTTTGAGGTTACTTATCTGCCCACCTTCAATTGTCTAAATCTATTACACTAAGAGTCACTTAAATAAACTCCTGACAATCAAGACAGGTTTTATAAGGGATAAGAATTTAAATAATTCACCAAATACACAGCTTTTTCGTTTTTCATATACAACTGTGACAAGTAAGCAGAGTAAGTAAGTTGAGAATCCTCCCTGTTTACATGTAGGACCTGTGAGCGAAGGAAAGGTTAATCAACACACATACCCAAAAGAGTTGAATTTGCATTAATTGGGTTTATTGATGAGAAAAAGAAGGGCTACCAAGTGTGAATTTAATCTTGTGTGGACTTATCAGTTTAAACTAAGGTTTTCACTTTGTGTGTATTTGCTTTAATTGGGTTTATTGATTAAAATAAGATGGTCAAGTCAGGAGCTTTTTAATTTTAAATATGTTTATTGATGAAGACTTAGGTAACAATAATCTGTCTAAGTCAGTAGCTTTTTCCTTTTGAGTGAAGTTATTTTTCAATGTCTTTATTGATAAATACCAATAAGCCATATATTGTTTAAGTCAAGTTGTATTCCTTTCCGTGTGAAGTGATGATCTTCAAGTGTAATTAGGCATACTGTAGGCTAAGTTGATAAAACTGCAGTTCTGCAACCATGCCACAGGAAGTTAGGCTCTGCGGTAAGAGCGACAGGAAGCGGGAGCTGAGCAGGTTAAGGAGAGCACAATATTTTAGAGTAGCAAACAAACATTTATACACACTTGTAAGATGTGATTTATAAACCTATGTTAAGAAAAATGTACTTATACGCCCATCTCGATAAGCAACACAAGATTTTACATACAGGAAATTCATGACAGTTGCATCCTTGATTCATGTGCATCTGAATGACAGCACATATGCTCAAAATATCCTGCCAATGAATGCATTCATAAAACAGTGTGATCCTGTAATCCACAGAGATGGCTGCAGTGCATAAACAGACTCATGCTCGAGCCCGATAGAGTGAAAATCATGACTTGAGTCATCCTCTTCGCTTATTAAGATCTGAAGAGACACCGCATCAGCAGACGGATACATAATGGATGAATAAAAATAGATAAACCAAGAAGAAGAAAAAAAACATCAGACATGCTAAAAATAAAATATATCTTTATTATGGTATTAATTCCTTACTTCTTTTCATAAAAAACTATTTACAGTACACTGTAATGATCTGCAAATATATGATGTGCGCAGAGCTTTTATATATCTGACGTTTATATAAAGAAACATCTGAGGAACAAAAACAAAACGGCTCATGCCTGAAAGTGACTGAGAAAATAATAGCAGCAGGTAAAAGGTCCTTTAGAGCTCCCGATGCAGTCAGACGTCGATAATGTCGTATTATATGAGGCGAAACATGAAGGTATGATAATATTAAACTGCATGGTGCTTATCTTTATGTAACACATTTACTGGCACAGTCTAAAATCTGAATGTCATTATCAATGTCATCATGAGTCTTTTATCAGATGAGCTAAACAGTAGTGTGTTGCTAACAGTACAGAAAGACGGTAAAATGCATGTTTGAAAATGGAAAGCAATAGGACATGCACTAACAGAGCATGTCATGAACTGCAGTCTGCCCTGATATTTGGCTCCCGATCATATTGTAACAAACGTAGTAGTAGAAAAATAGATTTAGTTCATTTACATTAGCTTTGTCTCTTCATCTACATGGTTAGTAATGAATACCCAAAGCATCCCTACACCAACAAAGACGTTCATTTCCAGTTGAATGTCCGGCCCACCAGCTCAAAAAACTTCTTGTTGGGTTCGTGAAAGAACTTGTAGAGTTTTTGCAGGATGGCAGGCGCCACGTGAGGGTGAGCCCGGCCTTTTGAATCATGTAAACACCGTTCTTGCCCGTGGTCTCTCAAACAGTAGAATCCTTTAGTTTTATTGAAGTAAAAGTTTGAGCCGTTCAGCTGGGGTTCAAGTTTTAGGAATGTTTCCACCTTTTTCATTTCTGGGAATGGGTCCCTTATCAACTCATCCCCGTCCACCACGTGGATGCTCTTCAGGGGGAAGTATTGCAGCCAGTTCTGCATGTGAACATAGTACAGGCTGCGATTGAGAGCCTTGTATCCCAGGTTGATCTCGCCGTCCTTCACCAGAACCGACTCTATGGGCTGGTAGCGCTTGTGCTTCTGGAGACGGTTATAAAACACCTGTGTGTAGTCCGATAGCACCCGCTCCGTGGGGTCTCTGAGGATGAGCAGCAGCTTGATGTCAGGGTTCATTTCATACATGCGTTTGGGGACTTTGCTGGAGGTAAAATAGGCCGGCGTCTTCTCTACCGTCAGCTGGTCGGGGAAGGCGTAGGGCATCTGGCTGAGATACCAAGGTAAGCCCTTCTGAAAGTGACTCTCCCAGTCGAAGAAGTGCACCTCGTTCTGTGCCGCTGCCACCGTGCTGTGCAGACTGAGCATCTCTATCAGCGCCCGCGTGCCCCCCTTCCTCACCCCAATGATTATAATCTGAGGAAGTTGTTGGAGGGTACCATTTGGGTGGCTGTTGGCCCCGTTGTCGGTGGGCGATGAGGTGGAAGGAAGTGGGGGCCCCTCGTCAGTCATTGGCCTGGAGGGGATGGGGGGAGACTGCATCGCAAAAAGCAGCAGCCCGAGAAGCATGGCAGCCATGAGGGAGGTCCGGACCCTGGAGGATTTCAGCCTGGCTAAAGCACCAAAACTGTATCCCTCATTGAAAGAACAGCTGCCTGAGCACAATGGTCCAATTGAAAAGCAGAATAACGTCCTCTTCTCTGCCAGTAGAAGTAACTGAAAGAGAGAAAAACAGCTGTGATTAGAAGATACCTGGCAAACATCTGGCAGAGACACAAAACGCCTCTGGAAATAACCTGCTCAATCAATCTCTAATATAAACACCATGCCTGTCAGTTTTATTGCTATTGAGGTGATTACATTTTAACGTCAACAAACCACAAACATTCAACGTTTTAAAGAGAAAACTGTGTACTCAGTACAGTATAAGACTTTAGTTTATAACCTTAAGATAAACGTATTTCTGAGTCTTGCATTCAACTATAATAATACACAATATCCAACGCAATTATGCATAAAAACAGATTACCTTGAAAACTCAGTATTTTAAATAACAAAAATGTAAATAAATTGAGTTCATGAAAGCTCTAAAAACTGCATACTATGTTTTTTTATTATTTTTTTAAATGTGATAGATTACTGTATTCATTTTAACAGATACGTGCATACGTCTGAACCTGAGCTCGGAGATATTTACAGGCGAAAAATCAGGTGTGGTGGATAGCCTATTGCAAATTAAAAGGCAGGACAACAGCTACAAAAGACTAGTAATAATGTCTGCAAACACATAACCTGCTATGTTGCCGCCTGTTGTCATGTTTTACAGAGCACGTTTATTAATATGACAGTCTTAGTTTGTCTATACTTCAGTTTGGTACCTCGCTGTTTGCATTGACGGAAAAATCCCAGCCGATCTCTTACCTTTTTAACTATAATAATCCTCTCGACTCGGTTTCATGTCGTGGAGCTTTGAACTCTCAGCAGCGGTACTTCCACATATGATCCAGCGGTGCACCGTCTCTCTGGACTCTCCCGAGCGCACAAAAGTCGCCTCTGACGCGGGGACACAACTTCACCGGAGCGCCTTCTCTGTGCTGTGTTTCCGAGCCAGACGGATCTCACGGACTTTGACTGTCAGCTGTTGAAGCCTACGCCCACATTACGGGACCACTCCCCCCCCCGTGACTCACACCGCTGTAATGGTATTTGACAGAGATAACACTGCTGGTATTATGGGTGATATGAGGAGAGGGGGGTGAAGCAGGTGATCAAGGTGTGACACACAAGTAGAAATTCAGTGGAAAAAGAAGCAACAATGTGATGTGTTTATGTGTCATTCAGCAGAACATTGTTCCAATCTTGCTTTTGTGGAATTAAAAAGTGTTTACCAAGATATTCAAATCCAGCAGTCTGACTTACAGAAATGTGTAGCCCATAGAGAGCCTGCGCCTTCTCAGGGTTTTGGTTTGAAAAGGGCTTTTCAGTGGAGCCTCCAGGAGTCCTCCTTTGCTTTCATGGGAAATCAATGAAGGAGACAGACCAGTTATTCATCACTGGCATTCTTCTCCGCCTTTGTCCACAGTGCAAGTGCATCTGTGGGTAAGTCACCAGGTCCAAGTTGCACAATCTCACCACCTGTTGAGCTGCATATTCTACATTTTTCGGGGCGAAGTTCAAATCCTTCTAGCAACAGCGCATCTTAAATATCACTTCCATTCCTAATGTAAATACAGAGCACACGAGTGGTTTCGCAACTTCCTCTGAGTCACGTTTTGAATCACAGTCAGCGTGAGAAAGTTGGAGTTATTTCACAGAGTCGATGAGTAAGTGGCACATCACTAATGCCAACAGTCAGTGTGTCACAGCAGTGAGCTGTTTGGGTACATTGTCCGTGTGACATGTTCAAGTGAATACTGTTTACATTTTTTGTGATCTGTAATTGGGCGTAAAGTATTACTTGCTTCCCATGCTGATGATAAGCCTACAGCATCAAGGCTTAAGGGCTTTTCAATTGAATATGGATGCATCTGATTTTACACATGTTTGCGAAAAAAATTCTGCTGTGTTGTTCATTTAAATGAAGGCCGTTAGACACATTAAAGCAATGCACTCTATGTGAACAAGCAGGAGGTTTTGGTGCCAAAGCATAAGGTCAACCTCACTTCTTAAATCCATCCTGTAGAGAGAATGCAAACGCATGTGCTTTACTTATTCAGCGCACAAAGTATAAATGCTGATACGACCAAGAGTTTCCCCCCCACATTGATTTTTTGATGCAGTTTGGTAATCCTCACATTCTGCCCTCGTTTCTCCTGGAGAAATGTGAATTCAGCGGAGTCGTGGCGCCTGCTGGTACAATATAACCCCGCTTTGAGGATCATCAGAAGCGTCCGACCACATTAACATGACAATAGTACATATTCACAGACCATAAATACCCTCTGTGCCACCTCAGCGACTTCCCTTACCCTCAGCCCTAAACAGGATGAAGTAACAACAATAGCTTCTCTGTGCTTTTATGGGTGTCACATCTACTGCATATTTCCTCTTTGAAACACCCTATTAAAAACTCGTAAACAGCTTAAAAGAAGATACAGACAAATTAGCCCAAACAAGTGACTTTCACTTCTGATGTAAGTCAGACAAATCTTGCGGTGTTGCAACATGATCTGCATGCTTAAAACGTTTTCTTTAGGGCTTGTGCAAAACTGTGCAGAGCATTAAAAACAGTTTTTATCTACTTCTGGCAGGCTTAACCAATTCCAAATGGGTACACAGACTGTTATGGGTAAATAAATGATATGCCTGCACTGTGTGTGTCATGGCTCCGATACCAATCTGTCGTGTGAAATATGAAAATGTGTGTTTTTTTGTACATTTTACCTACACTCAGAATAAGATGTTTAATGCTCCTACTTGTATGATTTGCAGAGGATACTACGAACAGCTGTCTATCTCATGCACACATTTATTTATTTATAACGTAATCACATTAGGATATATTTAGAGCTCTCAGAGACATCATTATACAGAAACAGAATTTCTTTTTAGGAAGGAATCACTGATTATCTTTTTCATGAACACAGAGATTGAGATTTGACAATCCTGCAGGCTCTGTAACTGGTGTAACACGAGGCTGTATTTCTACTTGTTGTTCTCCATCTAATAATTGTTTTTCCATACAACACATAGCTTCACCCTCAGGCTACAAAATGTAATGCTGTTAAGACTTTTATTCCCAAATGTAATATTCTTAAAATGCACATTTACGTTTCTTGTAATACTCACTAGGTTAGTTTTTATGTTATTCTTGAGGGGAAATAGGTTATGCTTCAGTGTCTTTCTCAACACCTGAGGAACAGCAGTTACCATTATCATCGTTATCACTCAATGGCTATTATTTTCACAGTTTAATTATAACACTGTGAATCATCGCCTGTCGAACACCCACCCGTGTCACACTGCAGGTCACCAAGCTCAGTTCTATAGCTTCAGCAGATAAATCAGACACTTTGTTCAAATGGTTTCACAGTATGGATCATAACTGCAATTATTTGTGATTGTTATAAAAGATGATGGCAAATGACACAGAACAGAAAATGGGGCTGATGAAACATCACTAGCAGTCAGATCGATTACAGAGAAAGCTACAAATGTAAGTACTGATAAATGCTTGAAGAATGCTTTTTACAGTATATGGATTTATTTTCCTTATTTCAATTGAGGAAGAAACCTGGTTAAGATGAAGGTTTTTTGATTGACTGCAAAAGTTGGCAGGTGAAGTCAGTGTTGGTGCCCAGAGCATAATGGAAGTTGATCACTAAAAACTGTCCAAAGAAATAGTAGAAAGCAAAACTGAAAAAGTATTCCCCTCCCACTGACAGGTTTTTCAAAAGGAAAAGAACAAATTATCTTGTATTTTGTACTTTTAAAATAAGTTCACTCACAATTTTTAAGTTAAATAACACCAAGCGTGCATCTCCTCTACAACTGAGACCATCAAGTAAAATAGATAATGCAATACTGTTGAAAGCTCCTAAAAAACTATGTCATTCTTTATAAATTGTTTTTTTCATACAGCTTGGTTCAAGGTCACTTTGAACTTTCATGTTTATGCCAACATGTAAACCAAGTCTGCTAACCTTAACCTTAACCCTCACTACTGAGATTGCACATATAGCTTCCAAAAAACGTCCAGTTAGTTGAACTTAAAGGGGCTCTATTATGCTCCTCTTCAGGTTCATATTTGTATTTTGTGACATGTTAACATGCTTTAATGTTCAAAAAGGTCTTTCATTTGCTCATACTGCCTGTGCTACAGCACCTCTTTTCACCCTCTGTCTGAAACCAGAGCCCAGTCTGCTCTGATTGGTTAGCTGGCCAGCTCTGTTGTGATTGGTCAACCACTTAGAGATGTCCCGCCCCTTAGCCTATCACGTACAATGTGTTGGTCCCTCTGAAGGAACTTTGGGATTTTAGTGTGATCTTCTAGCGATAACAAATATTTCAATATTGGTTTGTAAATATGTGAGCAGATGACTGTGTCTTTTAATTCTTTTAAAAACCATGTAAGAAAAAAAAGCACAGCGACCCTGAAGCTGCTTAGGATTCTAAATTAAACCTGTGCTAACCATGCCACCCAGAAACTCACTATCCTACAAATGATTCACCAATTAGCAATATACTAGTGCTGAAAAAAGATTGATCTTTATAAAGTGCAGGGGAAAGTTACATTTTTGGACTGTTTTCAAGATCGACATATCTTCCAAACACTTTGGCAATACATAGAATGCAAATAAGTGAATTATGATGGCTGTGTCATTAAAATTCCCTCAAAAATGTATTTTTAAATGGATATAATCAGAATCCTCATGACAAAATGTTGCCTCGAGGCCTGATAGTGGTCACTGTGGCTCCAGTGTGTTTGTGAGGAGTTGACAGGAACAAGAGTTACAGTTCAGATAATTCAGTGGGTTAGGAGGATCAAGTGATTAAGATCATATAATCGGTTACGGGAAAACTGCTAAGTCAGTTGCATGTAGACTAAAGAACACACGCACAAACTGCAATACAAATATTCCATGTAAATACAATTAACTTTCAACTGACGGAAGTAACAAGATATTCTCACTTCTAGGTTTGTCATTTAATTACTTCATTTCCAGTTTGTATTATGCATCAGTCTGTCTATAACAATGCATAAAAAGCCAGTATTAGTAAGATGAAGCCGGAGGGAGAAGGGGGAGGGTGTTTGGGTTTGATCACCGTGCTCGGGCATGCTTAGTGACGTTAAGTCATTGGAAAGCAGCCGTGGTGCAACATGGGAAACCGGAGTGTTTCTTAATGACTCATCTGGGATCCCATATGGACACAAGCAGGCGACTGTGGAGAACAGCTACCGTGCAGTGAACTCTAATACACCTTTTATAGAAAACAGAAGTGTGACTGACAACAAGGGAGCTAACTTTGACATGATCAACATCAATATTGTTTGATAAACAAGCTTTTTGAATACATATATAAAGCTATAATGGTAGCTTTTTTCCTTCACTCCACTCGTCACTGCGCTTTGTTTTTTAATGAATTGAAGGTTGACATAAAAGCTTTCATGCGAAGATCTTAAAAGAGATGGCTATCTCATGTTTACTTCATTTATTGGATAACACAGTGTCTTCATTACTATTGTATATCCTCAGGCAAATCATTACCAATTAAACAAATAGATCATGAAATGAGCTGAAGCCAAACAAAGCCTCTATGTTTGTTTGCAGACAAGAAGCTCTTCTGTAACAGTAAACATCATTATTAGTCTGGAGCTGAAATGCTGAAGACGCTGCTTTTTCTGCAGGTTTACAGTTCTGCAGAACGGCGAGGAATTACTATTTATAACCTGCAGTAAAGGCTAAAGGTACGAGGAATGTCTCTGTATCGGTAATTACTGCAGAATTTGGCGTCTATGCCAGGTGCAAATCCTTGAAAATGGCCTTCATTACGGGGAAGCTTGCAGACTGTGGCTAAGAAGTGAGGATAATGACAGTGTGGGATTAACCCTGCTTCCAACTCTCTTTGCTCCTCTTTCTCCAAACCCTCCCTCCAAAGCTGCCGCCAGCCAAACCCTTCTCTCCCCATCCCTCGTTTCTCAAAAGAGCCCCATCTCTCAGACAATGCGAAAAGCTTGCCGAAGGGGTTTTTGATCTTCCTGTGATGCGGCACTGTGTGACAGGTCTCAGACACAGATATTTAGTTTCCCACTCAAAGAAGAGATTAGTGGAACAACTTCTGACACAGCTGCAGCTGGAATATTTTACCACAACAGCCGTTACTCACCTCCACCTCCAAAAGGGAGCTTGATGCATCCATTTGTTTGTATGTGAATGGGAGTGGTGCTTATGTTTGCCTTTTAAAAAATGTTTTTCATGCTCTGTTATTTTTTTTGCTGATATGCAAAAAGTCTTCTCAAAGTCAGGCCAAGGTTTACTAAGAGGTCTGAATCAACCAGATTTTCTATTTAAAAACACGTTTCCAAGGGTATGAAAAGAAGGATTAGCGGCTTTTTGGTGTGAAAAATGTTTTTGAAAATCTATTTGAGTGCATCTGAGAAGTCTCTCCAATCACAGTGAGAAATTCAAATAGTACACTCTAAAAAGTCATTCAGGGGACCTTTTACCACCACTTAATTAAATGCATGGTTGCAAGATACAAATTGAATTGAATTAATTGGTTTAGATAAACATTTTAAGTTGCAAACCTTTTTCAAAAATAGCACAATACAATTGAAGTACGCAGAGAACTAGCCATCCGCTGCCTTGTCGTGTACCTTGGAGAAAAGGAAGAGGACCTTTTCAAGGAGTTTAGCGAAGTAATTAAACATCTTGAAAGAAAATAAAATCCATGGGCACAGGTGAAAACAATACCAGCGTCGCTTTAGCAGCTGGTAATAATGGCTCTGAATTCACTAAGAGTGACAGTTTAAAAAGTATGCAATTACCTAATTCATTATCTCTTATGCGCTAACCTATTATTTCATTTGCTTCAAAAGGACACAAAAGAGTTCGAGGCAGGCCTTGATGGACAAGTGATGAATATCACCATCATCAGTGACCGGTCCACCCCAGGATCTGACCATAAGATGGCAACCATCGTGGTCGAGGGAAACAAATTAATGAGCAAGCATTCTGCGTTAAATGTGTTCATACTGTTTAAAATAATGACAGTGTAAACATCTTTGTTACATCTTTTGTAAAATGTATGTGTGATCTGCAGATTGGTGGCCATTGAAAGTTTGTTACTGTAGTTTTACAACAAGTTTACAGATTTTACATATTTGGCACTGGTTTAAAATATGCAAAGGCCTCTAACTTCGATGTGATGGCAGAATTTCATGAGAAGTTGTCATAACTCAATAAACATTGATGCAAACTGTTGCGTTGATTTTCTTTGTTGAGGAAAAGCATTTCTTTTTAGAGTGTAGGTCTTGGATCTGGACATTTGCTGATACTGAAAGCATGGAAAGCATTTTCAATTTCATATCTAGCTTTGTTTATTGAGTATGTTATGTGTTCATTAAAATCTTTGACCCACGAGAATATATGCTGTCACATTTAGAAGTGTCAGGATAAAGGGCCACTAAATGTTTTTAAAGCTCGGTTGGATGCTACTGAATCGGAAGCTGTTGGTACCTGTGCATGTGGATAGTATGTAATTTGTAATCCCTGTAATGCTACTGTATGATGTCCTTTTGTTGTTCTGTATATGTTTTTAATGTTTCATGTGGAACCTACTTGAGCAGGTCTCCCTTGAAAAAGAGGTCAATGATCTCAATGGGATACAACCTGAATAAATAAAGGTTTGAAATGAAATGAAATGAAAGGTTTGTATTATTCTAGCTTCTACAAAATAACTGAATAATACTGTATTTTGTTTTAGCAAGACAACATTAGAAATATTTTGCTATAAATGGTATAAATTGAAACTGACAATGGCTACACAAACAAAATGTTGGGAAAAAATATATTCTAGTCCGCTGAAAAGCAGCGAAGATATTCGTAGATAAATTAAAAGGTAGATATAAGGCACGGTGGCAATTTGTTTACAGGTGTTTTACCTTAAACTGTAAAGGCGGCTGTGGCTCAGTGGATGGTGTGCTGGACTTCGAATCAGAGGATAGCAAGTTCAAGTCCCACTGCAGTCAGCATGTCGTTGTGTCCCTGGGCAAGACACTTCACCCCAAATTGCTCCTGTGGGGATTGTCCACAGTACTGAATGTATGTAAGTCGCTTTGGATAAAAGCGTCTAACAAATGACATGTAATGTAAATACCTTTAAACAGGATCTGACCTGTCAGGTTAAACCAAGAGTCAGATGTTCAGTTGGCTGTAAAACCCATCCATGAAGTAAAGTGCAGAAAACATCTACAACATATGATTACAAATCTGAATGCTTTTAATGTCTCCCTCACGAAAGGCTTGGCCAAGATTCGTCAAAACAAAGTATCTGAAAACAACAGCATGAATTCAACCAATTGTACGGCGCTGCAATATGTGTTTTTACTTACTGTGTTGTTTCTTTCAATAAGAAGATAAAAGCCCTTGTGTTTAATAATACTGCAGAGGTAGCACCTTCTGTTTAGTGCTGTTCCAACAAAGGCTTGGCAGGCTGCACAAAAACCTTGCAAGAAAATACAAAAACCCCAGAACAACAAAAGCACAGATATTCAAAGCCAGGAACATTTGAACATCTGATTTGATGAAATAAAACAATAAACTACACATTCAGACACGAACAAGCTGCTATGCATTAAATGTTATCATACAGAATGAAAACAGCAAGTTAACATTATGTTATTTCCAAAGTTAACATCTGCTGGTTGTAACTTTTGTTTGTTATCACTGCATATTGACTCGCCTGACTTACACAGGGCGAACTCCTCTGCTGTAAGCACACACTCTCTATGGAGGTGTGTGATGTTATGCTATGATATCTGCAAACCCACCATAGATACTTAAACATGCAGGCTAAATAGAAAATAATTTAATTTAGTTTGTCTCAGGTATTGATGTCATGAGGTCATCTCAGGAGAAGTCAGCTGGACTATAAAAATAACAGTTGATACACAGGGAAAATGTGGTGTTGATTATAATATCATTGTTATGGAAGTGGCATGGTTGCATAAGGCAGGATTATAAATGGTCCCATGCAAATGTTAATACATAGGCCTACTGTACATTTAGTTTTTTGCTACTAATGTTTTTATTTCTAAATAAGCAGAGGAACGAAATGTAAGTAATACAATAACTACTTGTTTTACATTTTGAAGGTATACAATATACATACTTAAAACTTCAAAACTGTACTACAAAAGATATAATGAACAAATAAATAATGATGTAATATTATACAACAAGATAACACTTTTGTTGTTCTTGATAACCAGGTGGAAATTACTTTTATATAGTTACCTGAAATGTAACTTGTACAATTATATATCTTGCCAACAATTGCTTCTCTATAATTGTTGTGAATTGAAAAAGACTGAGTGCAGTGTTGCCCTGGTGTAGGCGGGGTATTAATGGGCACCACACCCCCGTAGGTCGGATCGTGAACCAGGCAGTTAACGTTTAGGCGGTGTATTTAAACCGTCGATGCCCCGGCCATGTTTCTGATCAACTACAACTAATCAAACTCACCTTACAGACAATTAATGTTGCTTCTGAACGACGTTATGGAGGAAATCATCACATATTTACCGCACTTTTCAATGCTGTAGTGCAGCACTTAGCAACATTAGCTTTATTAGCCATTGGCCTCAAACTACGCACTTTTACCTGAAGTGGAGTTTTCCTGTCCAGTGGGAGCTTTGGGGACTGCACCTGCTCGACTATCCAACAACACGCACCTGAGATACTATCAAGGCTTCACTTCAAACAGGTAGGCACATCTTTATTGTGTCATGTGTGTCCAACTTAAGTCATGTTGTAGCTAAGAAGAACTGTTAACCTTGCAGAAAATATGTCTGGAAATAGGCCCGTTGAACATTGAAACAGGTTGTTGTGGGTTGGCTGTATGTTAGCCTAATGCTATGATGGCTAAGCAACTTTTTTGTTGACTTTTTTGGGAGCTTTTTGTGGACCAATTTCAACTACTGAACTACTCAACTATAGAATAAAAACGTTTTTTGTCAGAGCATGTCAATTAACTTTATATAGGCTATAGGCCTCAATGTCTTACTCATTTCCAAATTGGCCCTCTGAAATTGAGGTTTGACACACCTGGTCTGGTGATTTGGCTGCCCTGCCATCTGCTGCTGACCGTTAATTCAGCAAATCTTTGCTCAGTTGTTGGCTGCTAGCTGTTCATTTCTGCTTTATATCAAACTGTTGCTAGTTTTCTATGGTTAATTGTGATATTTTTTTATTTTAATCGTTTATTTGGCAGGGACAATGCACAGTAATGAACACTTAAAACATTAAAATGTGTCAAGCGTAACAGTGCCAGATTTTAGCTTTGAGCTAGTTTCCATCCGCAGTCCCTCACAAAATACATATCATTTCTTTTTGTGGCTGAATTATTTTTGCTGTGGTCTTACAGGTGAATAATGATGCTTTATTTCTTTTCTCATTATGTGTGTTATTATGGGCTGAATGATAGCCTGTTGGATTTAAACACGACATGTTTTCACTAAGTTATAGCCTTGTTATGCTAGCTTCATGGTAGGATTGGGCAATAATACTAAATACCATGAGTACATATTATATATTGATTTCAGCCAAATTGCTCTGTAAACTTGGCATAACATTGGCTCACACAGGCTTTATTTACAGCTAAACATTGTACAAATATCTCTTTTCATGGTAACGTGTTTATGTGACAGCATGTGGCTTTTCTATTCTTCGTATCATAATTACAACCAAACTACTGAGATATTCTTTTACACCCCATTTTTTACATGCCAATGCTTATCAAGGCTATACTTCATTTCAAAGAAAAATATTGTTTACCTGAACAGTATAATGATATAACTGTAAATAATGTGCGCGGTTCACTAATCTGCTGCATATCTGAAATGCCTTTCCCTGCTGCTGCATATCAGGCGGATGCTGTTTTGTAACTCTTTCTCTGTCATTTGAACGTTTAATTTTCTGTTATTGCAAATGTCATGTTCATTTTTTTTAACAGTCGTTCCATCCATCCATCCAGTCCATCCATAATGGCTGCATTTTAAGTCATTATTTGTGTCATTCTGTGGCTGCCATTGTTGACAAGTAACATCCTAATAATTATGCAAGAATTAACACACTGCCTCTGACCTGTATTCATCATGAGGACAAGCTTAAAACACAATAACAGAAGCAGTGTTTTAGGCTTGCTTGTTCTGCTAAAACTGCTCCACTTTATAGTAATGGTATCAAGCTGTTTCACACTGCTTTGAACTAAAGGCATGAGTCCGTTAATTAATGTATTTCTTAGGAAGTTTGTTCTCGTTGAGCAACTCACTTGGTAGGATTTGCCAGACCGGGATGTTCGGGTCAATATTCAGCAATTTGTGCTTAAATGCATATGCACTTGTGGAGGGAAAAGTGTGTAAATACGAGTGGACATGAGCATACTGTGTGTCAGAAGGACGTCCAGTTCCTGTTTGCACATCATGAGTGATATGGCTTGCAGCTTCAACACAAACTATGGTCTTATAATATGTTTTGACTGAGACTCCACTTCCCTAGGAGCTTGCTGTCAATTTCAAAAGATATTGCTTGAATGAAACAAAAAGACATTTCTCTGCATGAAAGCACGGTGAAAAGATGAATTATTGCCTTGGATTGTCAAACACATCAGTCAGTGTGGCATTTCGATTGAAAACTGAAAAGGATTCTGCGAACAGCTGAAAGTGAGGCAACTCTGAATAATTTATGACTCAACGTTATGTCATTTGATGTGATATACATTTGGTTGAAGATGTCGAGAGAGGCTATTTCAGGACGGCGTGGATTATTCCGTGAGCCTAACTGTACACCTTGAGGCGACAGGGCAGGAATGGCGTTGTTAAATTGACCAAATCTCAAAGCAAATAGTTTGGCCACAGAGGGCAGCAGCACAGAGTCCAGTGAGGCCACTTGCAAAGGCCAGCTGTCATACAGAGGCATGCTGAGAAGAGAGAGAAAATCAATGGGCATAATTGCTCAATAACAGTATGACGATGGAGGTGTGAGGGAACATGGGTCACAGCAGACACAGAGACAGAGTCTTTGCTCAGTGAATCACTGCAGTTTGGATTTCTTTACAAGTCAAGTGCAACTCATCCACCACCTCCATCAAAGGATGTGGTCACAGTTTTTCCACACCTTTTGTAAACATTAGTCATGTTAGTTAAAGTGGTAAAGCCTGCTGTAGTCATTCATATGTGTATATGTAGAAAGTACATTTACTCATACTTCTTGTTTTTGAATATTTCAATTATGCTGCTTTATACTTCAAATTTAACTTAATTTCAGTGATTATTTTACTTAATTTATTTAATAGCTAGCTATTGAGTTTCTAGTTAGGGCGGTACAAAAGGATTATTGTTCAACACAATATCGGTTGGCAACAATAACATTCAAAACATTTCTATGATTACACAACGATATTACATTTTGCCAGAGAGCTTTTGCTTATTTCAGTGTTTCTTCTCTTCTCTTGCTTTCCCATGCTTAACAATTGTTTCCCACAGCTACTTAAGCGGGTCACTCAGGTATATTAATGGAAAGTAAGCTTAATTTCTTTATAAATCATATAATTTATCCTGATCCAAAAACATTCAAGCTCTATTCAGTAAAGATTATTAGTGGGTGAAGGTAATAATCATGATTCGTTTAAATGAATCATCCTGAAATTAAGTTTTTGGTGAGAAAAGTGAATAAATTGTTGTTTTGCAGGATGTTTTCACAGCAATATAAAAAAGATATTAGAGTGGGAATGACCTCCCAGCGAAGAACAAATACACTGTATCTTAAACTGTTAATGAGTGAACAAATGCTTTATTCTTTTTTCATTCTGTTAGTGTCTTCATTTATTGAAGTCACACAGTTATAAAGGCAGCTTAGAGTCACATTAAATTATATTTTCTGAATGTCTTACATGTCTAATATAACTAAACATACTTTGGCCATCAAATGTAGGGGCTTGAAAATATTCAGTCTATCCAGACGGTTGAATGAACCTAGCACCCATTTCATTAAGTTGGAAGTTACTTTTACTTTGTTGTTACAGCTTGTGTTAATTTTTCACGACCGTCTGTGCCACCAGTCAACCTGATTTACTTACTAGGAGCCAGAAGAACTGGTATCCTAGCAACAGAAGCAGATATTCGTACTTTGTTTGTTCTGCATCACAATGCGAGTGTGAGTGTATGTGTGTTTGTGCATATGGTGTGTGCTTACATGAGAGCATCTGTGTGTGTTGGTGTGTGATCTTCCCTTATAGAAACTTGCTGTTAGCATGCACGCCGATGCCTCAGTCCTGCCTGTAAACGCCTCTGGATTTATAGGCATCTGGGAGGGAAAGCTGTGTACATAGTGCCCTTCACTGTTACCAATGGCCATGATAACGCTGTCAGACATGGCTGAGTGATCACAATCCTCTGTCTCACCTCACTTGATAATATTTACTCTCACTTTGAAATGAGGTCTGCTGTACTGCATGCCAATTCTTGACCCAATCCCGAAACAACCTGCTTTTACTGAGGTCATTGGTGGAGGAATTCCTACTGACCTTTTTAGCTGGGAATTACAACATTCCCTGGGCGAGACGATTTGAATCCACTGAGATGGAATCTAATTTACAACAACTGGATCTAATAAAGTGTAGAAGAATGGATGGAAGGCATCCAGCAGTCCCTGTGAGGGATGCTGTGTGCTTTTCATTGTGTCTAATTGAATTACTGATCTACCCCATGGAACCTCTCCAGATATCTGGGAGCTGCACTCATGTTATACATAAGCTTCCTAACATGATTCATAGCGCCAGCATTCAACTACGTGAAGATTTTATAAATAGATGCAGCATGGGTATGTTTTTTTTCTTTTTAAGATAAGTAAATAGACATGAACTTTTGCAAAGCAGAACGCTTCAAGATGTTATTCGGCTCATGACATTAGATAAAGCTGTAAAGGTGACATCAAATAGTTGACTATTTGACGATTCAATCCAAGGAGCAGTATTCAACTGCAAATCTCATTGTCAAATTTTCACGATTGCAGGAAAATGTGGCTATGAAACGAAAGATCATTCCATTAAAGCTAGTGATGAATGTCCAATTGTACTTCTCCCAAGAAATCAAGCAATATATCCTACTTTGATATAATTATCAACCTAACATCACAATTAGAGTGCTATATATATATATCTGTTGTCATCTGTCAAAATCAGAAGAGGCAGGCACGTAGAAATAGGTGTTTCCATCTTGAGTATGACTACAGACCATAACGCTTGGAAATTGAAGCCAGCTGTTTATCTTGGAAATGTTGTGCAGTGTTTCCCATACATCGTCCGCCACAAATGGATCTCATAAAAAAAAAAAAAAAAAAATTATAATTATATTATAATTTTTTTTCTTTTTCTTTTAATTTGTCTTTTGGTGGTCTAATGGATAGTGAGGTGGGCTGATGATCGGAAGGTTGCGAGTTCAAATCCTGCCTGGAACACCACTACTAGTGTGCCCTTGACTAAGTCACTTAGCCCTCAGTTACTCCAGGGAGAATGTCCCTGTAATTGGTCATTGTAAGTCGCTTTGGAATAAGGCGTCTGCTAAATGCCTAAATTGTAAATTATATTTTTGGGAGAATAAACCCCTCAGATCCTCAACTCCAGTGTGTCTCACTCATTAACAACGCAACACAGAGCAACAAGAACGTTGTCTACAGTAGCCATGAACTCGCATGTATTTTCTTATTTGAGGGGGGGTTGGATGCGTGGGCAATTGGTTAACAATGGCTGGTACATGTGGAGCACAGCACTTCTGATTGGTGTGGATGACTGACACACAAGAAGAAAAAAAAGAAAACATTTAAATTAATTAATTAAAAAAAAAATGCAGGCTTTGCGATTTGATAATCGCATCATTTCAAATCGCGATTTAGATTTAAAATTGATTAATCATTCAGCCCTAGTACCCAAAGATGTTGGTATTCAACCCTAGAACAGAAACAAAAAACTAATCTTAGAAATGAAACCTGCTGCTTTATTTTTCTTAAATATCCTTCTGCTGTAACAGAGTATTAATGACTTTGATGAGAAATCAGTGCATCACAGAAAACAAAGATGAAAGTTCCCCAATCCCCAAACCTAGCGGCGTTCCTCTTTTAAGGATCTTCAGATAAAGATGTGAACAAAGCTGGAAAACAGCCAGCAGGCGTCTCTATTCACTTGGACCAATCATCTGTTTCCATCCTCAGTCCCACCCCACCCCAACTTAAGTTAGTCCTTTTATAATGGAAACTGTGTGAAGAAATGTGATTTCTGATAAGCTTAATCTTCACAGTGATTAAGCTCCTATCATCTCGCAGATAGAGGAGATCACATGTTTGATGCTTGAGATAACGGGCTGTGTACAGATGAAGCATTCCTAAAACACACACGCACACACACGCACACATGCACACACACGCACACACACGCACGTATACATACATACAAACATTCATGCTTATCTCACTTAAAATGTAGCAGGGCATACCTAGTGGATTGATAACATCTGTTCTTGTTAAATTGCAAAGAAGTTTTATTGATCTGGTGCTGGGGCCACAGTCCTTTGCAATTTACTGCTGTGCGAAGAAAAGCAAAGGGCTTTTAAGGAGGATCACTAGTTCAGGTAGTTAATGCCCACAGTTTCTTCCCCCCCCCCACCTTAAATCTACCAAGGGGTGAATGCGAAGGGAATTCAAATGAAAACGGACTCTTCTGCCTCCACTCTAGTCCAGTCAGCAAGGTCGTGGTGTGATTTAAGGAGTATTGTGCAAGGGCCAAATTGGCTGCAGATGAGTAGGGGGTCTGCAGCTTCATAACCTCACAGCTTATGTGTATGGATTATCTCAGGAAAGAGCGCCATAAATTACGCATGGGAGTTTTCTTATAGTCTGACCTGGTAACCCCAGCCTGGCTGGTGTAATGGGATATCTTGGGGAGCTGGTGGTTCCAATTAATGGAGCCCGGCCTTGTGTTATCATGCTCTTCTACCACGCTCAGAGCTGACTCCTAAACAGGACAGATGCATATAAGAGAGCTGCTTCCAGTATATGGTTGGAGAGGATTGGTTTCTCATTCCTGTATTGATTGGGTGTTACAAACATACTCATGGGGATTCGAGGGTGCCTGAAGCACAGTTTCATCCACTACACTTTCTGTTACAAATGTGTATTTTTTTGCTAGAATATTAAAGGACAAATTACGTTAAGTCAAACCGAAATCTCTTGATGTCTACGCAAGTATATGCAGATTCAGACTGAATTTATACTGCTGCTATTGTGCAACATTTCCCTTTTTTCAAAAGAGGATAAAACAGTTTTTGAACATTTTCTGGAAATAGATTTTGAGCTCAAGGCCTATGGCTGGGCGTCTGCTTTAGCAGCACCTCGTATAAAGAAGAAATGTTGCTCTCAAGAAATGTTGTGAAATTCTTTGGCGCGCTACTGGAGCACATCATACTTTAAATGTTGATAAGACTGTGCCTCCATTTTTCATAAAGTTCACGTAGCATTGGCTATCAGCTCTGAGCGATTTAAGATGCCTGCCCCTTTTTATAGAGAGCCGCAGAGAAACCATTTCAGATGTAGGGAAACATCATCAAAAAACACGTTGACATTTGAAATGACGCAAATAATTTAAAATCCAGCCTTGGAACAGAGCCTTACTCAGCAGTATGTTGTGAGGTTCACTCCATATTTCTAGATGAAAGAGCTGTTCCCGAATATATAAAGTTGCCAATTCAGGCCAATGCACAGTTGTTGGGTCTTTGATCATAATCTATCATATGAAAACACATTTTTCCATACAAAGTGTGGTGTGTCTAATGTCTGGTCATAGTTCAGTTGTTGTCAGCCATAGAATCAATCATACAAAACAACAGCGGATGGTTTTCAAGTAGCTTACTAACATTCCTGATTTTTGTGAGCGACGAGCATCGGAGGAGCGGATGTCCTGCTGCTCAACGTCCTGCTGCCCTCGCTACTGCAGCGCTAGATGCTAAATATTAAACACGGTTCCTATTTAGATGTCATCGCACATTCTCCAAATTGAAGTCCATAGCGGAGTTGAGTGCATGCGACTTATTCAGTAAAGGTGTAAATATCGAAATCTTTTGTTACTTTACATTAACATTAGCAGGTTAATTAGATTTCGCCCAACTTAACTTCCATACACTTTAATACTGTAGACATGCCTATGGAAGAAAATTGGGTTTAAGTATCTTGCCTAAGGACACTTGACTGCAGGAAGTTGGGATTGAACCACTGACCCTAAGATTGAAAGATGCCCATTTAACTCCCCGGAGCCACAGCTGCACGTGTTTTGTGATACTGTATCTATCTATTATATATTCCACGTGGAGTTAAGCTTTGGGCGATTAAAGATCCAAGCCGTTTTATAGAGAGCTGTAGTGAAACAATCATAAATGAAAGATGTAATCTTATTGTAAATCACAGGGGTTTGAAACAAAATGTCACGTACAACAACAACACGTCATTTTAAAATCACATTGTCATTTGTAGTGACGCAACTTATTTAAAGTCCACAACTTGAAGAACACAATTTGCACACGTCACTGAAAGACTTGCGCTTCTATTGGCCATCACTCCAACTCGCTGTATGTGATAGGCTAAGGGGCGGGACATCTCTAAGCGGTTGACCAATCACAACAGAGCCGGCCAGCTAACCAATCAGAGCAGACTGGGCTCTGGTTTCAGACAGAGGGTGAAAAGAGGCGCTGCAGCACAGGCAGTATGAGAAAAATAAAGACCTTTTTTATGAACATTAAAGCATGTTATTATATCATAGAAGAGGCACAATATACAAATATGAACCTGAAATGAGCACTATAGGGTCCCTTAAAATGATTTCAGAGCAACATGGGCCCCATTCTGCAAAACACTGAATCTAATCGTGGTGTTTAGGAGGCAAGCCAGAAAGCCCATGTTCCTCGAGTGAAGTTGGCGCTGGCAATAACTCATTGAACCCAGTTGGGGTCAGAGCATGCCAGGAAACAGTTGTTTCCTTAAATTCTCCTCAGTCTTATGCAGAGAGAACAAACTGTCTGTACTGGCAACCAGCGTTTCCGCCAGGGGGGCGTCTTGCCGTCATTTGACGCTCTTATTCGGCTCGGAACGCCCTGAACTTGTGCCAAGGGCGTCCAAAAAAAAAAAGAGAGTTTTTATCCCTTGAAATGACCAAAAAGGACAAGGACATCACTCTGTTGGAGGGGCAAAGGAGTCTGGTGGGATTCTTTTCACACAGCACCAGCAGTTTATCGGAACGATTTGTAGAAAATAAAGATATTTGCAGCAACGTGATGAAAAGGTTACTTTGAAATGTTGACAGAGGGGGGAGAGAAAAACGCAATAAATCTGAATGCTCAGAGCAAACTTTTCACAGGTTATTGCTGTTTTTATAGCCGTGTTTGCTTTTATTAAAAGGTGTCAAGGTTAATTCACGAGAGCTTGTTTACTTCCCCATACCATTTATATTAATTGAAACCTTGTGCTGAAAAAGCTTGTTTTGAATAGGTAAAAAATACCTCTATTTATATGAATAGACAAGAATGACATTCAATTTGTGCTTGAGAAATGCAACACAATCTAATCAAAAAAAGTGAAACAGAAAACAAAATGTACTTATTGGAGGGCTACTTAATCTTAAATGACAAACTTCTCTGTCAGATCAAAGTGACAGGTTGAAACGGTATCATTTGCAGACATTGCACCAAAGCCGAGTTTTGATAGCTCCGAGCAAACATGCCAGATCAAACCGTCATGGTCAGAGATGTGAAGTCTGAACGTGGCGGCATAAACAGCTCAGGATGTCGCCGCCTCCTCACACAGCCAAGCCTGCCGTCTCATTATGGGAGACACGCTAGCTGTACGTAGGTGAAGACAGAAGGAAGCCATTTGTGAACATTTACAACATGGCAGAAATACCAGGAGAGGCAAAATGTTAAGTTCCAACAATAACGAGGCTGTATTATTTAATGTTGTGTGTTTGTAGTTAGGACTATGGCAGATCCATTATACATGTGTAACTCAAGGATGTTTTGTGTGAATTACTATGCTGAACTATGTCTCGGGTTTGACATTCTACATTATTGATAGATGGATCAACATGTATATTACATTGCTGCAAACTTTCTCAGCATGCTGCCGAGGCAAATCCCCTTCACATTCCCTTGCAATGCACGTGTTGTATTTATTGTGTGCAAATGAAGAAACAAGCCAGTAGTTGATATGCGTAGCCAATAGAGGCGTAAGTGTTACATAGTGATGTCACCGTTACAGAAGTAAACAAAGGATTCCAATGGCAGGGGGTTTGGGAGAGAAACTCACTCTGGAGGGAATTTAGGGATTTTAGCCGCTATTTGTATATCGGGGAAACACGGGCTGCTTTACTGATGAATAGTAAGTGCTTATAAAGAGCTTTTCTACCTCCTACAAAGCAAGTAACACTTTGTGAGTGAGTTCTATTCAACACTTTGGCCTCCCGATCAGGAGATCAATCACTGTCGATCTGTGATGCCCCTCGATAGGAGGTGAAGTGAAGATATAGTCTTTGTTGTGTAAGTGGCATTTTCGAGCCTGAAAGCTGAAAAACAGGCTCAGGGCTTAACAGGTTAAGAAACAATAATTGACTGTGTCTCGATTTTTTATTTATATATATATATATATATATATATATATATATATATATATAGTAGGGCTGTGCGATTATGACAAAAATCATAATCACGATTATTTGGGTCAATAATTGATATCACGATTATTAAATACGATTATTCATTGACTTTGAAAAAATCAATTTATTGAACTTTAAAACAAATACAAATAATAATTTGAACAGTATCTTTTTAACTGTTGATTAACCTGAACGTATAATTCAACTGAAAAACCAATACGAAAATAAATGATACATTTAAATAAATAATATCAAAATAATAAATACCAATAAACAAGTAAAACAAATATTTTGGAGCGCACTTCCCCAAGCTAAACATATATAAATGAGACCAAAATTAATTAGATCAAATATGTTGCAGTGCACTGTCACAACCTAGCATGGCAAAATAATTGTTTTTTTCGATTATGTTGTTTTCGTAATTGTGGCAGGCCAAAATCGTAATTGCTATTAAAATACGATTAATTGCACAGCCCTAATATGTAGTTGTTTTCTGTTTCTTCTGGATACATGCTGTTCGAACACATCTTGTTTCAATGTGACAGCTGTAACATTCATCACACTTATTATCACATGCTTCATAAGCAAGGCTCTTTCCACTTGAAAACTAACACATTGCTAATTAGAGCTTTACATGTATTCCTTCATTAACCAGTGCATGCAGGGTGAGATCATACTGTATCTTGAAAAGACTGTGCCTCACTCTTTTAAGTATTGCTTGTTGGAACGAAGTGAAACTGCTACTTCAGAATAGTGGCAGAACATCTCACTTGGGAGTTTCCATTCAACACTTTGGCCTCCCCATCAGGAGTTCAGATCCCTGGAGCTTTGGGTCTCTTTCATGGCTCGTGGCTCATGTCTGACACATTATGATGCAAAACTTCATAACGCATGCCTTCATGATGTATTGGGTTGTGTTACATTCCTCTCTGTAGAAATTCAGAGCTGTGAGCTGCAGAGATTGTGATTACTACACTACAGAGGAATGCACTAACATGCCCCTCAACCCTTTTCTTGTCAGCAGTCAGTAAATTAAAAGAAAACAAAGCTGCAAAAGTCTGTCTCCACGCCGACTGCGGTAACAGATACATGTTTTTCTTACTGATTATGAAAAGGGCCTATATCACAGTTGACCTTTACAGTATGTTTTTGCTGTAGAAAGAGCCAACAAGTATTGCATAAAAACTTTCCTGGTGAAATGCAGCGCTGTCTCTTTAAGAAAACACTGGATCAAGAGTTTGCTCAGCACACAGGTGTAACCGTACAAAAGTAATCATGTTATATTTTACAAGTGGAGTATCTGTGGGCTGCCACGTTGCTTGTAATTTGTCTGAGTCGAACTGATGGAGCTTACTGGAAGATAAAAGTCAGTTTCAGCCGGATGATCATTTCAATCTATGGAAACCATACACACTTGACAAAACCAAATGACATACTAGCCCATTGCAATCAGCGTTGAGAAAGTAATCAGTGCTTGATTAGATGTAATGCGCCCCGTATTGATCCGCCTCTGCAGCACACGCTCCGAGTGCTCTGAATGAGAAGCGTTCGATCACCAGGGAGGTTAAACACAGTCTGTTTCCGCAGAGTGGATTGCCCTCGACAACAGGAATGACAGGCAGGAATGAGATAACTGCCTGTGATTCTTGGCCGAACTAACGTTTACCCTCCTCTGCCAACGTGTTGCTGATATATCCGTCGGAAACGCTGTCAGCTATTTTTCCTATTATTTATTTTCTGTGTCAAAATTGATTATTTTGTTCAAGAGCCTGGCAGACAACTCTTTGACACCGGAATCTCACAGCTGCTATGATTTGACAAGACACCGCAAAATAAAGTATGGTCAAGACAAATATATTGCCGTTATAGTGTGATGCCCCTAGAAGATTGAGCAACAATATTTTACTGTCTCAGTTATATTAACTTTTTGTTCAAACACATCTTGTTTAAATGTGACAGCTGTGACATTCATCACACTTTCTTTTATCAGCTGCATCACAAGGCTCTCACCACTTGTTTATAATTAGCACATTGCTAATCAGAGTTATACTCTTTATGAACAAGCGAATGCAGGGTGAGATAATATCTTGCAAACGATGCTGTGCCTCATTATTTCTGTATCACTTGTTAGAACGAGGTGACACTGCTGCGTGATAATATTAGTGGCTGTCTCACTTGACGGAGAAACCTTGTTCAATAGATTTGACAGAAATGCATATAATGAACTGTTAGATAAGTATTTTGATGGGTAAAATCTATTTTTCTCAGTTAATGCAGTGACCTTACAACAGGACAGCAATGGCAAACCACAGCAAGAGAATTAAATGATTTGTCCATTTACAATCAAAAATGAACTAAGCAATGGATTAAACAAGATATTAGGTTAATCATTTAAAGTACAACATTTTTGAGCAAAAATGCTGAAAACAATTTGCTTGATTTCTCGTTTATACTAAACATGACATTTTAACGAGTCTGCACAAAACAATTAATATGTCAACATGGGCTCCGTGAAACTGTGATTTAAAAAAAAACGTGTGTGGTGTTAATTACCCAAGTGTCATTGTCCGTAAAACACTTGTTTGCATCAGAAAGCAGACTGTTAGGTGAAGATGAGTCTGATATAGATTTCAATTTTTTATTTTTTTATTTCTCCCGCTCGACTATGGACTGAAATACCAAACATATTTGTTGGTGTTTAGCTTTTCTCCACACTACCTGAAAGTATACATTAAGCCTTAAAGTGTTTTGAAGTGTGTAGACATCAGAGAAAGCGGGTAAATCTGAGAGCAACTCTACCTTTCTGAGCTGATCCTGTAAAAACTCCTGATCTTGCAATCCTCAGACCTCGCTCAGACCTCATCAGCCCCGACACACAGAGCATGAGACCGCTCTGCTTCAAACGGCTCACATGTCTCCTACAAGGCCGGGCTGGTCACCTCATCTGAGAGATTAGAGCAAGCAGCAGAGGCAGGATTGATCTCAGGGGGAAATAACTCTTTATCAGTTTGAGGTTTACTCATGGCCGTTTAAGGAAAAGTAAATATAACCCTATGATGGTGTCTTTGAGGGGTGTCCACTAGCAGATGGCAGCATCCGATGGGGGGCCATTTGGTATGTTCCTATCTTTGTCCTGCACAGGTGGGTGGTGGTGCAGATCTCTCTTTCTGCTTTCTCCTCTGGGGAATGTTTAGCTGGTCGGGGTTTGATGTGGCAGGGCCCCCGCCAAATAATCACAGCCCAGGCAGAGGGGGGTGTGCAAGCCTTCAGCCCAGCATCCAGGGATTTGTGAAAAGTTGTCTCAAGGGAGGGAGGGGGTTTGACGCCTGGCGAGTATCGTTTCACAGACGGATGATAATGTGGAATGGGATCAAATGGGAGGATTTTGGCCGAGTGGTGATTTTCACAGTGGTGCACGGCTGAGTGGCTCAGTTTTCAGCCGGTCTGGGTTTTTGTCATCTTTTTTATTTTTTTGATCTCCTCTTCAAACTCTTAGTCTTTGTGATCTCGTTCACAATCCACTCTTTTCTTTCAGAGTTATTGTTCCTCTACTCCCACTCCCATTTTTTTTCTGTGAGAGGCGGCGTTGCTGGGGCTGTCAGGACGGATGCCCCCGCCAAGGGCCTGTCCACGGGCATCACAGCAGCTTTACTCAATTCTGCTGACGGCTCACTCTGAACTGTCAACAGTTGCTTTTCCTCTCATCCGCCAACACAGTCAGTGATTACTTTCAACATCATCTTCACTATTATTATTATTATTATCATCATCAAGAACGCTATCGCCATCATCTTCAATCATCAGCCCTGTTTCGACCGTTCCATCTGTCTATTTTATTCAAAACACTTTGCAAAATAAGAGCAGAGTCATTTTCACAGTGTCACAGACACATTCTGAATATAACTGCACACAGAAATAGAACAGAGAATGTGTTTTCAGATCTCTAAATGCCACTCTTGAGAAAAGCAGCAACAAAATAGCTGGCTGTGTGCAAATTACAGCTTTAGCATGTCTTGGTAAACACTTTAACTACTCCACATTCAGCACGTGCTGCACCTGTGGGATCTGTTTACAGCTTAAAACAGCAGCCGTAATGGCGAGAGGTGAAATGACTTGGCTGTGGCTTGTGATTTTGCTTAGTGCTGCACTCTTTGCAACGGGTAAGAAATAACAAATTAGCCAGCTATTGTTGCCTCGGGTGTTTTTCTGCTCATTTACAGCAAAACTTTGTCTACCGTTATCGCCGCTATGGGCTTCAGGAGTAAACTGAAATCCATTAGATGCTTATTTAAGACAGAGCCTCGTCAAAAGCTGAACTGGTGCATAATTGCACAGTGGGGAGACTAAAGAAAAAATATGCCCGCTACTTACTGTTACACATGCTGTTACACGTACTGTTCACTATGGATGTTATACCCATTTTACATGTGACTAACTTACGCTTTATGAAATAAACAACATAAAACAGGCCTACAGGTAGAGATGTCACAAGAGCCAATACTTTGGTTACAATCAATGCCATAAAGATATTGGAGAGTGACAGTGTTAAAAGGTGGTGGGGTAGAGAGGATGACATGGAGCAGGGACCTTGCTGGTGTATGGGCCGTCGTCTCTAACCAGAGCTGTTTAGCGGCCAAGATGATACATGTTTTCATTCAGTACTGCAGGTGGCCTGTAGTCACGCCAGAGGTCGAGATAAGCGGTGTCCTTGGATCCCAAGATGAAAGGAAAAGCATTTCGACGCAGTAAAATCACTACTGACACATCGTGATATGCATGCAGCTTTTGAACATAGTGCCTTGATGCAATCTTTTAGCGATTGGTCCCCATTTTGTTTGCACACCATAGTTTGAATTGAAACATACGCTTTGTTTACATAAAATATTTGATATTTTTTTTCATTCCAACAACTTTTCAACAGAATGGCACGTCTTCCTTTGAGATGATCGATTCACTTCAATATCAGAACTTCCGTCCATCATCTATACCAGGGGTGCCCCTTTTAAAATGACCAAGTCAAAGTGATCTACAGGGCCGCCCCTGCCCAAAGTCATGTGGTGAGGCCCTCTGTGTCGCGAGCGGGGGGGGGGGGGGCTGCTATTGAACTGCGAGCGCCGGAACCTCGCAGCGCCGGAGAAACTGTGGCGCGCTTACACTAATTGCGCCGCATTTGCGCTTCAGATGACGAGGTGAGGGCCCCTCCGCGAGGTGAGGTCCCACGCAGTCTGCGTGACCTGCGTGTAGGGAGGGGCTGTCTACCTTAAGAATGCTAAGTATACCTTATGTTGGTGTACCTTGCATAACTTGCATTTTTTCTTCAATGCCATGCGATCTACCAACACTACCTTCGCGATCGACCGGTCATCGACGTATTGGGCACCCCTGATCTATACCATTTCAATAAATGTATGTATGTACACCCTTCAGTATTTGGACATATCGGATAAATAAACGTTTATTCAACATTCATAATTATCTGTCCAAAGTGTATTTGTCAAACTCTGTATCTGAGATGGCAAATCTTAAAGGACTCTTAAAGGACTCTTTGATCGGGACATCCATAAATCAACTCTGCGGTCCTATTCTCTAAAAGTGGCCTCAAAAACTGAATGCATTTTTCACAAACAACTGATTTATAACTTCAGACAAAGGATATTTTTTATATTGTTGTCATTGTAAGAGCTTGGATGTATCCACCCATAGACAGAAATGATCACAGCAATTTGTACTCGTGAAAGAACAAGATGAAAAGCACGAGTTTTCTGAGCAATATGCCTCTGTGTTCAATGCATCTTCTGTTGTTTGACAAAGAAGTCTTCAATCACAAAATAGCAAGCAAAGAGGGGGGGGGGGGGGGGGGGGCAGCTGAAGAGCAACCAGGCAACTACAGAGCAATTCAGTCTTCTCTGCAGAGGTAGCCATTTCCTCACTTGGAAGATAAAGGGATGATAGATAATTGGATACGGCTGTGCTTTTCAAAGAGGTGTTTATGTGGCTTCACAAACACGAGCGAGTCATTTTCCTCACAGCAGGAGGCGTTAACTGCAGAGAGCCCAGCACTAACCATGTGAATCATACGTCTTCATTAGACTGATATCTTTGTCGGACCATCACCCGGTCCACAAGGGAGCATGTCTCGGTCATGGTGATGCTTTAAATCAAGATGTTTATGAATATTGAGGAGGTGTGATATTATTTCTGCTTGTTATGGATGTTGATATAAAACTGCTTCTTTTATGCACAGGAGGGCACGCTGGGTTTTTACGAGGTGAACTGCTTGTCTCTGCGATTAAAGATTTGTTGGACTATAAACTTTTACAAGCAGAGGAATAATAGCCGGCTGCTTTCAGGAATATGACATCTCTCGAAAGGGGTCTAAAAGAGTAAACTGGACCAGAGGATAAAACTAAAATGAACAATGTCATGGTTTAAAGGTTTGTGATTGTTTGCTGCAAAATCCAGACATTACTCACTCGGCAAATAAAAACATCTTAAATGTGAACTTAAGAGAGTTAACGACATGCTGTTTATGTCATAGGATATCACGGGGACACTTTTGTGTTAATTACACACAATAATAGCTGTAATTGGCAAACTGCTGACGCTGAATAAGATGTGTCATGCGTCTTAATCTTCAACATTGCACCATACTAAGGCGTGTTTTGATAACTGTACTTCGTATTGTGTAACAGTTATGAATGGACATATTCCTCTAAAGCAGGGCTCTCCAACACGTCGATCGCGAGCTACCGGTAGCTCGCGGGCAGCTTTTCAGTAGCTCGCCGCTCGATTATAGCGTACGGGTTGCTTATTGATTTTTCGGCCGCAGCTGGACAATAACGTTTTTTTATTTTAGAATTTTTTCTGTCACACGAATATCAAATGGTCGGTGACGCAGAGATCAAGGAACAGACGTGACAGCAGCACAGCGACAACACACACGGAGCAGTCTGCTTTCTCCACCAACACCAGAACCAACAGCAGAATGACCCGCTCTGAATCAGGCCCTGTCGCTGCGGCTCAGAGACACACAGGGAGGGATTTGTGTTTTTTGAAAAACACTCGTTATCGTCATGTCAGGTTTTTGGTGGATTTAATCAAGTCTTGGATTGCAGAGTATGAATGTCCTCTTGCTATTTTCAGTTGATAAATACTTGTGTAAAGTTTGTGAAGGCAGGAGGAAAGCTTCCGTGATCACCGTCTCCTCCGTTCCTCCAAACCCCGCCCCCTCCCTGAAAATAATGAGTGACAGGCTGATAGTGACCCGAGAGAAACTTTATTATTCACTTAATCACTGATTGAGATATGAAGCTAACTTAATCTCATACATTCATGGGATTTATGTAACAGTAAGACAGAGAATGCAAGTGTGCACCCACATGCACTATTTTTGTTTTTATAATGCTATTGTAAATACTCCTGTTGTCTGCTGTGTTCAGACTCAAGTCATGTGTGTGATGCCACATTCAGGACATTCAGTGTCTTTTTTTTTAACAGAAGACCGTAGCTAGAAGCTGCAGCTAGACTGCAGAAGCATTAGTTTTTTGTTTTTGAGGATGGAACCATTTTCAAACACAGATATAGGGAGGCTAGACCTATACAATTAATTTATTATGGTTTATAATTTAATGTCAAGACGAAGAAGAAGAAGAAAAAGATGGCTGAACAACTGTTCAGTGTCAATCCTGTGGAGATCTCCAAAATAATGTTCAGCTTAAGTCTCAGCAAAACTCACAACATTTCTGGAGCCTTGTAGACCCAGAAAACTATAAGAACATTCACCAACATTTCCTGTTCACCTTATACACCTCTGACTTTCAATACAACTCAGAGTCATGCCACCTGCAGAAGTTTTCGGATGACTCTGCAGTGGTAGGGTGTATAAGGGATGGACGGGAGGAGGAGTACAGAGCGCTGGTGGGTGATTTTGTTGAGTGGACTGGAAGAAATCATCTGCTTCTGAATTTGGCCAAGACCAGAGAGATGGTCATTGATTTCAGGAGGAAGAGGACATCTCCTCCTCTGCCCCTGTGCATTCTAGGAGAGGATGTGGCAGTTGTGGAGGTCTACAAGTACCTGGGAGTGCACTTAGACAATGGGCTGAACTGGAGGATCAACACTGACGCTGTGTACAAGAAGGGGATGAGCCGACTCTATTTTCTGAGGAAGCTGAGATCCTTCAACGTATGCAGTAAGATGCTGGAGATCTTCTATCAGTCTGTTGTGGCTAGTGCACTCTTCTTTGCTGCGGTCTGCTGGGGGGGCAGCATCAGACTCGGTGACACCAGCAGGATCAATAAACTGATCAGGAAAGCTGGGTCAGTCATCGGCATCAAGCTGGACCCCTTTGAAGCTGTGGTGGAGAGGAGGACACTGAACAGGCTGTTGTCCATCATGGATAACCCCACCCATCCTCTCCACCTGCAGCTGGACAGTCAACGGAGCTCCTTCTCCAACAGACTGCTGCAGCTCCGCTGCCACAAGGACAGATACTGGAAAACATTCCTGCCCACTGCAATAACACTGTACAACAAATCACCTCTGGCTGGAAGAGAACTCTCTGCTCCATAGTTTCTCTAGAAATTAAACCACGTTGTACATTTTACTCTATAATCTGTTCAATATTTATAATCAAGCAGCACTGAAAATGTCTGCTTTATTTGGTTCTGTTCTGCATACCTTTGTGAAGCAGCTTTTTCTGACATGAATGAAATCTAAATACAGAACAATACTGACTGATTAACATTTAAATGACTATTAGAGTGCACCTAAGTGGGTCCAGCATACACCTCTATGGTGGACTGCATGCAGTGCCATTCATCTCACTAACAAAAGAGTGAAATTCTTGTAAGGTGGTGATTAAGGACACTTATGTGAATGTTCAGTGTTGTACTTATTATGTGGGCCATAATAATATGTGAGAAATCTTCGTTTTCTTGTGCCTTAATGTGAAGTTAAGATTTTTGATAAGCTTTAGGTATTGCAATTTCACACGTGTACAAAATATAGCTTAATTCAACTGATGAGGGCTATGTGAATAAATGTAAGCGATGTGATGCAAGTAGCTCTTGGCCACTTTCATTTTTTGAAAGTAGCTCTCAGATGAAGAAAGGTTGGAGACCCCTGCTCTAAAGTGATGTTGAATATTTCTCAAGTTACAGCTTTTCTGATCACCAAGAAGAAAGGAAACAAGTCCTTACATATGACATATAATCCTCGAGTCCCCAGCATAAACAGTTAACAAAACAAATGATCCTCAGTGTTCTGTGTTTGGACTGGATGTTTCTGTGCATGTACAGTAAACACACTTTACACCAGCCAAAAAGACAACAACAATTAAAAACTAAATATTTGGTCTTCAAACAACACATTTCCTCTCGACTCTAAAAGTATTATGACTCCAGAAAGAAACTCTGATTGTTCTCATTGTGGCGTAGAAACCAAACACATTCATCATCAAATGTTTAATCCTGCGTGAGAACATTTCCCAAACATGAATTCAACTGCTTCAGAATTATGTGGAATATTTCTTTAGTGTCACATGACAGATAAGAAATATGAAGGTTTGATCTTTTGCATGACAAATCTTACCTTGTGAATAGATGTGGACACATTTCAACAGTCAGTGGTGTTTACAGGGCACGTAACATAGTTCTGTAAACCTCTGAGTCACAGTAAATGTGGGCAGTCGTTGCCTTTACGAAAGATGTGGCAGAAACAAAAGGCCTGGGTTTATACAAGAGCAAAGTGCAAAAGTGTTTTAACTGATTCAGCAGCTGTATCGGACCACTGATGCTCAGGTTTGCAGATGATGATAAAGACTCATAGCATCTAAGAGCTCACGAACAAATGTGTAAGTCTACGTTGTTTTGAGTTTTATCAACCACTCTTTTATGCCTCTTTAAGATAGCTTTTTTTAGATGTATGGAAAGCACTCTGCAACAGAAACAAAAAGGCCCACGTGAACAATATTTTAATTCCCTTTTTCCTTTACATAACGTCATATAAGTGGCAGAATATGACGAACCCCTTCACTCCCCTTCCCCTCACTTCCACCCTGCTTTACTCTTGTCACAATACACCCACAATTAAGACAAAAAACAATTGACACCGGTATTGACATAAACAATATAGCTGCAATAATAGATCCATTTGTGCAATGTGTTGTGTTTCAAACTTTAAATGAGCGTCTTGTGTTATTGATTGTCACAGATCCACATAAAAAATGTTGCATGACACATGCTCATTTGTCTCCCTATAGAAACGCCGGTAAACAGGCTGCAGACAAGCTGCAGTACTTCTGCAGCGTATCGCCTGGGACGCTGCCATCTGTCTGTGCGCACAAGCTTGTATCTCTTTGTTGGAAGACAAACTGCTGGAGCCACTTTATTCTGTAATCATTAACCGTACATACCTAAACAATGAAGTTAGAAAGCAACATTACAGTGGAACTTCTTCTTTTACCAGCTGCATAAATAACACATCAGTTTTAAGATGAACTTTTGCAACCCCAGCTGTGATTTTAGCACGCATAAATAATGGAGTTAATGTGCTTTGAACAACTCACCTCATTAAATGCACCTGGGACACAAAGTTCCATTTTGCTTTTATTGTGTTTGAGCTTATGATAATGTTCCTCATACTCGAGGTGCATGAGCAAACAGCTATAAACATCTACTAACGTTTCTACAACTGACGTGCAACCGTTCAGGGAGGGAGTGCTGCTCACGACACAATCAGACTTTTTTTAGAACCTCTTCTAAGGCTTGATTGTAGACTTGATCCTGTAACTGATCTTCTGTTTTCTGATCTCTACTTATCCCAAGAAGCATTTTTCTAGCTTTTTATCAGACTAAACTTTTCAACATTCTTACTGTGAATATTTTGGGAAACAAGCCTTTGTTTTTTCTGTTAGTATTTCTGATCTTTTACAAACTGTGTTAATTGCATCACCCCTAGAGTGATGTGAGTGTAATATCGATGCTAAAAGACAGCATTCAAAAATCCTTTGAACCACCCTATTTAACGAAGAAATTAGACTACATTACATGCATGTCATCATTGATAGTAAACACTGATTACCGATTGGCTGTTGTGCTTCTGTTGCCTCGAAGTACAGTACATACAGCATACATGAAAGCTTCATTACAAAACCAGAACCAAGAAGTATTAGTACATTATCAGATATTCACGGCCATTAAATATAACATGATATAAATTGCACCATGTCAGCGACACACTGTTATCGTAAATAACAGGGCACTAGCTAGATGTACTGTAAGATAAATATACAGGTCCCTGCTGATTTAGAGGCGCAGATTCCTGCACGTATTTGAAAGTAATTGCATTACCAAAAACTAACTTCACCGTGAACCTGAGGCTTCTTCAAAAGGTAAAAAAAGTCTCTGCTCACATTTAAACCGAATAAAACGAAACACATTTGACATGACAGTCAGAACGTTTTGGGGTTTATTATGTCAGTTCTGTAGCTGCTTGGACTTAAATTGATGCTTACTGTATGGCTGGAGAATAGAAGTGTGTCTTTTTTTCCTTGTGTGCTAACGTGACATTCAGTGAAGTCTTAATGCTTTGACCTACAGTGCATTTTCATGTTTGAATCCACACGGAAGTAAATGTGTCATATTGATCAATAAATACATGATTTAAGGTTACTTGAAAATATTGAAACAACAGGGGATTACTTTAGTCATTATTGTTTGTTTGTGTTTTTCGTTCTTTCTTTCTCTTTTTGTACAAACCATTGTCTCATTTGTATATATGTTGCTCTCCATTGCTAAATGACAAACCTTGGTTATGCATCGTCAAAACATATTAAAAAGATTTTGGATAAAAGAATATTGAAATAAACACGGCAGCCATTATCAACGTTATTTTTGGGCGACAATACATTTGCTATATCCTCCTGGGAATCGAGGACATTATTTTTTTTTCTTCCAATCTTCTTTATTTTTTGTTTCCTACCTATTTAGGGTTAAAAAAAACATCTTGCAATTTAGACTTTTTTAAATGTTACAGTATGTCCACTGTAGAGGACGTCAAGACCATTTTAGTTTGAAAAGACAGCCAAAATGAACAGATAGACTATGTAACATATTATGGTTATAGAGTGATATTAATACAAGAATATATTCACCTTTATTTAAAACATAAATAAGTAATTGATCTGAACATTGCTGTTTATTTGTTTCCAGATGCAGCATAACAGAAATATGATGTCCAATGAGTTGCGATGACATAATGCAGGAAAGCATACAGACCTTCCCCTATACATGAGACACAAATAGACCTGACCTGATCAGCCATAATCAGGTCATTTACATCTTAAACAACAGCACATATTCATCTTTCTCTGTGATCTTTTTATAGTAAACGGGTCGACCAACAACACCTGCTGTAATTACCGAGTGTGGTTCCTAACTCATTAATGAAAGGCCGCAGAGTGAGAGGTGGACATGAAGTGGATGGAAAAGTTTGAAAGCAGCATAAACACCTCATCAGTGCTGCTCTACACCCACTAATGATTCAAAGAAAGGTCACACAAACTAGAAAAAGCACTCATCAGTCTTTGTGGTTGAAGAAGGCATGTCGGTGACATATTTCATCCTAATTCAAAAGTGATTACTTGAGTCTGTCATAATGCAACACCTTTTTAATGACACCCTCATTTTCAAATCTATGCCATTAAGGATCTTTCAGAGGAGAATAAAAAAGACCTTTTTATACATTTTTGATCATTGACACCTTTCTGTACAGAGGTTCATCATTTAAAATCTGTTCGTTCGAGTTGATGCTTCATCACATTCACACAGAAGGCCATTCGACGTGTCACAGTAGCAAAATCACTGCTGCAAATAATACAATTAATGATGGTTGAATTACTTTGAGCTGCTTAAAAATCAGGGTCCTAAAGTGTGCGTTAATTCATACGCATTTTCAATTTTCTACATTTTATGAATTGTTTTTGTAAGCTTGTGCTAGTTTGAAAAAATGTAATGACTACGTATTAATTCATCTACATAAAATGAATCTACAATTTTGGTGACAGGAGTGACATTGTGAGTATTAACCATTTCCTAAACTATTATATTATTTGTGAGTTACCTTTTTGATTAATATCCTTTAATGTTAATCAACATTTGTGTTTATACCAACAACATTATTTACGGCACTACATTACATGCCTTGTAATTATGCTGGACATTAATTTCGTTTTTAAGAACACCAATTTTGTTAACTCCTTTACCCACAATCCTACAGATAACTCCTTGATTAGTGAAGTTGGGGATTCAAATTGCTTCAAACATAGTCCATTGCAACAATCTTGAAAAAGGAACATGACGTTTCTATCTGGATGGGATATCAAATACACACGGTAGTAGTCTGACTGACTAAAGGGTTACATAAATATAACAAATAATGTAGCATCCGCATATTCATACAAATTGTAGGAACACTTTCATCTTATGTTTAATTTGTTTTATGTAATAAAAGTATTGAAAATGGAGACCAAACTTCATAAAACTTGTTTACCGGTGTGCCTAGGTGGTTTTTAGTTTTCTAAACACGGGTTACAAATCATTTTTGATCCACACTTCTCCTATTTCCTGTTCACAGATCAAACGGAAACATCCCTCCACTTAACATAGAGCTCTTAATCTCAGCCTCTCTGCAGTCGTACCATTTCTAGTCGGCAGAACTTCTCTGATTGTTCCTCGAAAGTGTTATTTTCCCAGGCTGGCTCTAATCCACCAGAGGATGTTATAGCAGTGAACACCTATCCTGTGAGTGTTTGGCTTCCTCTCATTTAGTGTAAAAGAAACACTTTATTTTTTAAAACATATTTTGTAGCTTTTTTCACCCAACACAACCTCTCAAAGGGTTACAATTAAGATGAAGGATTTGTTCTGCTGCACCGTGATTACCTGATTTTCTTCACCGCTGCAACCTTGAAAAGTTTCTTTTCAAAGTCCTCAAGTTGTCTACGGCATTCTGCTCAAAACATTTTATATAACAACAAATAAAGAAGAAGGTGAATTATTGCACTCGGGCTGAGCTTTACATTTTTTTTCTCGCATTGCACCAATGATGGCTTTCTCTTTTGTTTCTCATCTATCTGAGTGATTACATTATATCTCTCACAGTGTCCTTTGATGCAGGGTCAATGTACTTCAGAGTCGAAGTAAAGTGGGCTCAGTGTATCAATCCTTTCACCACAGATGCATCTTGACTAATGGAAACACCTTTGGCACATTATTGTATCTCATATCACCATGGTGGCAGACTGTAAAGCATTACAAAACAGTCGCAGTGTTATTTATACTCTGAGCACTAAGAGCAAGCGCAGGGGCGGGTGAGAATGTTTTCAAGGTGTCCCTAATGGCCTCAACTCCTTTAAAGTAACTTTAAAGCATGTGGAAGTATGTTTTGCTGCTAATTGAATATGTTAGCTAACACCTACGGCAATAAAAGAAAGTCAATCTGTACACAGTTAGTGCTTGGGGGGAGAACAAGGTGATGGAAAAACAAATATTTCTCTGCACCTTGTTTAAAAGCCAATATCTGGAATTCCATGCCAGAGGTCACTCAACACATTTCCTTTGAAAAATAGACGTGAACATGTTTGCTTTCAACACACTTGAAGAATCATTTGTTTTCCATCAGTAGTAAGACTGCTTGGACACACAATGGGAAGTGATTCCTCAGAGGAACGGCAGTAATGACCGAGCCTTCGATCGGCCGTGGTGGAGTGTCGATGATTTTCCCATATTGTTGTTTCAGCAGCCCCTGTCTCGTCTTATCTACCTCCGCCGCTGTCAACCAGACTTGAGGTCAAGCTGTATTTTTCAATAATTCTCTGTGTTGGTTTTTATCTTCTTTGGAGAAACAGGGTGTTTCTCAATCGCGAGTAAAGCTGCTTCAGAGCCACTATTTCAAGCATACTACGTCATCGAGTGCCGCCGAAGTACTGTTCCAATCTCCAGTATACTTGGAAATCTACCGAGCCCGGCGTACTCCGTTTGGAGAAATATCGAGTGTGCACATGAGTAGACTTCGCGGTCTTAAAATCCCCACAATGCTTTGCGCACGGACCAATTTCCCCAAATCTGTGGCGGAAGATGTAAGGCGGGGCCTCTCATATGACGCACACCTGCACACTTGCTAGCGTGTTCCACACTTCGTTTTCCGAATGCCAGGAAGTATTCTTGACTCGCTTCTGAAGCAAGATGCTCGGCAGACATGTGCTACCAAGCAAGCGTACTCGCGATTGAGAAACACCCACAGTCGGGGTAGTTGTGCAAGTTCAAATAAAAGATATAAGTTGATTCAGAGCACATTTTTCCTATTCAATTTGGTTCCTTGTTGACACATAGCGATGTAAAAGCTACTGCTAGCTTATTAAACACCTTTTACTTTACGCTGTTTAGTCACTGATATTCTGGTTGATTAGAATTCTGCCCATGTTGAACTTGTGTAAAGAATTGCTGGAAATTACCATTTTTCTTCAACTAATGAAATTAGTAACGGTATATTTTTTTCTTGATCTATCAAGTGCATGAAAACAGTTAATGCCTTTCCATGGTCATCATTTAAGCAGACTGTCCAACTGTCGCACAGTAATTGTTTTATCATCTCTGTGGACTTTAAAGAGCTTTCAGCATGAAGAGATGAATCGATGTTGCCAAATATTTAGAACTGCCGAATCATGCTCGAGCTGGTCGCCTAATGGTCTGATCAGACGCAAATAAATCTAAACTTGTATCAAGCTGATGACAGATGTGTTTTTTTCACATTATCAACTTGGTAGAGGCAACGTAACCAGCAATGTCTTTCGGAAATGTTTACTTATGATGATGATTTAACTTGTCTGTAATGAGGACGGAAATCTTTGAGAAGTGAGATCCTGTTATGCACCAATCCTCCCCCGAGGGCAAAGGAAGGAATTGAGGCACCTTTGCCAAAAAGTCAGCTCAATCAGATCTTCTGAGGAAATCCATATCATACTTCTCTCCCGGAGGAGGGACGTAACACATTTTCATATTCCAGCATTAAAGCCTTTGAAGATGTTGTCAAACATGAATTGACCTTGGATTTTATTTATTGATGTTGTGTGGCATGTCACATATTTTCAAGTGTGTCAGTAAATGCTGTGATCTTTTTGCCTGCCAGTAAGACTTCCTATTTACGTCAAATCACTGCAGAATATTGCTTTGTGATTTACCTTTTTAATCAAATGTATCAACTCCCATATTCATATATATTGACATGGCCTGTGTATTCTCACTTTATGGCTTAATCATTTCATATAAACATGTTCAGAGTCATTTGAAACAGCGGTGGAGTGCATGGGTGTGTTTGTTAAGTATGCTGGCATGTCTGTATGTCTGTGCTTGTGTTTTCTTCTGAAATGCTGTGCTGGCTGGTGGGAGTGATCGGCTGGGACCTTTCAACACGTCCCTTATCAGAGACACACACCCGCACATAACGGGTCCAATGAGGCTCTGAAAGCGGTGGATTCTCAGATTACCGCCCTCTGCAATCGTCACATGCCTGTTTCTTAACACTGCTTCACAGTTTTTTCCTAGATCTGCTATAACCCTGGAACCATATACTAAACCAGAAGATCAGATAAATAAACGATCTATAGGCAAAATTGTCCCAACACAAAGCGTTTAAATAACCTGGATGGATGAGATTTAAATAGCTTCAGGCGCTGAACTCTTGAACTCAATTGAATTATTCTCATATCAGCAGGTTTATTATAAACATATTGTCTCAGCAGACAAGAATAAACAACAGCTTTTTTCTCTAAAATATCTTTAGTTTTCATCTTTTGCTCTTCATTACTTAAGAGAAAAACAAGCAAACTTCAATTCCTTTTGTCTACCTTGTTGTGTACTTGGTTCCATGTAGTCTCATTTCATATTCATACAGTTTCACTCTTTATTTAGTGTGAGAGAGCCGCTTTCATGGGTTAACCTATATCACACTCGTGAAGAGAATTGAAAAGGAATATATTCACGAGAGACCTGCTCGTATAAACAATAACCCCAGGGAAATATCTATTATTGGCATCGTAGGTGTTGCCAGAGCATCGAGTGTTTAATGCACTGCTGTGGATGATTAAAACTGTAACTCTGCGTTGCCTCTTTACACTGAAGATGACATGGTCCCCGGAGTGAAAGGGTAAATAAACACTGGTGCAGCTTGCAAGTAGCTGATATGTCACGGGAGAAAAGCTGCTGTGGTGAAAATGGTACTGCCAAATCTCTACCGATGGACACAGCGTCGTAATGGTATATACCGTCAGATCACCCAACACTAGGTCAGTTTATACAAAACAGACAAATAAAATAAAACTGAGAAAAGCTCCATATATATTTATTTGGGAGCCTAAAGAAAAATCTGCCATTATGGGCCAACGTTTTCCTGAACTGTCAAAAGCTGGTGGTTGTAACATATTGCCCACCGTGGATAGACTATAGGGACCCCCCCCCCCCCCCCCCAATATTACTCATGTCTGTGCAGACCTGTGAAAAGCATTTTTTTTTTTGGTTTCTATATGTTCAGTTAACTGAATCTATGTGGTTTGGTTTCTCTCCTGCGTCCCTGTTTTTAATTTCAGATATCCACTTTTTTAATTTTGAACGTTGTTACTGCTCATTAAACCCTTTTTAAAATGAATAATATCGGGAAAATGTGCTTGCCACCGAATGTGCAGGTCTCTTTATAAACAGCTCTTCTTGAAGTCCACAATTGCCTTGTTTTTTTTAAGGATGCAGTGCAAATCCTTTCAGGAAAGGTTAAAGAAGATGCTGTCATCACAATCATGTTTTCAATATCAAGCCATCATCAGCCATGTTGTGTGTGTGTGTGTGTGTGTGTGTGTTTTCTTTGTAGATATATTTGTGGAAATGACAGATCATTGATAGGGTTCATATTTGAGTCTCAACCCTTCTCAGACTGTAATCTCGTCTGCAGCCCACTTTCTTCAGTGCTCGCTACATACTAGCTGTAATGATTAGCTATAGGGAGGCTGAACACTCACACAGACTGATCTGAGCCTCCGACTGCCTCTCACTTGATCTCTATCTGCCAGCGCTTTGATCCCAGCATCCTGGGATTGTGTAATCTGTTCATGTCAGGCAATAACAGTTGCTGTCAACTTTTAAGTCTCTTTCAGCTGAGTATTTCAAATGTTTGCCTTGGATGAACTTTAGATGAACGTTCTCATGAGATGTGCTACAGTCTGAAATTTGGAAAACAATCTCACTTAGCTCTTTTTTAAGGCTCCCTTGATTGTGCTTTGAGTGTAGAGATTCTGGATGAAACCCGCATTACATGTGTTTACAGTAGAATAACAAATATGTTGCAAGTGATTTGACAGTGAGAATAAATTAACCGTTGTGGGAAACCCATTCACCTAGGGCTGTGCAATTAATCGTATTTTAATCTCGATTACGATTTTGGCCTGCAACGATTACGAAAACAACGTAATCGAAGTAAAACGATTATTATTTTTATTAAAAAAAAAAAAAAAAAAATAATTATAATTTTTTTTAATATTTTTTTTTATTGGTTTTTCAGTTGAATTATACTTTAAGTTCAGGGTAATCAACTGTTAAAAACATACTGTTCCAATTTTATTTTTCAATAAATGGATGTTTTCAAAGTAAATGGATTATCGTTTTTAATAATCGTGATATCAATTATTGACCAAAATAATCGTGATTATGATTTTTGCCATAATCGCACAGCCCTACATTCACCTCACCTACAGAATATTTCTCTGACAGTCTTGTAACAGTGAGTCAAATTTTATCCGACATACTGTCAGCTGAAAAGTTACACCTAAATGTGTTCTGATGGTTATGCTTTCCTGCACAACCTAATGCAGTCTGACACATTTCGGACCAGGTAGTTCTAAGTCGGGGTTTTGATGGTCCAGCAAAAGCGTTAAACACCTCACGACTTTAGTTTATTATGCATTTCTCCAAACCTGAGATTTTCAATGAAGAACTATGCGATCTTAAAGGGCCCATGTCATGGCCATTTCCACTGATCATAATTACATTGTTGAGGTATACTAAAATAGATTTATACTGTGCAATTTTCCAAACTCACATTGGTTTCGCATACAGCATCTCTGTCAAGCATGTGTATTCAGCAGTATTCACTTTCTCCACTAAACGACTCGTTGGAGCTCTTGCCCCCCCCTCCCTGTGAGCCTAGTGTGCTCCGATTGGTCAGCTCGGCCACTCGTTCTGATTAGTCAACCACCAGAGAGGCTGCGCCCATGTCTAACAGTGCTTTTCCCGGCTGCTCTCAGCGTAACATCAGTCTTATCATGGCGTCGGCACAGCCGTATATTTTATATACATATATATATTTTAACTGTTGTTATAGAAGAGTGTGACGGCCCCAGGGCCTTTGTCTTACGATGGGGTGGAGCTGAAGAGGCTAATCAGCACGATCACGGACACCTCCGGACACTACGGCCCCAGTCTCTCTCCAAAGCGGCTGCAGGAAGACTAACTCTGCGATCCTCTCAACCACCTATCTCTGCATTTATCACAATAAATGTGCCGTGGTTTTGTAAACTCGTGTATGTCTCCTTGTCTTTGTGGCCTACGAGCCGCTCATAACAAAGAGTAAGTTATTTTACCCGTTATAAACTACTACTGTTTGATGAGAAATCAAATCATGGTTTGCTATATATGAATTCAGGGAAGAAAGGATAGGCCTACTAAGTATTTCCATTAAACTTTATTTTTAGAAATGTACAAAATGAACATAAATATACATATATACACGGTATATCATCCATTCCTCCTCCTTGCATCTTGCCTGCGCACAGTCGGTGCGGTGCCTTTTAGCACGACGCCTCAGTAGTAGTAGAAGTGCCTTTTAGCACGTCATGGATTGTCCGCCAGGATCTGGCTGGACGAAATCAAATGCAAATCACAAAATATTAGAGAAACTTAGTTGTTTTAGATTCGTTAGTAGTAGTTGTGTAATGAACAGCTTGCCTGCTAATATGCTAACCTAGCTTTGTTTACCTTGGTAGCTAACACGATATGAACGTTAGCTTGGAGGAAAGGCAACTATAATGCAGTGTAATAAAACTACTATGAACAAAAGCTAGTGGTTCATATTAGGCTAGCAATAACGTGTTTATAATTGCAATCGTATACGGGTATTCTGCTACCATACAATGTAACTTGCATGAATACATTGTTTTGCGCTAGCATACAGCTAGCCTCGTTAGCTACATGCAGTATATGTACGGTCACAATGTACGGTAAATCACAGTACAGTATACTGTATGAGTATTCCGTGTGTGTGAATGCAGACATTCTCCTGCTATGAGATACATGTATGCAAGGCCATCTGCTGATATTAGAGTTGATATATGGAAACGCTAGCAACTTAGTTAGCACAGTTAGCACTGTGTCAATGGCTTAGCAGTCCAACACAGTTTACACATTTAAACAGTCTTGTTTGATAAATACACAAATAACAATGCAAACTTACAGGTTGTATACCCAGATCTTCCCCTGCTCCAAACGGTCCAAACAAGCTGTGCATATCCGGCCTCAAACTGGGCAATGTTTTGGAAGCTTTCGTCTGTGAAATGCCGGTTCTTCGAACCTCTGGAGGAGGAACACGCCGCTGCTGGTGTGGCCATAGCTCTTCGGGATTGGTCCATTTCGTTCCGGGTACCGCATGACATCATGCGGTACCCGGAAGAATCAAATGGGCAGTGACGTATCTCCAACGAGGCGTTTTGGGGAGGTATTTTCTGTGTTAGAGTTTTACTCGCTACAGGGTGTACTTTGAGGGTTTTGACTCTGCACACCGTTTACATGCATAAAAACCTTCATAACACACAAGGGGACGGGTAATAACCGGAAAAGCATGACATGGGAGCTTTAAGATTGTTCATCAATTCCACCAAAAGGACAATGGCATAATTGGGAGGCGTGTTGCGCAGTGGATAGAGCCTTGGAGTTTGGATCAGGGGGTCACAGGTTCAAACCCCACTGCCGTCAGCATGTTGTTGTGTCCCCGAGACACTTCACCCCAAATTGCTCCTGTGGGGATTGCCCACAGTATTGAGTATGTAATTCGCTTTGGATAAAAGCGTCTAACAAGTAACATGTAATAATGTAATAATTTAGAGACATGCTGCTAATGTCGTTGTAGGGATGGCAATTTCTGGAAGTCCATTTGCCATTTCAATTCCTAATCAAAAATGTCTACAGCTTTTGAATCCCAGTACATTTTGTATAAACATTCACATAGGTGGATGATAGGGCTGAACGATTAATCCATTTTAAATCGAAATCGCGATTTGAAATTATGCAATTAAAAAAAATCGCAAAGCCTGCGATTTTTTTAACATTTCTTTTTTCTTTTTTTCTTGTGTGTCAGTCATCCACACCAATCAGAAGTGCTGTGCTCCACATGTACCAACCATTGTTAACCAATCAGAAGTGGCCCATGATAGAAGGTGATAGACAGATTGATCCAATCACCTGCCAAGTATTTTTGAAAGTGCCTGCCCTTTCCAAATGGCTTCCAGTGGAGCTTTCCTAGATGGTTTGGTGAAACAAAGCATCTGAGTCAGGTTAGTAATGCTCCATCACATGTTTTACATCTATTACAGGGTGAATCTTAAACTGAAGCTTGACTTTAAAGCAACCCAACGGAAGTTTCATGTAAGTTTGCACTGACAGGTCTCTCTTGGAAATGAGACCTTGTGTCTCAATGAGATTTTACACCTGTATAAATAAAGGCTAAAAAAAAAAAAAAAAAGTTTAGTTCTTTCACTCGTAGCTCGGGCTGCGGGGGTGCTAGAGACGGGAGCACGTTGATACGACCTTCCTAGCCGGAGATATGGCCGTTTTTTTCAATAAACTTCCGTTGGGTTGCTTAAAAACAAAATCGCAAATTGAATCGCAATATCTGTCAGAAAAATCGCAATTAGATTATTTCCCCAAATCGTGCAGCCCTAGTGGATGAACCCTTTTTTTGTCATTTTTGTTTTTCTTCTCATAATTCTGCTCATATGACAGTCCGGAAGACTATCTGTATTGCAGCCAAAAATGTATGACCGTATGCACCAGACCATATGCAAGAACACATGTTGTAGTGAAAGGAAGTCTTTCCCTGTGCACGTTTTTGGACATGATGCAGCCCTTTTTAGTTACCCTCAGCTTTTTGTTCTGTAGGGTTTTTCGTAGTCAACTATAACAATATATAACTCCTCTGCATAATTTTGGTGATTGTGTAAATGGTGTTTAGGACCAAATACCTGCACAACTAAGGGCTTTCCCATCATCTTCAGTTGAATGTTGTATGTAGTGCTAATTAGCAAATATTTACTTGCTTACACTTTAAACCAAGATGATGAGCATGTAACACGTTATCTCTGTGAAACGTTATAATGGTGAACTTTGTCATTGTGAGGATGTTAACATGTTAAATAACTATTCAGTTCAAACCAATGGTGTGGCAGTCTACTGGTAGTCTTGTTGTTCAATAGTGAGGAAGGTTTTCACCACGAGTAGTCGGTCTATTCTTCTACATAATTTCCCCCAAACAGAGTATTGAGTTAATGATTTAGACAGATTAACAGTCTGTCATGATCACATCTGTTTGGATGAGAATAGGGAAAGGACACCAGCTGTAAATGAGAAGTGATGCTTTGCTGAAAAGCAATAATAACTGCAGCCGTGAGAACGTCATGTTCAGCTTAATAAAGGTTTCATTATTTCAGTGACGAAGGTTACCGGAGTTCGTCTTGTTAATCAATTCTCTCTTGTTCGGTTCAAACCAAACTGTCAAACCTTCGTAATGGCAGGAATTCACATTTCTATTATTGATTTACTTCTGTAATTGGAAAACCATTCGGAGAAGCATTCTGTGGAAGTGTTAACATCACAAAATTGATAAATAATATACTGTGTTGCTGTAATTTGGAACATTTGAATGATTTATCAATAATGCTGCATTCCAGCAAACCTACATTATTTTACTTGGCCTGAGAAGAAACGATTAAGCTTCAGGCGGACGATTGATACAACATTGCATCCACGAAATAATACAAATGAGTTGAGATATTTTGACACCTTATTTAGTGGTAGCGGCAGCCTTTCTTCAGTTAAATGATTTATATAAGTAAGTCTATTAGGGCTGCACAATATATCGTTTTCGTATCGTTGATGTCAGCTTGCGTTAGAAACACATAATACAATTCTGGATATTCTATGCTGTTAAAATTTAAAGTTACGTTTTCTACTGATACTCTCTCTCTACTAACTCTAAGAATGTTGTATCTGTGCCTTCTGTGACTTCAATGTTCAATTAAAGGATGTTAGAAAACCTGTCTGTTGTATTTCAACAATATACTGGAAGTGGCAGAACGGCCAAGTACACTTTTTATTTATTCCTTTATTTGACTTATATTATTAAATTAAATGAACATGGCTCTTAAAAATAAAAAGCCTATAATAACAATAAGCCTTAAAATATAACATGAGGGAGACATGACAAAGAAATTAGCTGTAAATTGACATGCTAATTTTAAGGTAGATTTCCTTCAAATTGTGCAGCCAGTGCCTGATTTATAACACATTTGTTGTTTCCAGACCATGATTCTTTTACTTCTGTTACACATTTCACCACGAGTCATCTCAGTGTTATATTCTCAATAGTTTCTGATTGTGATTGTATTTGAGCCATATTACTCTGCTCTACTTAGCATTTTTTCATTTGAAAATGGTGTTAGCTTAATGTGCTACATGCAATATTGACATTTTGCTGAACTCTCTGAACTATAAAAACGGATTAAATAGATATTCTTGTCTATAAATTAGGTCACAGGCACTTTTATATAAAACATAGCACATTAACATTCAGAGGACATTGTTTTGCTAACACAGTTGCTGTCTGGCCTGAGTGAGTGGACCCAGCTGGACGTGAACAGATGTACATCGGGGATGCTGGGACCTTGGGCTTAAGTGGCATGCACTATTTTCACTCAGGCCGTGACCATTTTTAGTTAAAAGGCAGTTTGGCTTCTGAGTTCAGAGCTGTGTTTACACTGCATGACCTCAGGCAATAAAAGATCTGAACAAAACAAACCCCTGAAAAACAAAATCCCCCAGTTCCCCCACAAAACCCCCCAAACAGAGTTATAAATGATTAAATGAAAATAGAAATAAAGCACAAAAGCAGTCCTAATCCACCTGAAGTACACACAGCTCAAAGCCCCTGGTAAATGTCCAATAACTTCATCAAATGCTCAAATGACCTTTCTATGGAAATAACTCCTGCTTGATCTAAACAATTAACCCTGAATGTTTCAGGTCTCAAAAATAATTCATAATGCTTCAACGTAACTTCTCCAGGGCTTCTCCGGTGAATGAAAAGACCAAAGGACGGATATTTTTTCATCTTGTTTCCCGGGATTATTGTTTATGTAGTGTGACGATTTGGAGGGATTACAAGCATGGGGAAATTGGTTTTAACTCTGGGAGGAGAATTACGGGCGAACTCATGTCAGAAAAGGATTTTACAACAGCCATGAGTCAAATAAGTTTCAAATGATTTATGAATACATGCTTCTGTGGAAATTGAAATGTTAGTTACATCGATGTTAAACAGTTAATTACTGTTAATACATTTTACCTAGGGAGATATTAAATAGCTTGCACAACATGTTTACTGACAAAAACAACTGCATATCAAAGCCTGTTCAATAAACCATGTTTGAAGCTTTGCCCGTAAAACATGTCACTAATTCTCAGTTGCCAATTCCCCTCTCAGCTGCTGCCTGTCATTTGCCACAACACATTAACAGCTCCCGACTTTTTTCACGAGGCATCAAGGAAGATTGCTTGCATGAAACAGACGTAGGTCATGTTACGTATCGCTGCAGAGAGTGAAGACTTCAATTTGAGTTAGATTTTCTCTCGTCATTTTCTCAGACTTCTTTTCTCGAGAGGTGACTGGAGTGAAGGTCAAGCTGAGATCACACAAAAAAACTGTGCTGGATAACAACAGTTGTCTTTATTCTCCTCAGCCAGAAGAAACAAAACAAGTTAAAGCCCATGTCTGCACCTCAAAATAAACTGCTAAAAGCCACTCAAATTCTGATGTGCACTCCGAGGTGAAAGGTAATCTTCAGCTCCATCAACCAATCAGCAAAACAGAGTAACCTCCTCTTATCTCCAGCAGTGCTGGGGGGTGGGGTTCATAAATTGGTTTGAAGCGCCAATTGCAGAGAATCTGTCCGCAAAACGGCTTAGTGAATCGATATGGCAGCAGCATTAGAGAAGGTGGAGTGGGTCAGATTGCTGTCTGCATATCTACAGTGTAGTGCTGAACCAGCATGCCACTTAACTCTGTATGATGGGGCAACAGAAAATCATCTTATCATTACAAGAAGGGCTGGGTGATGTGAGGATAGGCACTGACAGACGGTAAAGACCTGTTAATCAAGTACAATGACGTAACTATTACTCAATATAGGCAATTGTAGTCAATGAGCAAAGTATACTTTCTGGAATTGTTATAGGAGTTTTAAATCAATGATATAAAAGTACTTTAATTTTAAACGTTTTTAAAGAGGTACTAGACGTTTTTGTGTATGTAAATGGTCTGCAAAGGCTAACATCCAATGCCCATGCATAATAGAGCCCTTTAAAATAAGTTTGATCAGTCAAATCCTTGCCTATGAGGTTATTCCACCCAACAAACAGTATATCAATGAAGGATTTTAACAATTACATTACATTTTATTTAGCTGACGCTTTTATCCAAAGCGACTTACAATAAGTGCATTCGACCAAGAAGATACAAACTTGAAGAAAACAGAATCATATAAGTGCATCAGGTTTCATAGAGCCAAACCATTTCAAGTGCTACTCAACAGGCTTTAGATAAGCCAGTGCTAAGTTAGTATGTAAGTGCTTAGTTAGTATCTAAGTTTTTCTTTTTTCTTTTTTTTTCTTTCTCCTTTTATCGCTCGAAGTGGAGTCGAAAGAGATTACTTTTCAGTCTGCGCCGGAAGATGTGTAAGCTGTCTGCTGTCCTGATGTCAATGGGGAGCTCATTCCACCATTTTGGAGCCAGGATAACCATAACACCCAATCCCAACATTTCAATGTTTTTTTTTTGTCTAACCCTAACCCATTCACACTGAATGTGAGATCTCAAAAGTGTGTAAGGGCTCCTGTAAAATCTAGTATTTGTCCTCACTGACAATGACTTCTTTGGCCACTCAACACCACGGCTTCACTGGAATGCTTTCTAATGTCTGAAAATCCATCAAAGCTATTGATCTGTTGTTGACAGTTTTAAAGTGAGACTATGTTAAAGAATACAGAAAGACAACAGGCAGTGTTTGATTGAGCCCAGCCAGCTCTACAAGCCCATAGAAACAGTGTTCAGTTCATAGTGACGCTGGGGGTGATTTGAACAGCTGCCTGTTTATTGCTTATTAATTGGCATCCCCAAAACTCTGTCTTGGAACCGTTTTCAAATAGAATACGCATATTCAACAATGTCTGTCACTCTACAGTACATACAGAAAAACATATAGTTACAACATCTCCATTGCATCTGATGATAAGAAATCAAAACCATATAAAGATTCTGTTTTACCAACTGTAGTCTGAGTCTTGTGAAGGCTATGTTGATTGGTACATTTGTAAAACTTGAAACTTCTCTATTTCTCCAAGGAGCAGAGACAGATTTTTAAAAGACATGTCTTAAAAAGTGCTGCCCAATTTATTATTATAGTCCCTAAATAATCTCTTCTTTGTGATGTATGAATGCTGCTCATCTTTGTGACATCTTTGTTTTGAATCAAATATTTTACTGGTAAACTGTTAACCATCATAACACAACGTTCTGTCCCTTCTCTTAGTTTGCTTTTCACTCAACCTTGGATACAAGTGTCAGGTAGTTGAGTGTCTGGTAATTGTTAAAAATTCTTTCCGGGAAAACCAGAATATTGGACTTTCTTCCTGGATTTTGTCATTTCTACCGTAGGGAATTGTAGAACAGTGTAAAAGTGATCAAACAAAAGAAACTCCTGGCCCCCACAATGGTAAGCTTTTCCCTGCATGCATCCATTCTGTTGCTGACCTATAGACCTACTTGTCATATATTGAAATTAAAACTCTGCGTCTTTTGGGGAATACCATTTGCAGGAATTGAGTGGTATGAATGTTGGGAACTGAATGAGTTTCAAGCACAATGCTTCTGGCACGCATCCTCAGAAGATGCTTCCTGCTAAATAAAAAGCCCTGAGAGACATGTCTTACAAAGATTTCCCAGCAATTCCTAGAGTAATGCGTTTTCTGCGTTTGACCCCATCAGGCAGGTCAAACGTGTGGACAGAGTCCCCGATGACGCTGACACACTAAGTGCTTTTAATTATTTAGGAGCAGAGCGAGAGATACGTGCCAACGCCATAGCTTGAACAAGGTGGATCACAGTCCTATTGTGGACATAATGCACATAAAAGATGCTCCCCTCCTCACGTTACAGCCTGATGGCCTTACACAAATCCAATCTGACAGGGATCTCCAGGGTTTTGCATGGAGGAGTAGCTGCGGTTTATTGCCTCAGGTTTACCGAGGCCAGATCATCTCCACATCAGGCTGCAGTCGCTTAGTCTGAGATATTTCGCACTTTCCAGTCCCTAGACGTTATATTAATCTTAATCTTAGTGTGGAGACGGTATGTTGAAGACAGAATTGCCTTAAAATGATAATGCAGAACAGATCATCTTCAGGCCATATAGCGTGGCTTTATCTCCAAAATGTTAATTCACCCTTGAATATTTCAAGCAGAATATATCGTGAAAGATTTCTACAAGATGTGCATATGATAATGCTCAGGACATGTATTCATGTGACGTAATGGTGCAGCCATTAACAATTTAAACAAATTCAGGATTACATGTTTTGGTTTGGGATGTCAACTTCTGTCCATTTAGCTTTAAAAAGCTCAACATACTGTACATTAACTGGTAAAGTTGATTTAGAAAACAAGTTACATATATTTAATCTTGCATGTGAATGTGTTTCTTTATATAAGGGTAATATATACTGTAGCTTTTAACAACGGAATCCACTTAAAGATCCCCTCAAGATATGTTTCAAAGCATATCAAAATAATCTGCTTTTTGCTATGTTTTTTTTTTAAGTGTTTACTCCACAATCTGTAAATGAACACATATCCTTATCTTAACTGCAGTTTGGTGTATTTACGCAGATTATGGGACTTTCAATTGCGACGTGACAAAATAAAATCCACCAAGTTTGAGGTGAGCCAGAAGGACAGAAACCCCCTCGGCACATTCATCTGAAAACAGCCTACTCGTATCAAACTCTGCACATACATCATTCTGCACGGTGACGCTCAAATGAATTAACAATAAGCAAAACACATTATTGCACATTGTTATTTAAGTCTGTGATTAAAGGGATATCTAAGGGGGATATCTAAGGGGGAATATGGGACCCTGAGGTTTAGCTGAGGAAGCAATAGGGTTGTCCATTCAAATAAAGTGCTGCACATTATGAATAGAGACAGTGAGAGATGCTTCCACTTCTCTGCCAGATGACACTAATGCGGCGTGTTTGTCGGTGTCTGTTGAGCGCAGCCTCTCGTCCTCTGAGTCTGGTGAGCAGCAGCAGATGCTGACGCACAGCTGTGAGCCCGTCTCACCTGAGTTTAACATCCGCGCTGCAGCTCTCTGATGCATCGGGAGCAAATGGAAGAGAGCAAAACAGCCTGCGTCTGACATCAGCTCAGCGGTGTGGAATCACAAGAGAGCCTGGAAAAAAAGGAAACGGCAGCAAAGCATACATTTTGCATATTAAAAAGAATAGTCTGTTAGAATTAGGGATGTCCCGATCACCTTTTTTTGCTCCCGATCCGATTCCGATCATTTGATTTTGACAATCTGCCGATACCGATTTTTCCCGATCCGATCTTTATGCAATGCATTAAGAGAAAAAAAAGGTAACAGATAACGGCTGGTCATCCAACGCGATGAATTCAGCTATCTTGGCTGTTGAAAACAAGCCCAAAAGAAGCAACACATACATGATGTTGTGTAATTTTAAACCAAAACTAAGGCCTCAGGATGACTTTAAGACGTGAACATGGTCATTTTTGTTTTGTAACATTAAATAAAATTATTAAAAAAAATTATTAAAAAAAAAAGAAAAAAATTCCGATCCCCGATTTTTTTTCTCCCGATTCCGATCTTTTGAAAATCACGTGATCGGCTCCGATCCCCGATCACGTGATCGGATCGGGACATCTCTAGTTAGAATAAGTATTGTGAATCAGGGGTTTATGCTCAACATTTCAACTTTTAACCTTTATACAGTATATACTTTTTAAAATGTATTCATTGTCACTGGTATGGCCTCATTAAGCTGTAGTTTTGTTTGTGTCTTTGTAGTTGTACACAAGGCAAAGGAAAAGTCTGGCATTCTTTGGAGAGACTTAGATAAAAAATAACTCTTCCCGTCATATTCCTTTTGACTTTCTTGCAACATTTCCCGGATTAGGAGTTGCCGTTCTTCGTAATATTCTCATAAGAATTAGTTTGATTCAGACTGTACAGTATTTGCATTTCAAAAACATTTTACGTTTGCTACATTCTCTTTTCAGATTCTTTGTTGTTGATTGTTATCTTTTTACTTTACTTTCATTAGGCTCTAAAGGAGAGGTGTCATGCTTTTCCGGTTATTACCCGTCCCCTTGTGTGTTATGAAGGTTTTTATGCATGTAAACGGTGTGCAGAGTCAAAACCCTCAAAGTACACCCGAAAGCGAGTAAAACTCTAACACAGAAAATACCTCCCCAAAACGCCTCGTTGGAGATACGTCATTGTCCATTTGATTCTTCCGGGACGGCATGATGTCATGCCGTACCCGGAACGAAATGGACCAATCCGTGGAGCCGTTACGTTAAGCCCCCGCTGATTGGTCCAAATTGACCAATCCACGGACTTCCTCACACACAGGCAGCTCAGCTGATTTCTCCTCCCTGGCTGCAGGCTGATAACAGACAGTTGGGATCGCGGCGAAATTCTCTCTGCAGACCCATTCTCACAGAGTTTATCAACCTTTTTCTTACTCAATATCAAGCCACACTTATTGTTTTTACTTCGGATGTGAGTTTGTGTGTGCTCAGGATGAGTTTGGCTGTGTTTTGCTATGTATCCTAAACAAGGAAACAACACTTCCACGGAGCTCAGCGCGATTCACAACGTCCCGACCAATCAGAGCACACTGTGCTCACAGGGAGGGTGGGGGCTGGAGCTATTGGAGCTACAACGAGCCGTTAAAGGCAGAGAGTGAAATTCAGTGAATACACGTAGTTTACAGAGATGCTGTATGAGAAACCAATGTAAGTTTGGAAAAATGCACAGTATAAATCTATTTTAGTATACCTCAACAATGGAATTATGATCAGTGGAAATGGCCATGACACCTCTCCTTTAAATAATTGAACTGTATCCGTCAATTTGTGTGTTGCTTTACTTTGCTATCAAAATGCAGTAGAGAAGTCTAAAGAAGAAAGACAGAGACAAATAGACAGAGATACAAAGATGGCTATTAAGGCATGTTTATGCTATAATTAATGTAGTTTAATTTTTACATCTTTCTTTAATCATCCTTAAACAGCATTCTCATCAGCTTCAGACACTCTGGTATTAATTATTTTGTTCCCAATGATTTTGCTTCTTAAAAATGTCCCTCTAATTCAGAGTGCTATTAAAGCTAGGCAGGTATGACATGAAAAATGTTTTTTTAAAAGACCAAATCAGCACAACAAAGTGGAGAGAGTCAATTAAGATGATGAATGACTAATAGATGAGCCTTAAAAAAAAAATAGAACATTTACTGTGCCATTCCTGTTTCATACATCAAGAGGCGAGCTATAATGAGCATCCAGGTACAAAGCCACCATCTTGAGCCCGCGGTGAACAAGCCAGAGTGTGATTAATTGAGTTTGTCGCTCCGCCTTGTTCCCCCCGTGCTCTGAAGAGTTGCTCTGAAGTGATGACAGTCTATCCATTAAAACCAGTTTTCTAAATGGCATTCATTTCCTCAAAGAAGCATCTGCTTTGGTGTCACATAATGGCAGCAATAATGAGATTCTCCTTCATGAGAAAGTTCTGTTGCTGTGGAGACGGAGCAGCTCTTTAACGCTTAAGATAAGTGTTAACGCCTGTGATGTGACTCCTACAGCACTCTGTGTCCCAGAGCTTTTAAGATCTTACGTTCCTGATGTGTAGTTTAATATTAATGTCTGTCTTTGAAATGTGAAGCTCATCCTGCATATTCGTGTTAAACCTTTGGAATTGCACTTTTCTCGAGCGGTTTGATACACATTTACCAAATAGGGGAAATATAAATGTTTAATAGATTTACATCAATAATTGAATATAGTTATTGGTTTTACTCAAATATTCTAACTATACCAAACATAGACAATACAGAGATGCCTCGAACTGAGCTGTATTAATTCTCTTAAGGGTTCATTTACCGTCGCATCCATTTTGTATTTTACAATAGTACTTTTAGTCTCTGAAAAGATAATGCTGTGCAGCCAAACACTTTTCAAGCATTCTTTTTAGTTTTCAAAGATACTGAATATATTTATTTATGAATGAAATCTGTGTGGAATGGTGCACCAGAGTTGAAGACAATGAAAGAGTTGGAGCCATTAGAAGCACATCCTATCGTTATGGTTTGCTTTCTCTCCTCTATTTGTGTAGAAAACCATCAGTACACATTCCTCCACAGACGCCATGTTAGACTGTGGTTATGAAAACACTCTTTATGTCACTACATCAGCCTCTTCACTGATGTGTGTTGCATATACAGGATGCATCCCTGCTACTTAGTGGGTAAATGGTGTGATGCCACGTTTCGTCGAGTTTCACGGCCAGCTTTTCTCAGGTGCGGCAGACGGTAGAGAAATATTCTATAAATGAAGTGTCAGACAGGAAACATGTGAAAGCAGAGACAACACAACACAAAACAATCACTATCTTAGTTTAGCTTATTCGCATAACATTTAAAGACTCGAACAACACATTTTTTACATAATTATTATAGTCCAGATGAACAATGATGGAAACCGAAGTCCTCTGACAAACAGATTCATGGAAGGCCATCCAATAATTGTTAAGATGAATCAGTTTGGACTAAAGTGGCTGATTGTAGCCAACACGCACAGAACTAAAGACCTATAAGAAAGAAAATCCATAATTTCATTCTCACGTATGCACTTATGGAATTTAAACTGTCCCTAAAAAAACAACATTTTAACATTAAAAGTTAACATAAAAATGTACCCAGCATGCGTATTTCCTCAAACCGCCAACATGTGACTCACATTTCCACATCTTGTGGAAAGATGAGCATTGCTTTGTTGCGACTCTGAGTGGCACAGGTGCCTTCTCCTGGGTGAGAAGCACATTGGCCGAGGACACCAGCCATCATTTAATCAGAGTGCCGCAGCATCTGCTCTCTGGTTTTTAAATAGATCATATAAAGAGGCGAGGAGGACTGCTCTCTTCATGCCATCCATTCACAGCAGGAAACAAAAGCAAGCCACACTGTATGTATGATTTACAGGTGCATATGGAGTTCAGCTGGGATACTGAGATGAAGGTTGTGATTTGTACAGGGGCCAATGCTTGCTAAAATCACCAGATGGCACCCTGAATAAATGAGAAACTGAATGAACTCGTGCAAAGACTCTCTTCTGGAATGAACTGGTTCCTATTCTTGTAACTTTGACCAAATTGTTGTGTCAGTAACGGGAGTCATGATGCCATGAATGAGTGGTAGAAGATGGGACTTATTGGCAGAGTATAAACCTTTTTCTCCAGACAAATAGTGTCTATCTCAAACAGAACAGGTGCTGTAAGTCAGTCATGATGGAGCTGTGCCTCCAGGGTTTCTCACAGCTGTTGGTACAGACAGCGTTCAGTCTGCAGAAGATAGTAGATTGATATGTACTGTCAAAAATATCACAAAAGGGACATTTTTCATTGTCTTCTTGTTGTTTGTACTTAACTTGTGGTTTCTTATTGAAGTTTCTGTTAAATATACATATGGTGAAGTATATCACACAAATGTATGTTTTAAAAGCTATAGCACTATGAGTTTAACTGTATTCTTTATTCAATCTTTCTGGTGCAAATAAGTTTCTTCCCTTTTCTCTCTTTGCTTTATGTTAACAGAACTTAATTGAAAGATAATTTACTTAAAACTACATTGATCAGCAGATTTGACAGCAGAACAATATACAGTAGTAGGTCAGGGCTCTCCAACACGTTGATCACCAAAGCGGCGAGCTACTGAAAAGCTGCCCGCGAGCTACCTTTTCAGTAGCTCGCCGCTCGATTATAGATTATAGCGTAGTAAGGTTGCTTCTTGATTTTTCGGCCGCGGCTGGACAATAACGTTTTTTTATTTTAGAATTGTTTCTGTCACACGAAAATCAAATTGGTCGGTGACGCAGAGATCAAGGAACAGACGTGACAGCGGCACAGCGGCACAGCGGCACCACACACGGCGCAGTCTGCTTTCTCCACCAACGCCAGAACCAACAGCAGAATGACCCGCTCTGAATCAGGCCCTGTCGCTGCGGCTCAGAGACACACAGGGAGGGATTTTTGTTTTTTGAAAAACACTCGTTATTGTCATGTCAGGTTTTTGGTGGATTTAATCAAGTCTTGGATTGCAGAGTATGAATGTCCTCTTGCTATTTTCAGTTGATAAATACTTGTGTAAAGTTTGTGAAGGCAGGAGGAAAGCTTCCGCGATCACCGTCTCCTCTCCGTTCCTCCAAACCCCGCCCCCTCCCTGAAAATAATGAGTGACAGGCTGATCGTGACCCGATAGAAACTTTATTATTCACTTAATCACTGATTGAGATATGATGAAGCTAACTTAATCTCATACATTCATGGGATTTATGTAACAGTAAGACAGAGAATGTAAGTGTGCACCCACATGCACTATTTTAGTTTGTATATGCTGTTGTAAATACTCTTGTTGTCTGCTGTGTTCAGACTCAAGTTCTGTGTGTGATGCCACATTCAAGACATTCAGTGTCTTTTTTTAACAGAAGACCGTTGCTAGAAGCTGCAGCTAGACTGCAGAAGCATTCGTTTTTTGTTTTTGAGGATGGAACAATTTCACACACAGATATAGGGAGGCTAGACCTATACAATTGATTTATTATGGTTTATAATTTCATGTCAAGACGAAGAAAAAGATGGCTGAACTGTTCAGTGTCAATCCTGTGGAGATGGAGATGGAGGTTATAAATCTCAAATAATGATCAGCTTAAGTCTCAGCAAAAGTCACAACATTTCGGGAGCCTTGTAGACCCAGAAAACTCTAAGAACATTCACCAAGCAGCACTGAAAATGTCTGCTTTATTTGGCTCTATTCTACATACCTATGTGAAACAGCTTTTTCTGACATGATTGTCATGAAATCTAAATACAGAACAAGACTGAGTGATGAAAATGACTCTATTAGAGTGAACCTAAGTGGGTACACTCCAGCATACACCTGCAGTGCCATTCATCTCACTGACTGTAAACAAAAGAGTGAAATGCTTGTAAGGTGGTGATTAAGGACATTTATGTGAATGTTCAGTGATGTACTAACTATGTGGGCCATAATAATATTTGAGACATTTTCGTTTTCTTGGACCTTGATGTGAAGTTAAAATTTATGATGAGCTTTAGGTATTGCAATTTCACACGTGTACAAAATATAGCTTAATTCAACTGATGAGGGCTATGTGAATAAATGTAAGCGATGTGATGCAAGTAGCTCTTGGTCACTTTCATTTTTTCAAAGTAGCTCTCGGATGAAGAAAGGTTGAAGACCCCTGGTCTAGGGACATAAAGATTTAGACAATTTAACTTATCAGTATTTCCTTTTGTGGGTGACAATGAACACTAAACACATCAAAACTAATTTTCATTTATTATTGCTACAGCTTTCATCCCGTCTTGAAACAATTATCATTTCATGGTTTGTGAGGGTAGATGGAAATGGCGGCCTTTAGACTGCAAAGTGACACTGACTTTGAGGTAAATGGAGGCTTCCTGTATGTTGGTCACATGGGGCTGTAGTGTGAGGAGGGGCTGTAGTGTGAGGAGGCACAGAGCTCTCTGGACAGAGATGAAGAGGCAGAGCAAACGCTGGCTGTGCACTGAGCTCAGATGTTGAGTCCTTCTGGCGATAATTAACTTTCACTGCAGGAATTTAACTGTGTGACACAGAAACCTCTGGCTCTCTGAGATGGCAACATGTATGCTAGATAAAAGTTATACTCATATGATGTATGCACATTTTTGTAGAAAATAATATAAAATCCATTACAGGAGAAACTGAATTTGGGAATTTGGGAATTTCTTTCCAAAAGATTGATGGGAAGAAAACTTAATTATTTAATCATAAAGCATCATCTTAAAAAAAAACACATTTTCTAAATAAGGATACTGCCTAGTTTGTAACAAAGGCTTGCACTGTACCATGGACCGGAGGGACTATGGTGTCCACCTCAGAGGCCTCAAACTTTGTGTCTTTGGGAAATGTTGAGTGTGATTTATGAGGTCCTTCACAACACGGAGAATATATCCATAGATCAGGTGTCAGGGGTAGAGCACATTATGAGAACAGATACATCACCAGTGAGACCCTTATATTCAATATGTCATTGTGATGGCCTTGGAGCTGTGTTAAAAAACTCAATCTCATGAGCATGAATTGCCAGGACCGCTAGATTATCAACATTTAAATTGGTATTCACTTTGGACCATGTGAAACCTGTCCTTTGAAATTGCAATCGAGGCAAAAGAAAACATTTATTAGTGTCACTTTGTCTTCCCATGTAGTGCCAAAGCTCGTCGGTTTTATGCTGGAGCCTAAATTGTCCATGTTCGTCCTTTTTGTTATCATGGTTTAGTTTCACTTAAGCCACATTTGGAAACATAACATGATGTACTTTCTTGCACACAACTGAGAGTCCCAGGTGTGAGTTTGTTTATGGGTGAGTGTGCTTATGTTCATGCATGTGTTGATGTGCACCTGCTTTATTCTGTAAAACGTGAGAGTCTATCAAAACCGTTTAACTGCAGATCACGTCCTCTCCTGACTGAGGGCTGGATCTCCCGTTGAGATCATCTTTACATGGTTTTTACTCTGCCTCATTTGGCTCGTTCAAATGATATTAGCACATTGCCTAGAAACATTTTCATACATAATGTTCTGAACATTTGCTTTTGTCTGGACCGAACATATTATAAAGGTTAAATGTGAGCTCCAGGGAATTTTGCATTAATGCATTTTACTGTGAAATTAAATTATGGTGCGAGGCTCTTAAATTATCGCCCACATTTTCCAGCTTACTTATTTGTTCCTCCTCCTTCATGATTTAATTGATTAAGTAGCAATTTATCCTAACCATTCTGGCCTTTAAAATATGTCTCACAAGAGATGTCCCTTCACAACCCTTTTGTAACCTTTACTTTTCTGTGTTATGTATAGGCTATACTGTAACACAGAAAAGTAACTTAATACTAAATAAATCAGTTTCCTCTTTATTATTAGGTTAGCGTTTATCGTTTGCTCCATGAAACGTCAAAGAAGGCCAAACTCCACAAAGCCATACGTGACAACAGAAATTGCAAATACCAAACTTATTTTTTGATAATAATAGTTAACAATGATATGTAACGATGAGGAAAAGGAAATCCTTTGGCTGGAATAAGAAACACATTTTAATTGTTGAATATTAGTGTGCATGTTCATCTAGTAGTCAATGTAATGTCAATGACTAAACAACGTTAAAAGTACAATTTTAATGAATAGCCCAGCATTAAGTTAACATTTGAGAATGCAACACATTAGCCTCAGAAGGCTAGCTTGCTTAATGGCTTAGCACTAAATAGATTGTAGATCATAAATCTAATATTTTAAATCGCAATCAAGTGGACTCGTCTCAATCTTGGTTTGGATACAGATCTGAAAATATGATGGATGCAACGTCAGTTAAACTGTAGTTGCTATGGCACTTTACCAGTAGCAAGTGCCATAGCAACAGAATGACCAACTGCCAGTCTCAGGACACCATCTGTACACTACAAATAAACAAGATGACTTCATTAAGGGTCTCTACATAAATACACAGATGAATACACACAAATACAAATCTGGATAGCAAAGGTCCAGTCAAATGTGGCTTTTCAAAAATAAACAAAAACATTTCATTTAATCAGATTAGTAGGCTATCTGAAATTTGATTTGAAACCAGGGATAAATAATCTGTAACAAGCTGTATAGGGATTAGTAGAAAAACAAAAAGGAGGCTGTTCATCAACTACATCTGAAGAGAAAATGTTCTTCCGTTTCAAAACAAAGCTTAGCATTGATTACATTGAGTTAAATTCTTTAGCTTCCTGTTGTATGGAGGAATACTCAACTGCTCGCGTTTTTCCAGTCTATTACTCGTGCACTTCATGCCTCCGTTAACTTCTCTCCTGACTGATTCAAACCAACGATCCTTTCAACCATCAAATCCCAAATCACAGGTTAGTTTACTTCCCTCAAACAACCCCCACTCCCAGAGTCCATCTGTCTCACCCGCTGACATCAGAGCGTGTGCATTGTTGGGGTCAGTGCTCAATAGATATTCCCGAGCACAAACACGAGTTCAGGACGGCCTTTGGGGTATTATAGTTACTACAAATGTTTGAAAAGCATTTTCAATTCTGAGGTCACTCTTTTTATACAATTGCTTCTACCAGATAACATAAGAGCACTCTATTTCTACTCAACTGTGCAAATATTGTTACATTTTTTTTTATCATTAAAATCTACCAGGAAACAGTTTTTTTTTTATGAATCCTCTTTAAAAAAAGTATAAAAGAATAACCCTGTACGACCTTAACATCCTCTGCCCATTATAGTCTATATTCTTACAGTTTATAATGCATAATTTCCCAACATTTTCATAACATCATGCACTGTCACTGCCAATATAAATGTGCTCGCTCTATACAATATATTTAGACATATTAATAATAATACAGTTCGTATAGTTAAGATACATTATATACACCTATATGTACCTTTTTCTCCCAACATAAAGTAATTGTGTACATACTAGTCCTATCTATTCTTTACATTTAATTACGTGTCCAGCTTAGTGGTCCTTGTTCCTTAGAGGTTATGTCTATTTATGTGTAAGTACATTCAGAGAAAAAAGTCAAACATCTTGGATATGTACTTGTCTAATAAAGCTCATTCTGATTCAGATGGTTGATTGTTCAATCTGATTAGTCTGACAGGAACATACATTTAAGGTCTTGGTTGTATACAATTATTCTATATCATGGGTTGTTTTATCTGTGAAGATTCAATTAAAGTCAAGCAACTATAAACCCCGTTACAGCATTAGTGTCTCAAAGGAGATGCTTCTGATTGTCTTTCACCATTTTGAATTTGCTTAATGATGGCCTTTGCCAAACATAAAGCCTAATTCAAGGTTTAAAATAAATGACAAGCTCTCACAGGACCAGTCCTTGAGACAGAACGGCCACCTTTGGCCTGCAGGAAGACACTTCTCATTAGCTCGCCTCAGCATTTCCACAAGACAAAGGCCACAAGACCCCTCATATCTACAGAGACAATGCAGAGGTGGCGCTTTGCCTGGCCCTTTTTCTCCTTCAAAGTAGATTAGATGAAAGAAAAATCGCCCTGCGGACAAAGATAATCTGCAGGTTAAGGGGGAAACGTGAACTGTGCAGAAAGTCTTTCCTTAGGAGCTTTTTTAAAAGAACTTCCATTTTGTGTCCCTTTTTTCTAGATGTCATTAGGACTGAGTTAAAAGACTCAAGCAAACAAAAGGTCATTGATTCATTTGTGCTAAAGTGTTTGCTCATTTAACAGCCTAAACTCAAAGCGCTAGTCTCTGGCAGATTGTCAGCTGGATTCATTAGCGTCTTAAAGAGTGGCTTTACTTGCATGAGGAAAAGTGAAAACACGTGTTGACTATTTCTCAAACTTTACTCTTTCGCTTCCACCCTATTGCTTGCATGTTGGCATCACAGTCTGCAACTGTGTTGTACATAATGTGCTTTGGGCTTTACCTTTCCCACTGCGTCTCTTCTCATTGCTATTTTGGCTCAGACATTGCTAAACGAACTAAACTAAAGGCGCAGTGGGAATACTAGCTTGTTGTGCCTTTATTTGAGAAGATGCCAAATTCAGTGATGTTCGGAGTATACTGCCAGCCTCAAATAATGAAATCCTAAACTGATTACAAATGAACTGCCTCTTCCAAAAGGCAACGAGCCAAGTTTGAAGTCTGACAGCAAACTAAAAGATAAACCCATATCTTACTTTATTTGGTCCAATAAATATTCAGGACAGACTCTCTAAACCCCTAATCAAAGTGGACAGGTCTACTGCTGCTTTGCTCTGTGTTATTGAAGTTGAGAAACATCCTGCTGGTGTCCATTTAGGACTCAATGTGACCATCTCTTTCCAGGCCTTTGTTGGTCCCTGCAGGTGTAGCAGCCGATCATGCAATTACCCACCTCAGGCCTGCAGTGGTCTCCGAACAATCAATAACTACAGTTCACTGGATGGGGATCCAGCAGTGTCACATTTCTGAAATGTAGTACTGCAGCAAGTTACAGAATCAGATAGGGCAACATTTTTGTCAGGATCTTCAGAGATATTCAGATACCAGAGGCCATGGTGGTGAGATCTGACACTAACCCTAACCCTAACCCTATTTAAAGGTCACCTATTATGCAAAATCCACTTTTTCATGTATTTTCTACATCAACATGTGTCCCCTCTGTGTAAAGAGATTCTGAAAGTTTCATAAAAAAAGATTCGCTCACTTTCTGTCCTGATCCATTTATATAAAAACCTGTCTGAAAATGAGCTGATCAGATTTTGGCCACTGTATGATGTCATAACGATTTTTGGCTTGTGTAACCATGTGTGTGTCCGTCCCCCGTCCCCCCCTTGGCTCCTTATTTTCATCTAAAGTAACAGACAGAGAATCAGCACTTTTGAAACAGGGCTGAAACAGAGGGGATTATGGGATGCTACAATGATCTGTTTGGTATTTGGAGCCAAACACTTCAGAGACATGTTTTGTATATATCTGAGACCTGTAATATATTGATGAAAAACAGTATAATAGGGGACCTTTAATACAGAATACAGACAGAATACAGACAGAAACTGAATAAATGATTTGATATTTGTATTGATCTTAGTCACATATGAGTAAATGTTATAGCAGATTCTAAGGAAGTTAAACACACTTGGGGTTTCATTTTGTTATTCTCGGCACCCTGTTCTCCATCTTTGGGGCAGTACGTGGGTGGTTAACTTGCGATGTCACGGATGCACCAAAGACAGCCCACTAAAGTAAATATCAACTCCAGCTTGAGTTGAACTCACTGCGGTTTCTTTTCTAAATCAGTTTGCAGCCACATGAAGTCTGCTTTGTGTCACGCAGTGTTTATCAAAGAGGATTTTAAATTGATAAAAATACATAAGTGTGAAAAGGTAGCATCTGCTCTGAGTCTCACTTGGATTGAATTGAATAAGGAAAACTCGATTCATTACCGGTGCAGAGCTTTGCCCGTTTGACTGCCTGAAATGTAAGGATTTTATTTAAGAAAATAGGATATATTCCTGATATAAAGGGATTGCAACATGGCATTTAAAATATAGTGTATCTGATTCAGGGAGAATAGGGACAGTTACACATTAAAGTATACTTTTTGATGAATACATTTTGGCTAATTGTTGCAGAATGTAATGATGGTTTCCAAAACTAAGACCAATAAAAGAAACAAAATTACTCCTCAGGTCTTGTCATAAAAATAGTGACATCATCGCCAAAGCTTTAGCGACGTTTTACCAACAACAGCTTGTTGGTAAAATACCACAGCTTGTGAGCTAATTGCTAACACGCTAAGGAGCTTGGAATACCTCAAGGAAACTGTGACAAAATTGAAACTGAGGGTACAACATTTTAGTTTTTTATTTACATATAATTAATGGTGTTTGTGTGTCTACTCGCTGTCAGAGAGCAGAAAGAGCAGAAAGTTCAGCTGCTGGTAGTGGTTTATTGAAAATGTAAAATGAATATTGAAACCATTTAAATATTCAGTTCACTTCATTAGTTACTTGGATACGTACTTGGGTAAGAGGGCTCTCAGAGACAGCTCATTTGTCTAATTTATAGCAATCTATACTGTAAGAGCAAACAGTATATTCAAATGTACCATTAACTCTTGACTCTGATCCTTTGTGTATCAGGTAATACTCACAAGAGAACTGGGTTGAATAAAAGTAGATGGACCAAAGCAGGTATTAAGTAACTTCCTTCATTATGAGTCAAGAATGCATGCTATTGGACATATGTTGGTAAGTTGTGTGTACAATTTCAACTAGTAATCAGGCCTTAAAGTTGAACAACAAACTTCGCAATCACCTTTATTTCCAGTCTATTCTTATTGTATTCCACTTTACACAAACATTGCCTCATAGATTTGTATTTCAGTCATGAATTCTTCGACATCACTAAAAGATATATATTTTAGAAGGTTATGTCCGTGAGTAGTGAGCAAACGGCTTACTTCAGTTCAGAGGAGGTGAGGAGTTGCAGTGCACGGCCAGAAAACAGCAAATAAAGTCACAGACACACAGATTTTAAAGTGTCGTAGGTCATCATCATTATTTATTAGAACTATATTTACAGGCAGTGTTTCAACCCTGAGTTTAGAGCAATGTGGTGACCGCTGCAAATCAAAAACAAGGCCGTGGTCATTTTTTCCATGAGGTCGTTCACAGGCGGTCCCCAAACCGGACAAACACACCCTGAATGTTAACACACACACTGTGATACAGATGATACAGACTGAACTACCCCGTCATGTGTGACAAATCTCATTCCCATATGGGTTTGGAGAAGTCACAGCGCAGATGTGCCTCATGATTATTGTCCAGTTCATAACACACACATTCATGCCTGTAATGCTTACAAATGAATAGAGCTTAATTGAAACCAATTTGAATAATTACATCGATTATTATTATAGATTAACACTGTCTAGTTTATGAGATGCACAATTAACTGTCACTCCGCTGTGTTTCTGCTTGAGAACAGTTCAGGGAACCATTTGAATAATCAAAAATGTCAAATTACTACAATGAATTACAATTGTCTCAGTAGCGAAGCTTTTCACAGTTTAAAACCCAGTGGATTGTCCCTTTAGCACCAGATTTTACCAACACCATCTTTGGGGTAGAGGGATCTGAAATTGTGTCAACACGACAGTATATTAAAAACTGTAATTGGAGTTGTCAAAATATACTTAAGTCTGATTTTCATTAAGTTGCCAATGATTTCAACACCCTTTCTTTTGTTAGCTACAAAAGCAAACATGTGGCAGGTTAATATCAATGAGGTTTTACCGTCACTATGATTAAAGTTTCATTTCCAGTTAACGTAAGACAAAAATATCAGCAATTGTGAATTGTTTCCTCTCATCAGGAAATGGGAAATGAATACAATGTTGACTCAACCAACCAGTTTATTCTTAAAGGGTTTTCTGACTTCGACAAGGTCAAACCACTTCCTCTTTGTTCCCGTCAGATAACAGTCACACAACCTCTTGAGGTGTATTTGTTATCAAGACACAGGTTGCCTTTATGTATAGAACACTGACAAATACTGCCTTTTTGTTGTTGTGAGGCCAGTCTCTCAATTTAACTGCAAATATCCAAATATTTCTTTATCATCTATTCTGTTCAATAAGCATTTTCTGTGTAAAGACTACAGGAAACAACGAGCAAATCCAAAGTAATACTGTAAAGTGTGGAAATGAATATTGAAATGAGTTTATTGTGTCTCCGCCAAACTTATTTCGAGCAAGGTATGTCCAAGTCATTTATCCACTTTCTCTGAATGACGTTAACTTGCTGAATTCAGTCAAAGTTGGGAACAGTGAGTCAGCTTGCTATTTGAACCGCTGAGGTAATGATGTTGAAGCAGCAGCAAATCTATTTGTTTTAATTAGAACCAAGCTGAGTAAAGGTTGAGATTTTAATAACATACAACAGGCATTGTAGAATAATTAGATGGAGACAGCTGTACTTGTAGCTCCGTATTAAGTTTTCTTGGATGGCATTGAATTAAAATACATCATCAGCAACACAGCCATTTATTTCCTCCCAACCTTGTCCTTTGTCTCATTTCAGCTTCCTCCTACTTTCCTGCACATCTATTCTTATCTCTTCCTGCAGATGTGTGTTCATATGGACAGGCAACTTTTAATACTTTCTGAAGATCTCTTCTAGACCCAGGGGAGAGATAATGAAGTTATATTCCTTAAACGCCTCTCACCTATTATTATCCTGAGAATAACATGCAGTTTAATTAGCATCAACACTACACACAGGATACGACAAACCTCTCATTTATATCCCCCCGGGTATAAAACTCCTTCTGCAAACATCCGTCCCAAATCCAAATAACCAGCTTTATTCCGTACACTTTCATTTTTTTTATGTGGTGCAGCAATGTGTGGCAAGGCTCCCCTAAACATCTAGGTGAAGTAAGACTTAAAAGGCCTCACACTGTGCCCTATTTAGAGCACCTCTGATGTCGAAACATGAGATATTCTTTTCAAAGGATACAAGGAAGGCTAAAAGGGTTAAGGTGTTCTGTGAATGGAGACACATTTTAAACTCTGATCATTTTATATTCGTAGTAGGAAGCCTTTCCTTTTAGTTTTCAGGCACTCTAATGTGTTTTATCTTATTTAACGGATGGTGTTCATCTCTTGGAAACAGGACAGCACTGATGTTTTATCATCTATAAGTTCATACAACAAACTTGTGAGCTGTTGCTCATTTTCTCATCCATCAGTTACAGATAGCAACACAATAATTAATTAATCGTCATTTCTGGTTACTTAAGTCCAAAGTCCAATATGAACTATTCTTTTAGTTCTGTTTTTGATCCCTACCAACTCCTGAGTGAAATATGTGACATTAAGTGGGCTATCTCCTCTCTAACAGTGTCTGTCTGCTGTTGGTGCGGATGGGTTGTGTACGTGGGTTTTTTAGAAATGTGTTCTCTGCCTGCAGCGCTTGACAACAGCGGTATGTAAGTAAACCATAACAGTGAAAATAGAGATAAACAATGAGCTTAAACTGGCAATAAAGTTCTGTAAAGCCGAGGGCGGCTGCAGATTCAGGTGATAATAGGCATTTTCATTGTTATTGCATTGCCATTTGTTACATTATATTTCAGGCGTTTCGATCTTAGCTGCTGTTAAAATCCCTTTTCACAGTCTGCAATGTACAGTGTGTACATTGCAGACTGTGGAAAGGGATTTTTTTTTCATCACATAAACACTTTCTTTACTGCAGGTTGAATTTATGAAGGATATTAATCTCAGAATCTTAACATTAACACAAAATTGATAATTAAGTACATTCCTTTTTTTCTCGCCTGAGTGTAACTGCTGAATTAAAAACGTTCAAGTCTAACCAACTCCATTCGGGAAAGTCATAAACATTGATTTAAAGCAGATATATTATTTTGTTTCAATGATATCAGCACATTTAGTAGACTTAAGAGGATAGTAGGATTTGCACAAGATTCAAATGTATTAAACTTTAACACATAATTTGTATTGTTAACCAAGATGGAAGCTATTATATCAGCGGTGTTGTACCATCTATTGCAGTATAAAAATTCTGATCTGGGAGATTATTAACAGCTCCGATGGAGAGGAATGGTCTGCTGTCAGTCGTGAGAAAAGAGGCAAAATACAAATACTTTCTGTTATATTAACTTATGCCTGGTAAGTTTGCACGGCAAGTTTTCACCAAGCTTGAAGCACCAGCGATTACGCAATTTCGCCATGCTATGGCTAGCAAAGGGAATAAAACAGATACATTTCAGACAATGGGATACACGAAACAAGCTGGGTAAGGTCGATGTTGTTAACTAATATCAGCAGAGAGAGGAATTTAGCAACCTTTAGTTCATGTTCAATCATTTCACATTACCATTTTATACTAAATCCCTAATCCTCACGCTACCTCCTTTCAAGACACATCCTTGTACAGAAAATAGCATTACACACATTATCTTAAACTGAGGCAAATTAAGCGTAACACACACACACACACACACACACACACACACACACACACACACACACACACACACACACACACACACACACACACACACACACACACACACACACACACACACAATAGAACATCAGAGCAAATGCTGAGCTCAGGAAGCAATTGTCTTTTAGCCTGTGAAAATAAATTAGCGAGTGGTGGAAACGTTCACAGTCTGAAGAGAAAAGCACTTTAGTGACTGAGCGTGTGCATCCTTCTTTCTCCAAGCGGCTGCAGAGGCAGGAATAGATTAACCCCTGAGGTTTGACACTTGACGTGAGAGCATTCTGCCGCATTAACAAGTCACCTTTCTCCAAAGGTCAGCCAGCGAGGATTAAAGCTAACTATTTGCTTTTCACGGCTGATTACACAGCTGATGAATTGCATTTGTTTTCCTCGTATAGCAAAGATGCTCTTTTGTGTATTGCCACTGTGTGTTTATTTAGGTATGAGCAGCAGAAAAGCAGCTGTTGATAAATTACACCTGGATCAGTTCAAAAGCTTTGTAAATCCCCCTCCTCGCTATAGTCGGACACCACCCAACACATAATAGCTATAAGATTCATTTAATTGATGCTCAGATTTGTTTTTACAAAAGCTTGATTCACATCTCAAGGGGTTTTCTCAGCAGTCTTCTGGTGACCTTTGTATAGAGCATTGGGTAACAAGTGGTTGTGTGATTTAATAAAAGTATTTTTGTATCCAATCTCTGAAGGATTCTCAGCTAACATCAGTAGTTAGATATCCAGATACGTCTTTTTTTATTATCAAATTCATTTTTCTAACATTGTTGAATCCTCACCATAATATACATATTCAAAAATCATGAAGACCCTCATGTTGGCGATTACAATTAGGGTTTAGTAAAGCCTTTGTTTTAACTTTACAGCCTAGATTGAAGTCTCTTTCTTCTCCTTCATGCATTGACAGGATTTGAGGGTGTTGATATGCCAACATTTTTCATCACTCTCACTTTGTTGATGTTAGAGAATTTTTTGTGGTAACATCAATCGGAGATTTCAGACTTTTAAGGTATATTTTTAATCTGACACTGTTGGGGCTCAGTTTGGGTAATTATGTCGGCGACTGTTGGGCTGTTTTTATCCATAGAACCTGCAGTTTTCCAGACAGCAGGTCAAATATCTCTTCACTTGCTTGTGTTGCAGCGTGTGTACAGGATATATTTCAAATTGAAAATGAATAAAGTCGGATTAGTTTATCTCCAGTGCAAGCACATTAATCAAAAAAGTAGAGTTTGGGCAGCCAGTGTGTTAGTGTTGAGTAAGTTTGTAGTCGTGATTGTAAATGTTCTCCAACTCTCTCTGTTTGTATCTGTAGTTTAGCAAATTTGACAGCTGCTGCATCTCCTTCAAGTTTCTTATTATTTGTGTCACCATTAGTTGCTGCCCAGATAACAGATGTTCCGTTTGAAGCCCACAAAGCATTACAATTTCAGCAATTTGCAAGATATACAGAATGCAAAAAATAAAACAAACGGCTTTAATGTTCACAGTTGACACCGTACCGAGATAATTTAATCTTGAAGGTAACCTTTGAAGTTCTGTGATTTTTATATTTTCTGTCTCTTTTTGAATGCCTTTGAATCCAGAAGGTGAGAAATGCAGATTAGAAGCAGATTGATCAGTCTGAATTTGAATAAGACAAATTAAACGTGTGTTTTGAACTGTCGCTTGGAGTATCTTATTTTCCCGTCCTCCATCCTCTGACTGACAAGCTGTTCAATCTCCCCCGAGGCGACCTGTTATGCTCGGATGTCACCATCAGGGCAGATGAATTATTTGTCTCCTCCTTCCATTAGCGGGGTGGGGGATACGAGACATGGCAACCGAGAGTTCAACAGTGGCAAAGACATCGGCTTGAATCAAGGAGAGCTGTTAATCATCACAGAGCACATTTCCGACGCTGCTGTCGTTTCTCTGACTCTCCTGATTTGTATGGATGGGAAGGCTATAAATGACTTTAAAATGGCCTCTTAGTGTCCATTATCAGTAACTAGAGCAAACGGTGTCCATACCGCTGCATATTATTTTGAATTGCAACCAATTAACTTGCAGAAACGGACTGCACATCAGCTCTTAAACAGGCTTGTAAATTACATCCTAAATTACATCTCCTGACAGGTAACTGCATCACGTTGAATACAATCATGCATATCTGAACACATGACATGATTTGTGTTCACAACTACTTTTAGCTGTGAAAACTGATTGAAAGATATTTTCTTAATCACAACAGCTGTCAGAGAATCCTTGTTAATAAGTTGAGGCGTCATTATCATTTTTTTCCCCCATTCTTTAATGACTTAACTTTTAGATTTTTACAACATTTTAACCAAACCACGGCGTAGTTCAATTCACTTCTTTCACATTGAATTTACTTTCTGCCAGTTTTTCTTTAAATGTTTTACACCAAGCCACTGGCAAACTTTCACATACACTCTCTTGTCCAATAAACCTTTTAGCACTGTCCTTCTGTGGATGAACTCAGCTAGGTGTGGACAACTGGAATTGAATCAGCTACTTCACATGCCATTAAGTGGAGAAGGTGAGAAGCAAATACACCTGCCTAGTTGTTGCTACACAATATGCACTCCATCAAACAGGTCCAGCCAGGGCACAATTTGGAAGCTAGAGGACACATCTTGTCCAAATCAAGATTGATATTGCCGTAGACTCTCCACTGTTTAGCGTTGATTGCCAATGCGTCTTGTGTGACAATGAATGTAGCGGCTGCAAAGTGTTCAATTTCATGCACTAAACCTGCTTTGCATACAGTCTGCATGCTGTTTGCTCTTGTGCCGCTGTTGTTTCCCCAACTCGCTTACGGAGGAATCAAGTATTCCAGACGTCTGCACGTGTGAGAATGGAAGTTGTCTCCAATTATTTATTTCATCCGGAGCATGCATAAAGAACCGTTGACGTCTCTACCACCTTAGTACATCATATTGTGTGACCGGTTCGTTATTCATGACCAGCTTCTCAACAATAATGCAGCAGCATCGCCACTCTGAAACTCTGAAGTGAAAGAAGGGCCCAGCCTGCCAAATATACTCCACCATTATGTCCATCTTCCAGAGAGCAGTCTCATGCGTTGTGAGTTATACAGGTTGATACATTTTTGTACTGCTTTACTTTTAATATTTCAGGATTCTGTACGAGGTCCTAAAAGTCAGAATTGAATTGTCATTCAGCCTGGTATTGCATTTTGCATTCAACAGTTAATTCTCATCTGTCAAGTATTAACACCAGATGACAGCTTTTGTTTATTTATGTATACATTCAATGCTTTCTTCTGTTAGTAGATGCCAACATTTAATTTGAGCCTCCTGGGTTAACTCGACCAAACCCAATAAATATATGGTCCTGACATTATTTTGGACGACCACACAGTGAAGGATTTGTGATGTGACACACAGTGAAGTGTGTCACATCACAAATCCATGAATCCAAGACAGTATTATGTTTTTACAACGACCATGCATATCCTTTTCTTTCCGAACCCACTTTAAACCAAAGCCTCAAGTGTATTATTGACTAACCCTAACCCAAATCCCTTGGCTGCAAGGAAAGTTGATAGTGGATGTTTCTAGAAAGTTCAAGAGAATATTCAAGGGTTGTTAAACAGTCAAATGTTTTCTCAACGTCCCTACTTTGTACGGGTCCAGGTTTCCCTGTGCTTCCACTATGCTGCTAGCTGATGGCCGTAGCTTTACATTCACTGCGAAAACATCAGAGAATATTTATCTTTCTTATCTCACTTTCCGCAATTGTTTTTTTAACAGTCAAACTATTACGTTAAACAAACTTAAGTTGCTCTTTTGAAGAGATTACAGAAAGCAAACATTCAAAACCACAAGAATTGTACGTCTCATTCACTATACTACACACAGGGTTCTTACGGTCATTAAAAACCTGGAAAAGTCATGGAAATTCAAAATGCTAATTCCAGGCCCTGGAAAAGTTATGGAAACAATATTTTTCCCAAAGTTTTGGAAAAGTCATGGAAATGTAACTAAAGTTGCATCAAATATAATTTATATTTTATCTAATCGCCGAAATAGTAATACTATAACGATAATAAATACTGTATCGTATAGCAATGAAACATAAAATGGCATTTAACTGACGAGGTATTTTTCTGGCGAGAGATTTTAGTTGCTTTAGCGTGTAGAAGCTAGTAAGCCTACTATTTGATTTGCTTTAGATAGGCACAACATGTTTCATATGCAGACCTTATTTTCCTGTTCCATGTTAAAATAAACCATTTTCAGTGGTACCGCTGAGAGAGTAATTTCTTTGGTCATGGAAAATTAGGTAAAGGTCATGGAAAAGTCATTGAAAATCATTGGTGAAAAAGTGTATGAACCCTGTATACAGTAAATTAAAAAACAATACCAAGTGTGTCAATTATAAAATCCACATTTGGCAAAGAATCCACATTTATTATCTTGCAATTAATTGTGCTGACAGTTCTTCTGACTATGCCTCTATTTATATTATATTAGTTAAATGAATCAACGCTCACGTAGCATCATTTTCATTACCAGTGGTCGTCTTTAGTTTTTTTCATAGTTTTACTGCCTCATAGACAACTTCAGTGTAAGTGGTGCTCTAAAAATAAAACACCAGCCATATTCTACCTAATCCACTCTCCCCAGACTCACTGATTGACTTATTTTCTCTCTGTGTCTGAAGAGGAATGACTGTGTAACGAGAACATGTTGAAAATGATTGTATCCCTCTCCAGCATACAGTGTATAGACGTAATCAGCAAAGATGTCATGGTTTACTCGATCAAAAATGTGCAATTTCCCACAATCACTACCTTTCTGATTCCTGGAAATGAGCAATTTCACTTTGAAACCTTCCAATTTTCTCTAATTAGTGCGATTAGAAGATGAGTGTTTAACTGAGAGGAACTAAGTTTAGCACCACTTTTGAGAAGCCTACATTCAAGATTATACTTCGCACAGCATTCACATTTCTTCTGAATTTTCCCAATTGCATGTAAGCAGCCTTAATGGACAATATGAAATATGATTATTTTTCTAGCATTTGATGTAACCAGGACATTTCACCGTCACAGTCACTACTTCTATTTCTGTCTATTTTGTTATGTTGTGCTCTATTTGAGTTGTAGTAAACAAATCACTTTGCTTAGACTGTCATCTAAGATATCCAGTTGCATTTAACACGTATGGAAGAGCCTGTATATCTAATAAGTCTACTTTCATTTACAGAGTCTAGGCTGAAATAAACAACACTATTTCAACCATTGCTGGGAGAATAAATGTTCTTGTCTCTAACATTTCATGGTTTTAATACTTAGACTAGGTTCACTAGAAGAACCAATTATGTTTGTGTTCACAGTGCAGCCAAACAAACTCACATTGTAAATAAAGAAGTTTATTAAAAATGATTTCCTTCTGCCATTTCATAAACAGCAGACTCTTCCACTAACAATGACATGACTATATTGGTGTTATATATAAAACCGAAATTGTATTGCTGAAATATACAATGGCTTAAAACAGCACCTACATTAGATTAGATTACTTTATTGTCATTACATAATGCAAGCAGAGTGTAACGAAATACAGAGGGTCTGATTATCTTATCAAATAGTTTAACTTGAAGCACATTTGCAAAAGTGTTATCAACTTTTCAGTGAATTCAAGGTAAGTCTATTAAAAAAATTAAAATAAAACAAGTCAATCTCAAGCTGAGAAAAAGTATTATTATTACCGTAAACTGGTCCAAACACATCATCTTATCTCAAGAGTGACCTTTAAAGAAAGCAGTCGGAGGATGACTGACACTCGATGTGGGCTCGTCTTTTCAGTCTTTTGTGACAAAGGTGAACGTTTGTGTCATGCACATGAATACCTGCCGCAGCCTTAATAGCGATGCATCTATTCAGCCCCTACAAATTGATGAATTTGCCCCTTTGGGAGACATTCACTGTAGAATAAAGAGGAAGCAATTTCCCATACACCCACTGAAAAAAAATGGCATTTGGATCTTGGAAAATGCCATTTAATAAAAAGTCTGGAACACAATTAGAAACTCTCTTTAGATACTGATTCATCCTGAGATAATTAAATGCCTCATTTTATTATTATGGCGCAAGGTAGACAATGAAAGACTGACAGACGGAGAGTCTGGGATATGGAAAGGAGCAAGAAAAGGGCAGAGAAGTGATTTTGGGTATTGTTACTTCACAGGTCTGTGTTTGCAGCGGCTGAAATTGGTCTTGTTGAGCACTCAAAACTTCAACAAATCTAAACGTTTTAAAAATGCACTGAAAGAAACTAATTTACAGTTAACTGAGGGCGTTAGTCATTCAAAAGGTTTTTAAAATGA